>NC_060210.1:20395000-20995000 GCF_021130785.1 Homalodisca vitripennis
TTCATAATAGCAAATGATGCAATTTGTTTAAGTGTGTATCTAATGGTATATAAATAGGAAAATTTGCATTACAATAGTGATTGTTTTAAATTTTGTACTAAAAATATAGTTTTTTAGTCAATACTTTCCATAGTCACAAGAAGAGATATTTTCGACAAAAAAGCTTTTCTAAAAATGCTATTGCTTTTGAAAACCAACATTTCATTCTTTTAAATCGTCACTATATCTTTTCTATACAACACATGGAGTAGAAATTGGGACCTATCCAATTCTGTAGTATGTCCTCCAGACGAAAAGATTAACTCCTTGTTTTGCTACCGAAACCTGATAAGATTTTGTAAAAGGTACGAAAACACTTTGTTACAAATATAATGCTTAAATGTTTGCATTGTGTCTGCAAATAAAAATGCTGTGTGTGTGTGTGTGTGTGTGTGTGTGTGTGTGTGTGTGTTTTAATGCTTTGGATTTGATTTCAAATCGAATGGACTGATTTAGAACAGGTCTGGAGGATAATGGACCAGCCTTAATGTCTGTTCCCAAATTAGCACATTCTTCAGACTATCTATTTATACATGGTAGAGACTGCAGGTAACATACTGTCAATCACTTCAGGCTTTTAGAGTGGGAATAACCACATCAATGCTATCTCTCTACTCTTGATTAAACACCACCTGGCTGTTATAATGCATAAAACAATGTTATCAACTTTTATGGTTTTATTTTTTGACACAGACCTACATGAGATGTCTCATTTTAATGATATAATTGATAAGAATCTAATTGCTTTTCAGTTTTAACGATACCGGTATTTAATTTTTTATTCAGATAAACAATTTTTAAGTTTTTTACTTTATCATTTAAATATGTAAAAATTGTACACTTTAAAATAAAAACTAAAACATGATTGGAAGCACATTAAATATGAGAAAACTTCCATGATCCTATGGTCAAGAATACGTACATAAAAGTGTTTGCAGTTTAACATTGTTCTTATAGAGCAAAACTCAACATCATTTTACGACAGCTTAAACACATTTTATTCATGTGAATTAAACTAAGTGATCCAATGAATGGATTTCATTACGTAAAAATATCAGGTACATTTGACATATTACGTAAAAATATCAGGTACATTTGACATATTACATGACTAGATGGTAACCACGTTGAAGTTAACAAACTTTAACTTTAAAATAGCAGGGTGGCCACTCAAAACCTCTTCAAATTCCCGGTTTTCCCGATGACGATGACGTTTTATCGCCACTAGCAGTATTTGCAAAGCTGTGGTGCTCTGGCATTTCGTCGCTAGCGATATGCGAGAACGTCGGTGACGATTTATCGCTATCACCTATTTTAAGTTCCTTAGTTTTTATCTCTGTGTCTTTCGGTGTGTCGACATAACATTGTGTATACCTAATAACTTTTCCTTCTGTGATGTTTAGAAAATACATGTATCCAATTCGGAAACACAAAGATAACAAATAAATACCAACACAGCGCTACCGTGGGGCAGACTGCAGTCCAGTATTGCGGGTCAGAGCTCTAGCGGTGGACGAACGTACGATGGTACGAGACAATGATTTCGCCGGTACACACGGTCGGTTCAGTACAATCAACAAATACTTTCATCTGAACTCTACTTAATTAATTTATCTCTTGTGGGGAAGGGGGAAGTCTAAGAATATCACGTTACTTCAAAGGAATTTGCAGAGATGCAGTGAAATGAATGTATTTAAAATTCAAAGTCATTTTTTAGATTACAGTCAAGAACTACGAAACAACAAGACATAAACATCCTCATGCACGTTGGTCTATTTGGTTTGAACAGTTCGAATCGTCTGAAGGATCGTCACGTGTACGTAGAAGTCGTTTCAGTAAATAGTTGACCGAAGAACTGGCGAGATTTCCAGCCGTCGTCCAACCAATGCCGCTCTGACGACGAAAAATGATGAGCGTGGCTGGCCGTCTGCTGTTTGTAGACTGGCAATATTAAGTTGCGTGTACACTGGCAAGTTAAGTTGCGAGAGAATTTGCACAACTACTGTAGCTTAATGTGAAAAATGTAAGCAATTTTACTCACGAGAACTGTCACAAGTACTTGCTACAACTGTATTGCTGGTTGTTCCGGGAGTCAAGACGAAGTCTCTTCACACACGACAGTGATGTCTCGGCAATGTTTATAATTGAAATTTTAATAGCCGATACTGTTCTCCAGTTCTTGTAACCAACTGTCCGGTACTGATTGCGGTAGCGCTCGCGAGAGCTCTTGCGCCCGTTTAGACTAGCGAGTTTAATTGGATACAAAACTTGTGCCATTTTTGCCGTGTAAACGCCTTTCAGTCGAAATTTGGACGTGACATCACTTCCTTTGTTTTAACCAATGTAATTTGATGGCAATCGGAACGTGTGTGAGGAGCAAACGTTCTTAGACCAACCTAGGCAACGACCGCAATACGAGCGGTTAGCAGTGAGCGCTAGATTGGGCGGGGACTTAACATTTAATGTTTGTGTTGTACATATGGGGAACACCTGACACTAGCCATGGCATACGTGAGCATCAGGGCAGTACCACACGATGGCGCTTGTCCGCCGCCGATTCTAAACATTAAATGTTTCTCCTGCCGCTCAACCCTCAGAACAGTCTGTCATTGCTGTGCAACAAGACGCAAACGCCCCCTTCTCGACGTTACTTGTTATAACTAACCCACTAATTTCTTCTCCAAAAGGTATCTTATTAAGCGCTTTATCCAATTGACATTCTGGTCTAACAAAAACCCGGACTGCACCTCTTATCAAACCGTCAAACATTATATTATTCGACGAACCGAACTCTGAAGCCTGTTTATAACACTGCACATTTTAGGTCTGTGCTATTAATCTAACCACACGTCTTTCCAAAACACTATTTTATGTAAAGAATAAGAGTTGTACAACTTCGTCCGGAGATTCCACTTCGGCGACTGAGTAATACTTAAGTACAAAAAACCCGTTTGTAACGCGGTTACTACCGCTCTGCCGCGTTACCGCTTAGAGCGTCTCACTCATTTAGTGCCGAATTCAGAAATGATCGGTCGGCCGATTTTAATCGTCCCATGCATTGTTAAGTTTGTTTTTTATTGGGGTGGGGGAGGCTTGCCATGGCACAGGAGTAGAACTAACCAAGATAAACTCACTACACTAGTGGAGGTAACCTTAGATCAATCGGCGTCAAATATAGCTCACGAACATGTCGATCTTCATTCACATGTCACGAGCCACGTCGCGTAAAATACAATGTTTCGTGATTAATCAGTTCTTGATTCAAGAAGCTGTCAAATTATGTCTTGATTTTATGAGTTCAAGGAGACGGAAAAATTATTTTTGAAATTTTCCTGGTTTTGAGAAAAATTTCCGGCTTATTCCCGGTTTTCCCGGTCGGGTGGCCACCCTGAATAGTTTTTTGTCTCACAGCTTTTTTGGTTGAAGTAACTTTCCAAACATTAAAAGCTGTATTGCCTCACCAATTTTGTTGGACTGTGCAACAGTTGTTTTCTTTAGGTTGACTAACATGAACACACAATCCTACTTCACCACTTTATAGTACAAGTTTGGTTTTTTATAGCTACAATTCATGTCATTTAAAATCTTCAGTTTTTCTCTATTAAGAAAATATAAAAATATCGTTAATACAAACTACCAAAACCTTTTTTTGTTAATAAAATTCCACCATTTAAAAATTTTGTCTGAGTTAGTTCAGAATGGAAGGTTTGTGCCATATTTAAAGTAAACTACTTAAATTGGTTTAAAAATTACCTACAGAATTTAAACACTCAGATACGCACAAGCACAAAAGTTTTCATTTCCTCTTCTTCATCCCTATTCAATACTTATCAGATAGAGCCTAGTACTAATGCAAGTTATTTTTTTATTTTTTTGTTGTCTGCTCTCATTTTTGAATTTTTTATTAACTATATATACTACTGCTGGTTGTAGTAGTTTTATAATTTCTTGACAAGACCTATTGTAATTTTTGTAATTGCTTAATGGTCAATAAATATCGATCTATCTATCTATCTATCTACTTATTATGTATCAATCTGTACCAAAAATGTATACAGGGTGTTTAAAAACTCTCCGGGAATACTTTGGGAATTTTTTCTGCAAGTCAATAAAACCAAAAAATTTAACATTAACATGGGTCAGAAATAATTACATTATCATGTGTCGATTTGTATTTTTTTAGATTTTAATTTTAGTTCAGAAATCAGTAAAATATAAATAACTCAAATTTGGCACAATTATTATTTTTGACGTATGAAATCAAAGAGAAAAACTAATATTGTATTATCATATCATGTTTCAAGATGACATACAGTTGAACTTTTAAAGCTTGATACTGTAAAAACTAATCAGATTATTAAAAAATTGAAAGAATAATAAAAGTTGCTAAATTTTATTACACACATTTTGACACCCAAAACATAAAAATCAGTCAAAAAAATAATGAAGATGAATACTTTTAACTATCGTAATGAATTTTAAATTTTCATTTTTTAAAACTATTAAGGGCAGTCCGACCTCCATAAGAACATAATGTTAACTTGGGAACCTATATCTCTGTAATGGTTATAGATAGAGTCCCTGATTTTTATTTTACTTATTAAATAGCTTATAATCTAGGTCTTATCATGAGGTTTTTAAATTTGAAAAAAAAATTAAAAAGTTATAATTTTTTTATAATTTATTGTTTTTAACTAACTTTTTTATAAGTAAAAATGTTTTACTGTGCCTCATTGACAAGAGATATTTATAAATTCCCATTGAGGGGGGAACTAGGCAATAGTAAGTAGAATACTGTATAAAAAAATTTGACTGGGGTAGGCCTAGTAGTTTTTGAGTTATAGGGCCCCAAAGTTAAAAAATAACAAGTTTCGGCAAATCAAGAAAAAGCAAGAAGGTAGCATATTTTGGACTCATACATTGGTTTAATGATGGCACTGCACTGTAGGAAGGGTTGTCTGGATCCTCTGCTTCTTGATACAGATCCTCCAGCTTCCTTTTGGCTAAAGTCCTTGATTGCCTGATTTTTTTTTCAATGTCGGTAGCCGCTTTATCTGCTTTGCGAATCATCCGCTGGGTGTCGAGACGTTTTAAAGCTAACCGCATATTCAGTCCCTGGTTCTAGCCCAATGTGCTCTAAAACTTTCACTTTGGAGCTGTACCCATCATTGAATGATAGGACTGCCTCATAGACACCTAGCCTAAGAGCAACCTAGTGTAACAAAGGTGCGTTTTAGGGAAGCCGAGCCCAAATGACATTATTCATAGAACTCATTAGGATTTTGAGATTTTCCTTTGAGACATTTTCTGAGTAGTTCTAGGCTGCACAAAGATTTAAAAATAGGTTTGATTGCTTTCATTAGAACAGGTGAGAGGTGAAAATGCTGGCTGTGGTCATATTTAGTTTTTTCTTTGGCGGCTTTGTTATACTTACACCATGTGTCTTCGGTGTCTGGGCATAAAATATGTAAAGGCGTATCGTTAGTAGACTGAACATGACAGTTACAACGCCCAAACTGCTCGCCTCATGGCTTCCACGCTTGTGTGTATTCCTACGGATGGCTAGTCCATAGTATATTTGGATTTGTTGGATCGCCTTCCCTGTTAGCCTACCTTTCCCAGAAAAGAGATTTTCCGTCAGAAAGCTTCAAGCCTTTATTTTTCATGATAAAGTCCCTTATTCTTGTCCCCATCCTCTTCTGGACGTGTCCTACACATTCCAACTTCTGAATGGACACATCTGGGCCATATGGTGCTTCTGCCACAACTGCTGCATAGCCATTGGAGTCACCATCTCCAAGGTACTCCACATAGCGAACACCGTATTTAGTCTCGGATCTTTTGAACATTGCAGTCGCACCTTCAGCTTCCATACCTCCACTGCTACCTACATAATTTGCCTTGCATATTTCTAAGTGTTGGTTGCTTGTTCTCTGAGGGCAGTTACAGTATTTTGACATTGAATAAATATCTATTACTTTTCCGTATCTGCTGAAGTAATTGTGACAACGCCATTTAGCGAGGGTGTGGCCTCGCTTTTGCCAGCTTCCGTCAACGCAACACATAAGTCATTAGAATTTCCATTTTCAATAACTGCTTCTGTCACTGCTCTCTTCATAGAGTTTTCACACACACTTTCTACATGGCTGGACAAAAAACTGTTCATGTTGATTGAACTTGCTGGGCGGAGCGGGTAAATTCATCATGCCGCAAAGAGTTTGGGCAGCAGTATAGCCCTTTCCTATTACACGCAAGGCCGTATACTAACCTTAGGTTCAAGTCATAGTAGCATTGTGAACTTTTGCTTGGTGCCTCAATAGGCCTAGGCCTAATATCTGTCTGCTTTGGGACAGTTGTCAAAAGCTTTTGTCATGCCACAGCTACAGGAGACGGAAATTTGTACTGCGAGCCCTGCTAATGGTTTTCGACTAAATGATAGGTTGCCATGACAAACCCTACACACTGCAAACATCTTTCAAAACTGATTCTAGCTGTACAATGTTTACTATGTCATACTGTAAGGTATCAGTTGTTGAATTATCATAGCAGGCTAGGTTAGGGCTCAATTTTCTCATTGGATGTGGAAACAACTTTGGGTGTTCTAGGCCTATCCTCTTCATTACCTGAAGTTACTACTGTTTTCTTGCTACGAAACAACAGTCTTCTTCTTGTAACATAGTTTCTTAGTTCCTACTCTCTTCTTTATTACCCATTTTAATCTACATTCAATTACAATATAAACTCCTTTACAAATAAAAACAACAGGGAAACTTGCAAATCACAAAACACAGTATTCTCAAAACTTCACAATAACCTCCAACATAAAATAATAACAACAGATGACATCTGTCATATTGCTGACAGTGTGTGTGATATCAGCTAAATACCAGACTAAAAGCAAAACAGTACCAACATAACAAAACCAATTAATATCTATTTTATAGATTGTTGTTTTACTATAAGGAGTGGTGCTCAACGCCAAACAACAGTTGCAAGCCTTTATATATATATTTTTTATATAAGGTTAATATTATAGTAATAAGGTATATTTATATACCATTTTAAAGAGAAAATTCTAAAGAATATTAATAAATAAAAAACCAAAATTCCCCAAAAAAAAATTTTTTTTCATGTCAGACTGCCCTTAAGTGCATTACAACACTGGAGTCTAGATTTATTAATAAATTTTTATGATATAGTGTCAAATTTTTATTATTTAAATTTAGCAACTTTGGTTACTCTTTCCACGTTTTCATTATCTTATTAGTTGTTATCGTATTAATCTTTACAAGCTTCAATCGTCCACCATCTTGAAACGTGATATGATAATATAATACTAATTTTCACTATATTTAACACTGTAAAAACAATAATTGTGCTAAATTTGTTATCTTTACTGGTTTCTGAAATACAAAATCTAATCTCAAAAACACACACAGACATAGCAGGTAAACTAACCGTTTCTGACAAATGCTTTACATATAACATTTTTTGTTTGAAACAATAAAAACACCTAATACACATTCTCAAGGGTAAGATTAATCCTTATTTATTTTCCAGGATGTAGTGGCGAGTGTTAGGTTCACTGCAAAAAGTAATTTTCCTGATAGAAATTCATAATAAATAGAATATAAATATGTATTGCAGTGTCCTTGCATTATAGCTCGTACTGAACATTGTGGAATAAATGCTATAAAAGAATACAATCAACGATGATAAACGAAGATTAAATAACCAGTCAGGCGCTGCGCAATAAAATTTGTATGCGTGCTGTATAACAAATTGGCCACCTGCCTAGATCCACTTGTGAAGTCACCAACAACAACAATCAACCTTCTGGAACTATGAGTTTGTGTTTCAATAATATCCTGCAACTCGAACAATCCATTTAATGTTATGGGGTAAACTGCAATAATAGTTAATATAACTCAAAATATTTAATTATATTTCATGTCACTGCACCAAAAGTATTTTCTTTCCGTACAACTTGTGAAGTAATTAAACTTTCCCAGTCAAAAATTAGAGAGAGACAGCTGAACAATTTGTTGTGCTGTTCTGATTATTTAGTTTTGTGCACTGCATACTTAGTTTTGGGATACATAGTTCAAAAACCTTAAGTATCGTCGATCAAGAAATAGATAAAAGAAATTCTTTATATTGATCCACTTAGTTGATAAAGGTAGCAAATTATAGGTATTTCCTTCTGAATAATAACTGAATTCAAGATTTTAAAATATGTTTCTTATTTTAATTGGTTCCAAACTGAAGATTATTACGGATTATATTAGTATAATACTGTTATATATAAAAAAAGAAATTTTACATCACATTATAAAACCAATAACTTATCTTTTCAACTTGATGTTATTTGAAGGCACATTTTCTAAAGCATTGAAATGCACTAAATTAGTGTTGTTTACAAAAAGGACAAAAAAGCAGATCCTCTAATTAACATCCTATTTATTTACTACTCATATTTAGTGATGTTGTTTTAATATTGTTTAAAGATCAGCTGTATGATCATTTTTCTCAAAATAATCTTTTATGCAAAGAGCAGTATGGGTTTCTTAAGAAGTTATATACTATAAAAACAACAGAAAAAATAATAGCTTATATTTTACAAAATTTTTATAAAATCATTTTACATCTGTAATAATAGATTTAAATACAACCTTTGATTGTATTAATCATGAATTATTGCTACAATAACTTAGTAATTATGGTATAATTAATAAAGAACCACAGTTGTTATCATTTACCTCAAACCACCTTATTTGTCTGACAGGAAACAAATGGTTGTCTATGGAAAAACCAAATCAAATTTTAGTTCAAGTTAACAATTTTACTACTTTGAATCTACTTTTAATACCGTATTGTATGCAGATAATACAATATTTTAAATTTCAATATAGACATAAGAATTCTAAAAGTTGAAGGATAACTGTCTATGAAAATTGCTTTAGAATGGTTTGATGCAAATAGTCTAGTAGTAAATCATAGTAAAACTGAACACATAACATTTTCTCTTAAAACTTCCACCAAAAGTAGTTAAACTACTGGGTGTAAATCTAGACAATACATTAAGCTGGGATTATCATCATGTAAATTATTAATGTACAAAATTAAGAGTTATCTATTTATTGTGTAAACTAAAATATTGTGTTAGTCAAGAAATTGTGATTGTTGCGTATTACGCTTTTTCCACTCTCATGTAAGATATAATGTAACACTCTGGGGAAACAGCAAAAACTCAAAAGAAGTATTCATATGGCATAAAAAAGGCTCTGAGAATCATAAAAAAATGTTTCTAAGCATGAATTATGTGTGCCGTTATATAATTTAAATTACGACATTCCCACGCCTGCATATTTATTGCTTGTTACTCCAAGTAAAAGAAAATTTGAAAAGCTTTATAAATAAACAAGATTTTCATAGCCATCGCACAAGAAATAAATACATGTAAGACCTGCCCTCAAGAATTAAGCTATTTAACAAGTTACCAGAAAGAGCATGGGATGTTTCATTCGGTTACCATGGAAAAATGGCTGAAGACAAGACAGTAATTTATTCTGTTCATGAATACCTAACCTGTTATATTAGCTCATTAATGTTTTAAACCTGTTTTAACTTAATTATAATTATTGTATTTATTTATTTTAGTAGGCCTACATTATAAGATAGTTTTCTTGTATCACACAAGTGAATTGGTTTGGAAATAGGCTTTTAATTTTATTGTGTGTATACTTACACAGTAGCATAGTTTGAATTTGTCTATTGCATAATCTGTAATTTTGCTTCAATAAAAACATCTTCAATCTTCAATCTTTTTGAGTCTGAAAATGCATTTAGGTTTTGAGAAATTCAAAAGAGGTTGTTACCATTTAGTGGCAGCATTTTTTTAAACTGTTGCAGTATTTGAAATATACATAAAATTAAAGTTTTTTCCCTACTAAGTATGGAATTGCTCTAAGTTTTAGAGAATTACAAATTTATGTGTATTACAGCCTAAAATTATAAAAATACTCCCAGTGTCTTTTGATTGGTATGTAAAACCATTCTGTAATGAAATCAAAATGAACATGTATCATTTCACTAAGCACATAATTTTAGTCTCAAGTATAGGCCTACATTTTAACAGACAACTACGCTGATTTTAATAATTCAAAGAACAAAAAGTGAGAAAATTTTACCACTTTAAAAATTACTCAATAATGCTTAATACTTTATCTTGTGTAACCAAGCAAGATATTGGAGGTTGCTTGTATTTTTTTTTTTAATTTTTGTACACTAATATGGGGAAAACTGAACAATAAAACACAATTTCTGATAATTTTGTACAGGCAGGAAGTGTCTATCAGTTTTTGATAACTCTTATCAAGAAAATAATTTTAAATTGAATGCAACAAAGGTCAACGTTTTTATAAGAGCATTAACAATATTAAACCAAGAATTCACAACCAATATCTTGACTTTGTAAAGTCAACTGGCACTTAATCAATATCATTAAAGAGGCATTCCATAAAGAGTAATCTATTACATACTGAAGTTACCTGATATCATATTGATTGTATATAAATTATTAATTACTATATGAAATCAATATAATATTATTTTATGACCATGAATAATAATTTTGTGTTTGATAGGCTTTCAGTACTTAATGATAGTTTAATTTTATGATCCAATTTATAATTTTCATTTATTTGCAAATTTTCAGCGTTTGAGATGAATATATAAACTGATGGATGAAATAAAGTTATAATAAAACTTAAACGGATTAGGAATTTGACATTTTTTTATACTTTCATTCACCTTCACTCTTGATCAGACAATTGCAAAAAAGCTGCAATTGCAGGCATTTTTTTTTATTTAAATCATTTAAAAGTCATTCAAAGTATTTAGTGATTTAGTGCTAGACTATTTGCATCAAACCGTTCTAAAGCAATTTTCATAGAACGTTCTCCTTCAACTCTTAGAATTCTTGTGCCTATATCAAAATTTAAAAGAGTAGTATTAACTGCATACAATGCGGTAAAAATCATTATTAAAGTATGATGTGTACATTGATATAAAGTATCTTGTTCACTACATTAAAGGACAAATTTACATCTAATTCATATTTTTAAAATTTCAAATTAGTACTGTAATTATGTTAAAACAGAAAATAAAAAAGTAATGAAAAGAAATGTTTGCATTAAAAATATACATTTGTACTTAAACATATACAAACTTTTCAATATTGATAACTTTTTAGTATTACACCATATTGAATGGAATTAAATGTGTATATTTTTATATGAACTTAGTAATGACAAATATCAACAAATATTTTATTTTAAGAAATAAAATAGTTTATCAAAATAAATATTCTTTAAATTAAGTTTAACTCATTCAAAATGTAAGTTTCAAATTTTGATTTTAGTTATGAAATTGCTTTGAATCTTAATCCCTTAATGTCTTTATTAAAATGACAAAAACGACCAAAAATGTGCTTTTTATTGGCCATTTTAAATTTCTTTTAATACAAAATCATTTGTATGTCCGAAGAAAATCATTAATTTTTTATTTAACTCAAAATGTATACTATTAAGTGCTTTTCCTTTTGAGAATTATACATGGTCCACCCTTGGTTCTCTAATTATAAATCAATAGAACCTTGCTTAAAGATTCAGTATCTGACTTTTGAAATTTGCTTCATTATTCTTGAAATTATTAACCAATTAACGGTTTTTGCCGAGTTAGTTCGTTACTCATTTATGACTAAAACAGAACCGCTGTCTAGTTAATACGATATGCAACAATGATCCCATTTTATTTTGATCTGTAATGGAAACAGATCAAAATTTAACAGATCAAATTTATCAAAATTGTTTTACTAGTGGGAAAACAGCAAAAAATTAACAGTACGTAGTTTACTAATTTGCCACTAGGTGATGGTGTGCTGACTGACCTACATTGAGATGTGTAGTTCGCTCAAAGGTTAACGTGCATAGGGAATTATGTTACCAGTGCAATTAAACTGCAATATAGACTTATGCACAACTCTTTGCTTCAAAGTTTCTCATACAGAAAAATACTACTAAAACCGGCATTCACAAATGAATGAGTGGAAAAGTGTTGTCCCTGGATTTTAATTAATTTAATAGAATTATGTCAAATTTAATGAAAAAATCAATCAAAAAGGTATCTTCAAATTTTTAGCAAGAAAAAATATTTTGAGATTAAAATTGACCAATAAATAAAAAATAAGCACTTTTTGTTCATTTTTGTCACTTTAATAAGCCATTAAGGGTTTGAGAATCAAAAGCAATTTCATAAATTACCTTAATAATATTATTCTGCCCCAAAATAAACTACAATAAGATATATTTTTAATACTTTTTTAGACACCTAGCAGATCTCATTGTTTCATAAACCCTGTTACAATTGAAATACTTTGAAAGTTCCTAAAGCATATTATATTTATCACTAATGTGACCTGTACTGACAGGTTACCAAAACATTTATATAACAATGTTTTCAGCACATTACCAAACAAAAATAAAAAGACAACATTACATTTTTCTAAAAACACAGTTTTTAATTGAAGCGTCAGATTATGAATCTGTGTATGACGCTAACAAGTCCCCTGTCCTTGATACAGTCACAAACATCTGTTGGTGTCTTTCTTGTATGGAACATTCGCTCTAAATTTAACACTCCGATCATTAGTTGTCGCGATCGCAACATCGAGATCGCGACATCGAGATTTGTGTCTGAGGCGTTTAGTATTTGCGACCACGACGGGGTAGACCGTTGTTTACAATGAGGTCATTAAAAGAAATTATTTTCATCTAAAATAGGTATGCATCTTTTTAAATAGCTGATTACAAGCTTTCTGCCACACACTGTTCTCTAGATGCTTGCCGTACTTAGCTAGATTGTATGCCTTACAGAAAATCAGTGACACCTATTCATCGGATCACCTGCTATTGTTGTTCTCAATGTGCTGTATATATTTTCTAAAAGTAAATTTAATTGTGTACAAAATTAAAATGTTAGACAAGTGAATTTTTGTAGAGGGGATGCAAACTTATGAAATTTTAAAAATTTGAACAATTTTTATATGGTTCCAGAAGCTCACAATACACAAAATACAAAGTAAGAAATCAAAATATTTTGTATTTTAATGGTCATTTATTTGTGAGTAAAATTAAATATGGTTTTATTAGTATATATGCTACCTGCATTATTAAAACTAAAACCTTACAAATTCCCACAACACGGTTTAACTTCATCTACAGCAAGGAAATAGATATGAAAGACTTTTCATCGATGAAGCACTCATGTTAAATGCTGGAGAGATCCTGTTCGCAGCCAACCTCGCTAAAGTGCCTGAAGTGATGCTCATTGGGGACACTAATCAAATTCCATACATAAACAGAACAACAGAACCCGAGTCAGTCTGAATTGATTTGCGAAACAGCTTTATTTCAAATAACACTAAAGAAGGAAGTAGTCAAAGTACTTGGAGTCTACAGACCACCAAGTGCAAACCTGAACAACGCAATTGACATTTTACTTGACCAACTTGAAGGAGCACTGCAAACGAAAACTAAAACAATCCTAATGGGAGACGTAAATGTTGACAACCTTGTGGCAAACAGTGACAACAGCAAGCTCGAAGAACTCCTGTCCTCCTTTGACATAATCAGAGAGAGTCTACCACCTACACGAATCACTGCTGAATCCGCAAAATCTATTGACTGGATCTGTACAAACATAAGACACACAACTAATCCAAACACCAGTAATACCATCGGGACTCTCTGATCACACGGCGCAAAAAATTACAGTTCAAACAGAGAGAAACCATCTCCCACTGGAAAATGAGAAGAAGAGAATATTCAACAAAAAGTCTACAGATCGATTCAAATCAAGCCTACAGTGCCAAAACTGAGATAACGTACTCTTAACAGCCGACGCCAACCAGGCCTACAATAGTTTTCATGAAATCCTACAAGTAACACTGAATAATACCTGCCCACTAACAACAACAAGAAGAAGACCACTTAACAAGAGAACTCATTGGAATGACGAGTGCACAAGGCTGAAAAATGCCTTGCTCTTTCCAGTGCATCCAAGCACTGGAAAGAGAACAATGTACAGGGAGAGCTGAGGACAAGATCGAGACAGCAGCAAGGAAAAAAGAGTATGACCTAAGACTCAAGCTCCTCAAACGAGAGCAAACAGCTGCTCACAAAGAACAGGCTGACAACAAGCCTAAAGCTCTGTGGCAAATTATAAATAATGAGCGAAACGCAAAACCTAACACAACCAGAGAATGGAAACTACAACTCGACAATGGAACAACCCAACAGACATTGCAAACTGCTTCAATAACTTTTTTGCCACAGTAGCGGAAAGAACACTCCAAACCCACCATAACAGGCTTAACACCCCACAAAACGAAGACCCATTGCCAGAAGTAAATTATGAATTTCAATTTCGACCAGTAACCCACAATGACATAAAAAATGCCATTAACTCCCTGAAGCCAAAAACTTCCTCGGGTACAGATGAAATATCAGCAAAACTGACAAAAATCTGTGTAGAAGAATTAACCATCCCTCTGGCAGATATGACAAACAAATCCCTCCAACAAGGAATTTTCCCAGATCTACTAAAAACCGCTAAAGTCTATCAAAAATAAAAAAATGGCGAAACTACCAACACTAGCAGCTACAGACCCATCTCACTTATCCCGACTTTCTCTAAAATAATAGAAAAGGTAGTCCTCGACAGGCTACTCCTCCACCTGGAAGAGAATAACCTTCTCACAGGCCAACAACACGGTTTCCTAAAAGGGAGGTCAACCGCTACTGCCCTGATACAACTTGTAGAACATGTAATCGACGAACTAGAAGAGGGCAACACTGTAACAAGTTTTTTCTTGGATTTCAGTAAAGCCTTTGACTGTCTCAGTCATAACAGACTACTCACAAAGTTAAACACCCTTGGAGTGACTGGGACAGAGGCTAAGTGGTTCTACAGCTATCTATATGACAGGAAACAGCTTGTGGAGATACAATACACAGAAAATAGCATCAAACAAAAAATCAAATCTGAACCCACCACTGCGCAACGAGGAGTCCCACAAGGTTCAGTCCTGGGCCCTGTACTGTACCTCCTCTTCACTAACGACCTTCCTGGCTGTTTGGAGGACAACTGCCATACAGTAATGTACGCGACGACACAGTGCTCACACTGGCCAATAGATCAGCAGAAACACTCACCAGAAACATACACACCACCCTCAACACTACTAGACTATATTGCACTACAAACGAACTAGTCCTGAACGAAAAGAAAACAGTCCAGCTAAATTTTACCACAAAAAATAAGAACAACACCAACATAGCATTACCGGGCATAGAATCCAAAAATAACACCAAACACTTTGGGGTAATTATAGACTCCAACCTGGCCTGGACAGCCCACATAGATCACCTCTGCAAGAAGCTCGCCTCCAGCACCTATGTCATAAGGAGGTTAAAACAAATAATTAGCCTGGAAACAGCAAAAACAGCATATTTTTCTTTATTTGAATCCCACCTCAGGTATGGCATAGCAACCTGGGGGGGAACAAGTAATGCCAACATGGAAAGGCTCTTAATACAACAAAAAAGAGCAATAAGGTGTCTTGCAGGCATTGCCCCACAAGAAAGCTGTCGAGATGCCTTTAAGGAACTCAAGATCCTCACAGTTGTGTCACTCCATATTCGAGAAGTTGTCCTACATGCAGTCACCACAGCACAGACCAGACACAGGGACATACACCGCCACAACACTAGACATGCTGCGAACTTCACGCTACCACCTCACCACCTCAGTCTATATGGGAAGAAGCCATCCTATAAAGGTGCAGCCTATTTCAACCATCTGCCAGAACATCTCAAGAAAGAACCAATCAAGAGGCTCAAGAATCAACTAACCATATGGCTGCAAGAAAATCCTTACTACACAGAAAAAGAATTTTTTAACACCTGAACCTGTTTTTAAAACACTTTGTATTGACACAATGTACTGTTCTCTACGAATATGCCATTAAAGAATATTGTCTATTGTCTATTGTCTAACGCCAATAAGTGATAAAGTGAACGCTTGGAGGGTTAAAGATTTTGTCTTATTTTAAACATTTATGTCCATAGTATTTTGCTTTCTCTCTTATGAACACATGAACAAAAACATAAATGTACTGACTTTTTCTACCATATTCCAGAGGAAGCTTTGATATACAGGGCAAAAAACAGTAATCTGATACCTCTCAACTGTGACATGTTCGTTGCTTGTGCAAGCGTACCTTTAAAGTGGTTGTGGTTGTTTATGCATTGACGGATTTTGTTGAAAAAGATACTGCTGGAATCATTACAAATATTGCAAAATATTTAGCATTTTATAAATATTTTATCACTGATGCAAAACAGCTGATACCTTTCAATCTTTATTGCCCATGGCTTGTGCAATCATGTATCAAAATTAAATGTGCTGGCTTATGCGTTAACAGATTTCATTGAGAAAAGTACTGTTGGAATTATTATAAAAATTACAACATATCTGGTAACTTGTACATGTTTTATAACTATACTGTTTTTTTACTATTTCCAACAGGTGCCATTTTGTTAATATTAAAGCAAATTACACCATGTAGCGTTTTTAAAGCTACATTGGTTTATATTTTTTATTAAAACTTAAATTAAATGAAAATTTTGGGAACAAAATATTGGGATTTAATTTTAAATTAGATTGTGAAAAGTCAGGGTAAAAACGAACATGTAATCCTTTGGCAAGTTAGTACTGGTAGTTTTAAATTGTTACGGTTATTGTTCACCTTGTTTGATACAGCTGGACCAATGAGAGAACAACGCGGATGTCCAGCAGAGTTGATTAGAGGGGGGGAGTGTATAAGCGCCAACTCATAATTTTCGCCCTTCTTTTGGTTATTTTCGTGTATTAAGTTGATTACAGTGCGCCGTGTTTCTAATTTTTTTCCGCGAGGGATTTTGAGGTAAGCACCAAATTTATTGTAAGTTTTATTGAAATAGTCTTCCAGATCTGATATTAAATTAATTTTGTTGTCTTTTTTATAGGAAAAAATTAAATTCATAGAAACTACAGAGCAATCTGCATAATTAATTCTCAATGAACAATAGAGCAGAATAGAATCATACAAGTTACATTTGGTTCAAATTTGCAAGAAAAGTGAAGTAAACTTGAACTTTGTCAATAACTTTAATTGAAATTTGGAAATTTAGTAATTTAACTGGAACTGTTTTATTGTGAATTATTAATTGGTAATTCATTGAACTTTAATAATTGTTTGAGAAAGTTGTAATCTGAGTTGCAAAGACTAGTGAAAAGAGAAGTTTAAATTTTTATCTTTTTGATTGTGAGTGTACTTAGAAGTGAACATTTTTATTTTAGTTATTTCCAAGTGGTATTTGATTTTGATTTTAAAACTTTATTATTTTATTTTAGAAGAGAGCTCTACTTTTATTTTTATATATTTGACTAAAATTTTTATTTCTTGCCAAAGGAACTTTTAAATTTACTAAACGGTTTGTCAATTCTTTGTGGAAATAGAGTGATGAAAATTCTGAAACGTTGAACTTATTAATTTGCCAGTTTAAAATAAATCCATTGTTTTTATTTAGAACTGTGATTTTTTGTTTTGGACAAACCAGATAATATTTAATAGTTAACAATTTAGTAATAAATTGTACTGAATATTCACTCGGAGCTTACTAATAAAAAAATATTTTATATCGTCTTGGATGTCTCATTGATAATTTCAATATTAATATTCTGGAATATTTTTGTATACTAATTTTTTTTGTATGGAATGATAGTGCTATTAGATGCAGAAGTTTCTGACACCTTTTTGTGAACAACCATACATATAAGAAGTAAAGTAAAGATGTCTTATTTTACCAGGCGAAGTTAGAGCTAAGAAGCACTCTCTAACACTTAACCTGAGGACCAACACCTTAAAGATGACTTCTGAACCACCACCAATGGCCGTGCAGGCGGGCCGCTTGCAAGGACAGGATCGCTCAGCGATCACCCATCCGGTTTACCACCATAATGACGTCTAAAATTATTTTGCACTGTTATAGCTGAATCCAGTTTGAACAGTATTGAACCAAATAACGCACTGTGCTTTCTGTTGTGGAGTACACATTGTTGCTGAGTTGATTTATACTGCACTTCAAACACGCATTGACTGAACTGAGGAAACAGAGGACAAAAAACCACTGGTGCCATTGCAAGGTCAAGCTCTCCTGCCAATTGTAGAGGACTCGAACTTCGAGAGTTGATGAATCAAACTCCACAAACTAGAATAGTGTATATCACTTTGTACAGATTCTAAGACACATTTAAAATTAGAGAGCTTTTTTCAAACACCCTGTAAATAATGGTGGACATATTTGCCTATGTATTTTTTTTAGATACTTTCTGACAGCCAGGCTGCACTAAAGGCACTTGATACCTGTTTGTTTGATTCGAAAGCAGTCTGGAAATGCAATAATGCCCTGGCAGAGCAGGCTAAGAATAAAAGAGTAACACTTAGTTGGGTGCCGGGCCATGAGGACATTCATGGAAATGAAAAAGCAAATATCCTCGCCAAAAAGGCAGCGGAGCGGAGTCCATTATGGTGGGGCCAGAGTCAGGTTGCGGGATAGTTTTCTCCAACAGCAAAGAGCTCTTGTAAAATATTGGGAAAAGAGGATAAGAAATTTTAATTGGAGTAGGGCCTGAGGATTAAGACAATCTAAAATGTTTATCTCTCCTTATGCTAAGGGGTGGGCATCTCTCCTAGATCAGAGTAAGGAGGATATAAGAATGATATTAGGGATGTTGACAGGACACCCCCTTAAGAAACACCTGGGGCCTTAGCCAAAGGGTGGGCCTTAGCCAGATTGATGAATGAAGACTCTGCGGAGAAGAGGAGGAATCAGTGGAGCATATTTGGCTAAACTGTCCTGCCTTATCAACAATTCAGAAAAGATTCCTGGGGGCATATCTCCTCAGCCCCAAGGACATCAGAGAACAGGAGCCCTCAAATCTGATCGGCTTCTGCAAAAGTTTCAGATTCTGAGGACACAAATATAAGTAAGAGAGGCGCAAAGGTCCTTTTAGAACTAAGTGCAGAGACAATTCGTCTCTTTCTCAGGATAAAAAAATTGTATTTTTTTATAACACTTTATAACTTAAAATCTATGCCTACCTCTCTTTCCAATAGGTGTTCGAGTAGGCGTTATTGTCACACCGTTGCGGGACGGCATCTCGTTCAATAACACCTGCTCTTCCGCAACCCCACTTCCTCTATGCCCAATACTGCCTGTCGAACTCATTCTGAAACAACATAGCCTATTAGTGTAAATTTGAATAAAATCATTTGTGATTACGATCTAGAAGGTTCAACACGTCATGAAGGAAACAGGATTTTTGTGGACATTTGCCATAATTCAGTGATACAAAAAATCAGTAACACTATGTTTCAAGATCTGCAATCTGATCTCTTCTTAATGTAAATAACTAACCTAACACATAATTACAAACTGTGTTAAAATAAACAAATCATATTAGAGCGTTGTGACATGCCTAAGTCAGGAATCACGACCACCACATTTTGTGTCAACTCCACTAACTCTAAAATATGCACTTAATAAAAAACTAAACACAACACTAAATATTAAAACTGAACTACAGAATACAGGGCACAGTAAGTCTGCATTTGTCGACCAACCACCTACGACTGCTTATTTTAACATAACAGCAGTTTATTTTAACCCAGTTCATAATTATTTGTTAGGTTAGTTATTTACTTGAGGAAGAGATCAGATTGCAGATCTCGAAACGTAGTTTTAATTTTTTTTATCACTGAACGATGGAAAATGTCCAGAAAAATCCTGTTTCCTTCACAATCCTTCCTCTGTCAAAAATAAACTTTAAACAATACGTCATGATAACATTTGCCATTGTTTGATTTATAAACAGAGTCTAACTTTAAGCCCTGCTATACAGTAAGTTAACCTTCTCATTTCTTATGAATAAATTAAAGTATGTTTCATCAAATTTTACATTTCATTCACCTTACAAAGAGCTACGCTTGAGCTTTCATAGTTCACAAAATATTATTTAATTCATCTTAGGAAATACTTAAGTAAATGAAGGATTGTTTTAATGCTCTTAACACACATCTGAGATAAGTTATGTAGTTATGCCTGCACCAATTAGACATATCATTTAATTTCCATAAAGTACCTAAGTTTTGAATGTTAAAAATTATGCAGATGAAAATTAACTCAATCCTACTTCTGTCAAAACACAACTAAAATGGGTTTCACTACAGCCTTTAAATGTATAGAAAAAGTTAGATAGTAATATCGATATCTGCATTAAAGTACTGACTAAGCACTTACTGCACACTTAAAATTTGCTAAAATGAAATATACAGTTAAAAGTAAACAAATTGACTACAAATTGAAAATAGTGACACTATTATATAAAATCTTTTACTTTTTCTATCTACATGATTTTTATCTGTGAACTTTGACGACATTGTAACTGTTATTCTGATACTCGGAGCGGAGACTCATTATAATCGGTATGGCCATTCTTGAGCTATACATGTTGTAACTAACCCGCCTTTGTTTTATGTATATAGATTTGTCGTAGCAAGTTAAACAGGAATATCTAAACCTAACAAATCTTACAGAATTGGGAGCAGATTATCTAGTCTCATTTTAAATACCTCTAAAATAAAAACTGCTTGGAAAGTATTAACTACATCCCTGAGTGTCAAGTGTAAACCATCCAACTTTCCTTCTCCCGATAAATTTAACAACCATCAGTGGTATAAAAAAGGGAGATGAGGGAAATAGAACCCCACAAGAGTGAAATATTAAATAATATTTGTATACACTTTTTTGAAATACAGTAGTTAGATGTTTTACTTTGAATCAGGTCAATCTAATGAATTCAAGTGTTTCCGTGTACTAATACTGCAACTCACTCTGTGCTTGTTCAGCGTCTAAAACCGAGAATATCACAGACTTAACTCCTGAACTCTGAAGTTGGCACCTGTCTGAAGAGATCCAGTAGGATCGAAACAGTGGTACAACGACAACAGCACGTCCTCATTACCTATATTCAAATACCTCTGAATGGATTAAACTTAAGGTATAGGGATTTAGGGAGAAAAGCCTTACCACAAAACCATACCATTCATAACATGACCACAGTGACCACCATCGATACCAGATCTCAAAAGAAAGCCATCAGAATTCCTTCAAAATTAAACCCCAGTCATGCAAAAATGCCTTTAGGGATCTTCGATTGCTGACTTTGCCCTGTCTCTATATTCTCGAGGTGGTCCTGTACTGCCGACTTAAATGAGAGTTGGTACGGGCAGGAATAACTTTCGAGTGGAACAGCACAGAATGGCAGCTTTCGAACATTTGCCATCACGAGTAGGAGTCACACTAATCAATAGGCTCCCTGAGGGCATCAAACAACTCCATGAAACAAAAAAATTCAAAACTTGACAAACATTTTCATATGTCAAAGGCCTTTTACTCAACTGATGAGTTCATGATGGGCCGCTAGGATGAAAATTTTTGAAATTAACAACAACCACAAAACATATTCATCCCTCCCTCAAAGCAGAGGCCCGACAATCCATCATGGCTTTGAACAATAACTTTGGGATGGCTGTACGTCTGAGATTGTCAGTTAGTTGAATAGTTCTTTTCAGCTTCAGAGATTGACTAAACAAATTTACTCTGCAATAGACAATGCCAGAAAAAGCTTAAAATTAGATATGTATGGCTTGAGTGGCCACGTTAGTATTATCAACCCATCTACTGTTGACTGGATAACTTCTAAAGAGAGGTCATCATCCTTGGTGTTATAAACTGTGAGTTTCTCATTAGCTATATATAATAACACTTGTCAGTGATATACATAGCTACAGTAGTTAACATAAACACTACTAGAGTCTAATGTGTATCATCTATAGCTGCCAGTCGTTATGAGCGAAGCAGCTATTTCCCCCGCGATAATACGGGTGTGGCACTTTAAACACAAAGTTAGATAGCTCGTGTTAACAGTGAAGATAGTTGTTCCGGGTCTGACATATATCATGACCAGTAGTATAACTTTTGGTGTAACTTTTAGTATAGTATGGATAAATTCCCAGTCTATATCGTCCACCTAGCCTTTTACACTTATTCTGTCCTCATATACATTAATTTCATCATCCCTAGAACCAACACAACCTCCCACTATTATATTTTCATTTAACATTTAAGTTCTGCCATCTTCATTTTTCACTATTACTTATTTTGTAAAAAAGATTATATTTAAACATATAGAAATAGCAATATCGTTCAATTTCATATCAATATTTTCATTTGATGTCAGATTATTTCTCGATAATTAAAATTTATTTTTCTCTGTCTCTTAAAACCCATTGACCAATTACCACGTTATTGTCTTTTGACGGCCGATGCAGTACCAAAACACTAATCATGAGACGAGGTGATGACGACATATGTTATTAAATATTTGTTTAAGCAATAGTATGGGCTCAAATAATAAAGTTTATATATTAAAATTAAACTAAAGAACATGTACTATACATATAAATATGTATTAATTCCATAAATATATTAGCGTGATCGGCGTTTTGGTACCGCGTCGGCCGTCACAAGACGGGACCGTAATGACGATATACGTTATTTAAACATTAGTATGGGTTCAAATAATAAAGTTTATGTATTAAAACAAAACGAAATAACATATACTATACATATAAATATGTAATAATCCCATAAAAAGAATGTGAATCTAGGTATAATACTATACCCTTGCACTTTTTTTGTGTTTGCTAGTATTTGGTAAGGAGAACACAAATGTCACATTTTACAAAAATCTACCTAACATTGAAAAAAATTAAGATAAATCAATGAAACAAAATTTTTTAATTAAAACATTTAATTTCCTATAAAATTACACAAAATATCATAGATTATAACTGTGTTTTGTACTAAAAAAATTTCTTGCTTTCAAAATTTACAAAAAAAATAAAATTTAAAATTATTCTTGAAATTTTAAAAAGTCTTACGTACTTTAGTGCTTATAAATTACAGTATATTACAACCTGTTTCATTAGCTAAAAAACAATGGCTCAGTCCACCCGTCAATAGCAATAAAATTGAATGTTTTATGAGAGTTTTACTAAACCCTTGCATTTTTTAATATATTTAATTAGATTTATACAAGGAGGTTGGGCACAAGAATATTGAATGGCTAATAGGTTAAGGAAAAACAGCTTCATTTTGTCATAGAGCAAGTGTAAGTTGCATTACATTTTGTATCTTAAAACAACTGATGTTGAAAAAATTGAATACAATACGGACATTGAAATTTAGTGTATAGCCGATGTTGGGATTTTATGCAGATACTCTTGATGTCCATATATACCGACATTGGAATTGAAAGGGTTAATATTAATTATTTGAAGTATTATTAGTTTCATTTGATTATTTTAGTGCATAATACCTATAATTTTAGTTTGATTGCTCTTCAATCATTTGGCGGCCCAATACAGAACTGCAGCCATTTTTTATTGCCTATATTGATTCATACATTGTATAAGCAATGAAAGGATCCTGCACCCACAAAATAACCTACTAAATGTGAACTATAATATGTAAACAATAAAAAATGACACATTTTTTATGTCAATATTATCAAATTTAGTAAATTCAACAAATAGAAGAAAACTAAATATTTTAAAGAATAAGAATGAATTAACTGCTACAATTACTTTTTTATTTGACAAGCTAGGTTTAGGCTTGTTTTTTAATCAAACATCTAAAACCGATGGAATAAGAATGTAGGTTATGCTCACCTAAAACTGCACGTTCAAAATAAAGATTAGAACACAATTCACATTAGCTTTCTCACAAACTCCGCGCCAGATTCCCAGAAATTATGACGATAACCGGAACCGTCCACGATCAGCAACACCAACAGTGTGCCGTTCTCATGCTATCTTCCGCCATTTATTTATGGTGATTTCAATTTGTCGATTTGTAAACCTGTATTCAAAGCGCACAGAAACTGCAACTGCCTTTAGTAGTATCAGTCTCTAGTGATAGTAACTTTTTTATCGCTTTGACTTACAAAGGACTTTGATATTATCATGAAGCCTTAGTCTCAGTTTCGTTGATGAACAGACTACCAGCAATTTATATTCATTTATTTCATGTTAATGCAAGCCGACGAGAAAGGCATTTGCAATATATATATATACGCGGTAAAGACAATTATTTTATAAAACTAGAAAGCTATATTCACATGTTTAAATATTAACAATCACCCCTCAAATAAATGGGGCTGAAATTAGTTGACAGCACTATAACATGGTGCAATTCCAAAATGTGGAAAAATAATAGCAAATTTTAATATTGTAAATAAGAAATTGTTAAGGGTAATTTACAAAATCAAAAACACAAACATTTTGTGACTAACAATACAACAAGATGACGAAATGAAGAAATAAAAGTTTTTATTGCGTATAAAGACGACGTTTTTAATAGGTTTTAATATTTAATTTTTCTTATTTTTATTATACTATCATAGAAACCACGGAAGGTCTGACGATATGTGAGTGCAATAATAAAATATTAATTCTAATAAGTAACTTCAAAAAACTGTAACCTATGTGTTGAATCATTAATAACAATAACAGAAACAATTGGAAGATTAAACATTGAATAAATAACATACTATTTACAAATAGAACGGAATGTTGAAGATGGAGCTTGTATTGGCTACTATTAACTTAATTACATTTAAAACACATAAACCAAGTACTGTATGTGTGATGAGCCTGACGAAAATAAGAACTACTTTAAGAAGTATTTCTTTATGTGTTTAAAATGTAATTAAGTTCAACAGAACGGAATATTAAGCAATGAAATTATCATCTCTCTCACTCACTCTCTCTCTCTCTCTCGCTTACTCACTCACTCACTCTCAAACAACACAACGTTAAGGATATTCCTTTGGAACGAATATGAGGAAGACCCAAAGAAGTCTATATCCCCAGGAAAATCAGATCGCCCATCTTTCTTCTTGTTGAAGATGTGGAAGTCTGAGGGAGGCTCGAAGAGAATTTAATAGGAATTTAGCTTAGTCTCTTTAATATATATTTTTGTAGATAATTACAAATTTAATTTGGCATAATTAAAACAATACATCAAGAAATTATCTCAAATTATCCATAATTATGATAATTTTAAGTAAATTACAGTATTAAACTTACAGTTTTATTGGACACATATAACATTCTACAAATTTAGTAAAACTCGTATGGTTTTATTATGTGAGTGAATAATTATTCATATATATTCATCGTCGAGAATTAACTATACAATGTAAACTATTTATGTGGTTTTGCCGTATGCATTAGAATAATTAAATGGTTATTATTACGAAAAAAAAAACAAACTAATCTCATTTTTTTAATTGTATTAGTATTGCAATCATAAATAACTTTACGCAACTATAGAACACAACTGCATAATTAAACTGAACATCAATTTATTTTATATGCTAATTATAAATTACACTAGGGCTTTATAAAACTGTTGTAGGTAGATTTCCGGCAATACATCCTGACCGTTATAACCCTCTTGCTCAAATAACAGCTGAGAGTTTCGATTCTGGTGCTTTGTGCTTGTGACTGTTTCCAACCCACGCTTACTATTGCCGGCAAATCAAGGAATGAATTTATTGTTCGTTGTCATCCCATTGCCAAACTAACAGGAAGTTTCTCGTAACTAGAGATGGGCTAAATCAGTACGACCCTGTAACCATTACTTCTGAAACCGTTACTCGGATACTCGAAATACTGAATACTTGAAATCAGTATTTCCGTACTAGAAACGTTTTAAATACTGCAGATAGTCTAAGTCAGTATTTGTAACGTTCTAAACACTGCATACTTGAAATCAGTATTGTACACACAGTTTTGTAAATGCTTTGGTGTAATTAATAGTATTCAAAAGTACAACGCAATTATGTAAAAAAATATAAACATACATTATTATTATTTAAAATTGTATACTGTTTTTAGATGTAATTAATTAATTGATAATTAATTGACTTGTTTCTTTGAATAGAGTCAATGGGATATTACACTGGGCATTTTTTAAGGTTATGAACATAAAATTCTATTTTATAAGTAATTTAAATTTCTTTGGTGAATTTTTTGTACATTAACACAGTAATTTATTACTCATTATTCGAATTTGAATTTAAAGCTTAACATAACTAATCATAGTGTTTACATGATTATAAACACTTTTAACTCAGCGTATTATAATGTATATAAACTGTTTAGCTTTCATTGAAAAAATATATTTATTACTTAATAACTTATTGAAGAATATCACACACCGGGGTTGATGTGATTTAGAGTGTGAAGTAGCAACATTTTGTAGTTGGAGCGTAATAATCGCGGTATTTACTATGTTTTTATTTTGTATTTGTCAGCCTCAAATCAGTATTTCAGTATACGGTATTAATGAGGATATGAATACTTCAGGACTAGTAAAGTAATAAGTACGAGAAAATATCTGTATCTTGTAACCGTATGGAGTACTAGATACTAAGTTTCTGCCATCATTAATTTTGGTTCTCAGTAACAGTTACAGATACTGGAGAAAAGTAACCGTTACAAAGTACTGATTACTGAAATACCGTTTCACCTCTACTCGTAACACGTTGTGGGTACTACAGGAAAAAAACAGTTGTTATTAACCTTTAACGTTAAATAACGTCCGGCCGGCCATCATCTCTTCTGTAATCATTCTCTGACAGATAGACGCTAGATTTACGTTACCTTCCCTCGCTCGTGCCTCGTGTTGGTGGTAGTTTATATGAACTTTAGTTGAACGCAAGTGTGTGTTTCCTGATATCTATAAAACTTTTAACTTATTGACAACCACGCATTAACAAAAAAACAAAATGAGTAAAGCTCACCCTCCAGAATTAAAGAAGTAAGTAGGCATTTATTTCTGAATAATTCAAATTTCGCCGGTAGACTTAAAGCTTGGATTGATTTTCATTAATTCCAGTTAGTTGAAGTTACTTTCCTACTGAATGTTAAAATAGGAGCAATTTATTTATTACAAAACATTTAGGCTTAATAATTTATGATAGACAGTATTAACTAAACCCACTACTCATTGGGTTGTTTTTCTAATAATACAGGGGTGTTCATACATTTTACCTAAAAC
Organism: Homalodisca vitripennis; assembly: GCF_021130785.1. NCBI lineage: Eukaryota > Metazoa > Arthropoda > Insecta > Hemiptera > Cicadellidae > Homalodisca > Homalodisca vitripennis. Next base: position 20,422,396 of record NC_060210.1, read on the forward strand.
CACTTCTAGCAATGTACCCTAATACAATGCAATACGGGCCACCTTCCATTTCCAGATAGAATTTCTAGGCTGTAACAAACCATATATTGCACAAAAAGTATTAGGCTGCAGTATAATAGACGGCCACCATGACAATTAAGTCAACAATGGGTTAGAAAAATATAAACTATAAAGCAGCCACCAACACAATTGAATCAAGAGTAATTAGAGAACGATAAGCGGACCTGGTTATTATATTGAAATTATCAATCAATATTTAATTATACCCATTGATATAATTAAGCAATAGGCTAGGAATTAATTTTAACAATAACTAAATCATCTGCACCAATTGTACATATATTTTTATATTCTAAACAATTAGTTCTCTAAGTACCTTCGGTAATTGTGAAAGTAACAGTCGGAGCGGCAAAATACGAGTTTCGTATTATTAACTCATTGGAATTGTCCTACAGAACAAAACAATATAAGGTTTGACGGATTGGAAATGAGAAATAATGAAGTTGTAAAACATTAAAAAATGGAACTAGTGTCGCGCTGAGCAATATTTCCATTTTGTACATCCACGTCGGGTGTCAAGTGACTATGATTCAACCTCGTGATGACGTCATGCACCATCTTTGGAAACGTAAATGAAAAATAATACTGAATTAAGCAGAATTTTGACCCAAATGAACAATGTTTTACTTAATTTCACGTTACAAATTAATTAGTTGTTATCAGGTTGAGATGAGTGCCTCCGGCCATCAGTGTGGACTGTGGCAGGTGCTGCCCCGAGCTGATGTCAACGAAAGAAAAACATCCCTCGATATAGTACCTATCAATAAAATATCAAATTGTAGAGGGGTTGATCAGAAATATAAATTGAAATGTAATGCAAAGGCAGTTTTATTTAAAGTGTAAAAAACTTAATAAATCATGAAAAACCCTAATACAGAATACTTACCATTAGTGTGTTGGCGGATAGAGCCGAGTGGCAGCAACACAAAAGTGATGGAGCATGGTATGTGGGTGGGGGTATTTTTAACGTTTAACAATCGGTTATCGCAACAAAACATCAAAGTCTCCCGGTTAAAAAACACTATGTGACCACACGACAAACAAATACGCTCATTATTAAAAATTCCATGTTCTATTAAATAGGAAATAATCTTGTTTCGGTCAATATGTAAACTCTTTTTAAAAATCAGTATTTAAAATATTAACATCCCCGACAAAACACTCCAACACACACAATTCACTACGATTCGTCGAACTAGTGGATTGTTGATCCATGATTGTCGCGCACTCGCTCGATCCAAACTACAGTACACGATATCTTGTGAAGTACTGACTTCTGCCCCGGAGCGCTCAGATAACAGATACGCTATCCCGGCCACATATAATATTGATATAAACAGATATCCAGACACAGCACACAAACAAAACATTAAAAATCTAACTATTTATGAATATATCCCCTAAAACCATGTTATTTGTCATTTGCATCCCCTAAAATCATATATATTTTTGTTCAAGAAGATGAGCAGAATACGTTGATAACGTCAAATTTGTGATTTTCCAGGTCGGCCTTTAACCTCACAGATATACTGTACCTTCTTTTAAATAAAAGAAGATAGTTCACTTTAGAAAACTAAACAAAATAAGTTAACACCAAAATATTATTTACTGTGTCTATGTCATTTCGTTTGATTAATGGTTATGGTACCTTTATTAGCCTATTTTTGGCATTACGTAATTGTTTTAACTATTTTTATTAACTTGAAACATTCTACTTGAATTTAGTATTTTAGATCGGTTGATAGTTCTGTTATTCGATTTATAACGTATTGATGATTGTGATAAGCGATATAAAAACCAAGTCCGCTTATTATACTCTGCCCTGAATCAATATTATCGATTTTATATATATATCGATACTATCGAATACATTTGATCTAGTGATATAATTAATCATTGCCAGCTGTTTTGATTTCGTTTATATACTGAGTAGGCTAGTGACAATGGCAATGAACATGCAATTATTGTCTCAAAATGTATTTTTAATCATTAAACAATGTTTTAAATGGTTACAAGATAATGACCTTGCTGTTTTAAAGCTGAGTTATCCTCTTTATACTGTGAAGATAAAAACTAGAATTAAAGATGGAAATCAAATAGTGTTTAGCTGCAAGAAAAGAAGAACAAACATGATGTTGCAAATCTAGGATTTTCAGCATTACCTGCTCCTGATAGCTTATTTGAGTTCTGTGGTCAAAAGTTTAGTAAAGAATCAATAACCATCCGTCCCATGCATTAGTCTTCACCGCCTCATGGATAATCAGTGCGTTCATTAAGCACCACGGAATGTTTACATGGACAGTTAAAATATAAGTACTAGTATGTTCAATCTAGATAATATATTTGTGATCAGAAGTTACCAGTTGGATTGTAAGTAGATTGTAAATACATATAAAATTAGGAATTTGTGGTTATGTTAGTTTTGCTTATTTTTGTTAAACTTACGTTTGTTTCTTACACTATTCATTCGTTTGTATAAAATTTTGTTAAAATTTTTTGCATTATTCTCAAATTTACTTTGATGCACACCGGTAATGAAATTCGCATTATTATCGTATTGCAATCATCCTATTGAACAAAACAATATGAGGGTTAGGTGATGAATATAACAAATAATGAATTGTAGAACATGAACAATGGTACTTTTCTTACAAGAGAGTAGGAAGTTATGGTTAGATGAATTACCAGTATTTGTTGGCATTGTCAAGTAGCATTTTCTAGTTAACAGTAATGGCTGGATGCATTCGTGATCATAAATTGAAATTTTGTTGTTTCAGGTTCATGGATAAGAAGCTGTCCAGTAAGTATATATATATTCATTACATAGTAAATTTCTTAACAATAAATGTGTGCTTCTGAATTAAACCTATCTGGTAGTGAAGATTACTATGGTTTTTTGAGTAAGAGTAGTAAATAGATTATCAGTGTCATAGCTGAACCACTAACTCATCTAAGTAATTGAATGTCAATTAGAGTCACATTTCCACAATATTTAAAAATAGCAAAAGTGAAAGTGGTTCCTATCCATACGAAGGGCAATGAAACTAACCCCATCTATTTATAAGTATTTGCAGTAAGCACTTTAGAGACTTGCAAATATTTCCTCTACCTTCTCTATTTATTCTTCAGAACCTTCTTTACGTCAAAGCGAACGAAAAAAAGTTTTTTTAATAACAATCACCACCACTCTCATTTCACAAGAAACTCAATTGCTCCAGTATCCTATTCACAATACAAGCTTTCTGGAAAGGTCACCGCTTTAGACATGTATAAAAATTTACAATCATATGCCACTTTCAATAAGGAAAGAAAAATCACTTCCAAGATTCTAAATAATTTCAAAAGACTATTTCTATAGTGTTAGCTGAGTACTTGGCTTCTCAGTCAGGACTTTGAGGCATCCAACTTGCTATAAGAAAAAAATAATTGTAGAATTAGTTGTGTTAATTAGAAGATTAGAAGTTAATTAGAAATTTAGTTTTAATTAGTTTCGTTAATTGATGAGTCTTTGCCAAAGCATGGTGCTTGTAAGGCGTCTGTAACAATTATGTAAATAAATAAATACATCCCTTACCTTACCTATTTTTAGCAAAATACTGGAATTCTGTATTAAAAACCAATACTACAAAAGCTGCAGAAACTCTAGTTGATAATGTCATACATAATCTATATATATAAAAATGAATGTTTGTATGTTTGTCCTTTATGGAATCGTGAACTATTGGACCGATCATGATGAAAATTTGTACGTATATGTATTTTTCCACGGAGAAGGTTTATAAGCTATGCCCATCCCTTTCCCGATTCAGGATTCCGCCCCACTGGTTACAGAAATACCCATAAGAAATGCATTGCAGCAAACATATGTTAACGTCTTTTCAAATTTTTAATCAGCTGTTCTTTGTAAACATATATTACACTTATAGTTTTAAAGCATAGAGTAAGCTTAAGAGAAACGACAAATTTTGTTTAAACTGTTTTTGCAATCACTGTTAAACATAGACTTTACTATCCAGATAATACAATTCAAATTTGACGTAAAAATTCACCTTTAACTGCAATATTTATTTAATATAAACCATGCTCATGCTTGATCAGAAGAGTAATGCAGATATCATAATTACTATCTTACGTTGGCTACAAATATAAAGAATGTTATAAAATCAACCTTAGTTGTTTTTTTTGACAGAAGTATGGTTCTCAAAACTCCGTGTGTACATATTCTCTCGATCGAGACAACAAAGCAAGCTCAATCGTGGCATCGGAGATATAACTAATTTAATCTAAAATTTATTATAGTAAAAAAAAAAAATTTACTAAGTACTATAAGGACTTCGGTTCTTAAGATTTGCGTGCGAAGCCGTGGGTAACAGCTAGATAGAGGCAGGAATATGGTACATACCTTCATAATACGCCCAAGAGGCTCACGATGGAACGACTATCAATTATCTCAGCAATGTTTAGAATGTGATAGAAAAAGAATAAGTGAATATAGTGTACTGTTTTCAACGGGAAATTGCGTGCGAAGCCGCGGGCAACTTTTGCAAAAAATTATTGAAATGCGCAGCAAAGCGCGCCGGGCCCGCTAGTTTTGAATAAAAATCAACTTCATCTGCATCCTTAATTGATCGGTCTAAAGCCTTAGACAGTATACCTCATGAGTTACTTATAAGTAAACGTAATTGCTATGATGTGAAAGGTAGTGAGTTAAATTTGTTCTGTGTGAATTCTAATCGGTGGGCCACAAGGCTCAGTTTTTGATCCTTTTTTATTTATTGTTGCAGTTAATAATTTCCTTTCCAATTTACCCGTCTTGTTTGCTGATGATACTACTCTTATAGATCACCATACTACACTTTAATAAAACAACAAGAAAATGCAATGAAGGTGGCAACTGAATGGTTTCAGGCCAGCAGGATTGCTGTCAATTTTGCAGAAAGTATAATTTGTTCAATGGCCAATGCTATTTACTAATGTTTTATGCCTGTAAAACTACTAGGAATCTTAGTAGATTAAACCGGGAAAGCCATATATAAAGTCTTTGTAATAATTAGCAAAAGTAATTTTCCTGCTGTGTAAATTGAAACTCTTGTTTCACTGAAGAAATGATAATAACCTCCTACTGTACCTTTTTCCACTCCACTAAGTCTATGAAATTACTTTGTGGGAAAGTACGACAGTCGTAGGCGGTTATTCGGCAAATGCAGACTTATTCTGTAATAATAATTAGTGTTGTGTTTAGTTTTTTTATTAAGTGCATGTTTTAGAGTTAGTGAAGTTGACACACAACATAACGGTTGTGATTCCTGACTTACGTGTGTCACAACGCTTTGGTATGATTTGTTTATTTTAACCTAGTATGTAATTATGTGTTAGGTTAGTTATTTACTTGAGGAAGAGATCAGATTGCAGATCTCGAAACGTAGTGTTACTGATTTTTTGTATCACTGAACGATGGCAATTGTCCTGAAAAATCTGTTTCCTTCACAATTCTTCCATTGTCTATAACAGGCAAAGGATATTTAAGTGAAATTGGTGTATTCTTCTTAAATAAATATGTATAATTCTAATTTTAATATTTTGTTAATTTTTGAAATATAATTTTCTACTGTATACTATTACAAATTTTTAATGCTACAGTATAAACATATTGATTCAAGGATATAAAACAAAATTAAATTTTAAACTGATGCTCTCTTTAATGTTGTTAACAAGAAAATACATACCTAATAGGTATATTGCATTTTTCATAATAATTCTTATTTGACCTATATTTTTATACTATCATCCAAAGAAAAACCTCAGAGATAATCAAGAAGGGTTATAACTCAAACAATAAAGATGGCATCAGATTATTCAAAAACTGGCAGTCCGTGATACAAAAGGTGATTGGTTAATCTTTAGTCAATCATTATATAACTTCTCTTCACTCGCCTAATGATTGTTTTAATATTTTGTACTAAAAATACCATGTCATGGCTAAAATATTTCAAGATTTTAATTGCGTTTACAATGTTTTGATGTGGTGTGAACCACAAAACTTTAGACTATATAGTGATTGTATACTTTATTTAGATTGGTAACTTAATCGCAAATGGCGCAGTGTAGCGGGTACAACGGTTATTGCAGATCAAGCAATGTCGAGCATGGGTGACCGCTGAGCAGTATGCCATCTTTAGTAGTTAAAATGAATGAATGAAAAATGCCTTTATTAAAGAGGCGGAGTTAGGGCTATTAAACCCTCTCTACCACTCAACCTCATAATTTATACAGAAAATTTACAATATTTTAATACAACTGTGGTAAATTATTTACTTATTCTTTAAATAGAAAAAACAAAAACCTATACAAAATTAAATTATCTTAAAGTAAAAATCTATCTATAAAAATGAATACTTAAAATACAAAAGAAAAACTTTATACATTTTATGATAAATTAAGAGCAAGAAACATTCAATCACTCTAACGCACGATTGACCACATGACCGCAAAAAATTAAATTAAGTACAAAAATATAAACTATACTGTATTGTGACTTGTATAATCCAGTTTTTACATAACATTGTAATCCTTGGTTGGTTAGGATATGTACCATGAACTAAATTTTTGAAAAACAGACTTCACACTCTTGTGTGGGCTTCATACCATAATTACCATTAACTGTTAGTGTTTTATTTCAGTGAAGCTAAATGGTGGACGCCATGTTCAGGGGATACTGCGAGGTTTTGATCCATTCATGAACATCGTTCTTGATGAGAGTGTTGAGGTCAAGAAAGACGGGACTCAGAATAACATTGGAATGGTGGTAAGCATTTTATTGTTTTATCAGTGCATTAACTTTATAATATTTGATAGTCATTGTTCATAATTGAAGGGTTTGGGTCGTGTAATTGACCTTTACACCACTTTGTCCTATTGTTATTGGTTATACTAAGAAACTGCCATATTTTATTAAATAGTATAATTTTGAACAGAGAGCAATGTTTTATCGTTAATACTTGTGTATTAAAAATCACAGACTCTCCACACAAAAAAAAAACTAAATGACTAAGTTGAAACAAAACAAACTAAAATAAGGAATACAAAAAGTGGAATATGCTCTAATGGAATTTGCTGAAGATTAATTAGAGGGGCTAAATTTTGTGTCTAGCACTGATTGAAGGTGGTGATCCACATTTAGAATTGACTGCATGAGATTTTTTTTTATTTAAAAATCTCTCATTCAATATATCATACCAAAATATAAGTGGTTTGGAATCCACATGAAATCATAAATATTTTTGTTTCTCTGGTAATTGAGCCTTAAAAGACCTTTATCAGCCTTGAATAGTAACAAAGAGTACTCTCACTTATTCTATACACCATTATCTCATATTTGCCTAGGAATTGACTTACATCTGGTATCTAAAAGAAGTATTAAATTAATATTTTTTAAGTGATAACTTTTTACTGAAAGTATATATCTAAGGAGATAAAGGTGAAAATAGGGAAAATGCAAACATGTAATAAATACCGGTACATTATAATTCCTTTTAATTATTATTCAAAATCGAATTGTCTACAATGTAACATTATTCACTAATAATTTTATTTGGTATGATATATTTTAAAACCAAATTTTACTTTGCTTTTCTTGTTTTGATTTTATTTTTTTAACTTTAGTTTACTATTAGAAAAAAAACTAATTTTACCATAGAAAACAACATTCTTCAGTTTCTTTCTTTATTTTCTATAAGAGTAACAAAAATTGATGTTGATTGGTTGGAAAATAAGGATAATTTATATAATTCAGTCAAAGTAAAAAAGTAATAGCGAGTAATAATTAATAGCAATACAACATCTCGTCAGCTAAAGTGCACTAAACATTTACTTATTCTTTAAATAGAAAAAACAAAAACCTATTTAACCTATACAAAATTAAATTATCTTAAAGTAAAAATCTATCTATAAAAATGAATACTTAAAATACAAAAGAAAAACTTTATACATTTTATGATAAATTAAGAGCAAGAAACATTCAATCACTCTAACGCACCGATTGACCACGTGACCGCAAAAAATTAAATTAAGTACAAAAATATAAACTATACTGTATTGTGACTTGTGTAATCAAGTTTTTACATAACATTGTAATCCACATTAAGGAAAGTTACTGTACTCACCATAGTACCCGCTTTTCACCACAATTAACCCAGTTTAATTGTATACACAAGTCAATTAACACCTCATAAAATATATACAATAGTATATAGGCAAACTCGAAAAGAACTATTTACATATTTCATTTACAAAGTTATTTGGTGCAGAGGTTTTTGAAAGCAAATTGAGCATATAGTAGTAGATCTCTTTTCCTGCTACCTTCATTATGTCCACCTTTTTCAACAAATCCAGCAAGTTTTTGTGAATGACCTGGGAATTCCAACATCTATCTGTGCTGACAATTTCTATTGTCTTGATTATCTCCAGGACGATCTAACAAATCAAGCCAAGATTTAATTATGTCCTCTATAACTTGTACTATACAGTATAAATGCATTTTGTAACATTTTAGAGAACAAATTGAAAGTAACTTCTTGCAATACTTAATTATACATCGTTTGTCAATGTAGACACAAATCAAAGGTATTAATGCCACACATACATTGATTGCATGAAGCTACTATTGAGTGTTTAATTTTGTTAATAACTGTTCTACAACAGTATCTTGTAGAGATGTTGTTTTGGAAGAGCCTAACGTTTTCTGTCTCTGCAGATCGTACAGGTTTGTTGTCCATATATCGAATTGACCAATGCGATGTTAGCAAATTGTCAATAAAGACATGAAAATATTCCTATGGAGTTTGCTGCTCCCAATAACTTTGTCATAATTATATTTATCACATGACTTGCCTTTGTAGCAAAAGAACTTGACACAATATTTTGATACTGAATCACAAAGAGCCCATCATTTTACTCCCACCTATGATGGTGTTTATTTCGCATATAATGTATCAAACTCATTTGATTTTTAATCCCAATCACATTTTTGTTAATGGATATTTGCTAGACACATGTGTAGTAAAAAGTAAGTAATGTATTGCTGTGGTTAGAGTGGTTGAAATCTGGCTCAGGAGTCATCATTAGGCTCTGATTATTTCAAAATGTCTACCATGTGAAGGAAAGATAAAGGATGTCACACAAGATTTACTCCAGAAAAATTGGAGTTTTTATATATTAATGCCCATGTTAAAAATAACAGCTATGATGAAGGTCAGTATTTCTGGTACAAAGACAGGCAATCAAGATTGAAATAGACTTTAGATAGAAATAAATAGTCTCATGTTAGTCTGAAAAATTACTCAGCATGTTATTTTTGTCTTCTCTATTAATATTTGAATGGACTTGTATTTAAAAAATTGACTGAAAAAGTCTGTAGGTTTATTTAATATTAGGTGGTGTATGTTTATTATTATGGCCAGGACAGTCTTGAAATTGAAAGTTACGAGTAAATCAGACGGATTATTGTCATGAACTTCCTCCCAATCAGTTTCCCTGTCATCGTTTGAACTGTATAGAATCTGTCTTTCTCTAGAGGTGAAGGTCTTATCGTCTGCATCATTTGCATCACTCTCATCGCTGTCAAGTTGAGGAGAATAATTATTAAGCTTAAATCACCACTGACGTTTCTTGATGGAGATGGTGTGGGTGCGATAAAATCTTGATGGAGATGGTGTGGGTGCGATAAAATCTTGATGGAGATGGTGTGGGTGTGATAAAATCTTGACGGAGATGGTGTGGGTGCAAAATAAAATCTTGATGGAGATGGTGTGGGTGCGATAAAATCAGACTGAATCCTAACAATTACCTTAATTATTATCAATTTGGAAGTCAGGATTGTAATCCGTATGGTCGTTGAACAATTATTTTTTTTAATTGTATAAAAGTAGATTATACAACTTTTTTTAAATACCAACAAAACTACAAGAACAAGATTAACATGCTAATAAACTTACAAGAAACAAGTAGGTTTCTTTTTTTAACATCCCACACTGTTAATAGTTAGGCATCTATTGACTAAATAAACGGTATTCTTCACTAACCATTTGAAACTAACTTATTTGAATCTTTAGATTCACTGTATATACAGTACATGTCCTGTATATATAGGGTGACATATTTTAAATACAGTAGAGTCCGGTAATCCGAGGTGAATGGGACCGAATGTACCTCGAATTTGTGAGGAACTCGAATTATACGGAACACTTTGAGAAAAATTGGGTTATAATTAGAACTGAAGGCAAACAAAAGAAATATGCTTTTTATTACAAATACCAGCATTAAGAAATTACTTACAGAGGTCCAAAGATGCAATCTTTACTTTAAAAAAACTGTCTAGAGTTTTTTGTTTCACCACACTGCAGCGTTTGCGGGCAGCAATGTCTCTCCACCGCCGAAGCAATAACGTGTCTGCCGCTGTCGCCTTTGCTTGCTGCTCTACGTAGCGCAGGGCCGCATCCAGTGCCGCGTAGCCGTCGCTGTGAGTCATTGCCGGGTCTGTCTCCTGCACACCTTCTTCTTATTCACACCCGTCAGCTGTGACCATCTCAACTATGGTGTCGTCTGTTGTCTCTAACTGTTCGTCCCTACTCATCCACTCTCCAATATCAGTTTGATTTGTCCCATTGCAACCAGGAAGTCTGTTTATTAAATTTATTAAACGGTAGATCGTCATCTTCATCATCATTTTCAATTTTACACACTCCGATTTTCTTCCATGATTTCTGGATTGTTTCTGGTTTAATTTCGCTCCAAGCTTCAGCGATCCAATAAATTTGATTGTGACTACTCTTTCAGGAAATCTTTTATGGTTGCCTCTCCTTCAATTGTTTGAAACATTGATTGCAACAAACGGCGTCTGTACTTTTTTTTTCAAAGTTTCAAGTACGCCTTGGTCCATAGGCTGAATGAGGCTGGTCACGTTTGGTGGCAAAAACATCGTGCGTATGCCATCGCATTGCAGTTCCCCTTTATCTGGGTGTGATCCTGCGTTATCAAGTGTTAAGATGGCTTTAGAGGTAGGTTTGCTTTCTTCAACAACTTTTTGGTTTCAGGAACAAATTTCACTAAAAAACCAGTTTTTAAAAATTTATTTGTCCATCAATGCGTTTTTTTGGTTTGTATAAGTTGCTGGAAGCGGTGAAATAGACATGTTTTTAAACGCACTAGCCTTAGCAGACTTGCCAATGACAGTTAGTTTTAATTTATGGCTTCCCGACGCGTTTGAAGCGGCTAGCACAGTCTGTCTCTCTTTGCTTTTTTTGTGACCCGGAGCAACTTTTCCTCCCGTGAAGCTAGAGATTTTGATGGCAAAGTTTTAAAATTCAAACCAGTTTCATCACAGTTGTAAATTCTGATCAGGTGTTAAATTTTCACTTTAATAATATTTTTTAACTTTTCACAGAACTGAACAACTGCCTCGGAATCCGCCAAGAGTTTCTCCCCACAAATTTCTAACTCGCTCACACCATAAACCTTTTTTTCCAATGGTCAAGCCATCCTACACTTGCCGTAAAATCTTCCTCACCTTCATTGATTTCATTGGCGAAAGTACAATGCCTTTTCCTGTAAAATAGGTCCGGAAATAGGACAACCTTGGTTTCTTTGTTGACAAAAACCATAAAAATAGGGCCTCGCTAGTTTTTTCATACTCTGCTTTCTTCATAGACTTCCGCTCATTAGTACACTTTTCCGAGCACTTTTCTGATGCAAACTTTTCAATTTTATCGCGATTCCTTCGCCAGTCACCAACTGTCACTTCACCAACTCCGTACTCGGTAGCTATTTTTTTTAAACGTTTCACCTTTATCAAGTCTTTAAGAGCTTCTTAGTTTTGTTTTTATCGGTACAAACTTTCTTTTACTTTTTGAACTCATAGTTCACTGTACAATGAACACATAAACACTTCAGAAAATACTTTTTTACTAAAACTTAATATTTAGACAAGTACTGTACGTTGCAAATAACAGACGGGTAAGCGCACTGCGATCGTATATACGATTACCGTATATAACAACCGTACCGCAGTCGAACGTGATGAGCAACGGACTGATTTATTTTTAGACAATACGGGGCGCGATGTTCCGTGGCCTTGATAATAGGGGTGGGGGTGGGGCGTTGCAAATGAAAGTGGCACTGATGAGTCAGGCTGCCGGCTTCTCTCTAAGTAGCCTAGCACTCAGTTTACAGACATGCGCTCGGTGTGTTGTACAAATATGTCTATATCACATTAGATTTTTTTACATGTGTTGGCTCGGATTTAACGGAACCTCGGACTATCGAGACTCGAACTATCGGGACTCTACTGTACAGGGTTTTCCACAAAAAGAAAAAACTCAGGAGTTTTGAGGTTAAATATTTTATCAAACAGAAACTTAATTTAATGTGTCATACATAATTTTAAAAGTAATATAACAAAGAATTTTTTTACAATTCAGAAAATTTCAGTGTGGACCCCATTTGTGGCATGGCACACATTGAAACGATGCTCTAGCTCTTCACATGTCCGGACCAGTATCTCTGTGTGTCATATACTGTACTGTAAATATTTAGTAAGAAACAATTTTATTACATAATGTTTTGGGAAAGCAACTTTTGTCTAAATACATCACTAAGACCTTAAGAGTCGCAAATGTTTACCACTTTCCATTATTAGAAACCCTGAAAATATAATTTTTATTTTGTTTACAAAGCAATTGAAACAACAGAAACCTGAACTTAGTCTTTAACTGGTGGAGTGTGAAAATGGTGTAGTATATAACCGTTCAATGTTAGGTGCTATATTATGACAAAATTTCAACAAATTTCCCTTTGGAGAGTCTTAAATCTAATAAGTGTTTTTCTTTTCAGGTAATCAGAGGAAATTCGATCATAATGTTGGAATCACTGGACCGGCTTTAGCATCCTCCTCGCTAATGTTACCTTGTTAATAATAAGTTTATTTGAAATTTTTTTTTATGTAACCTTTTATAAATAAATTTTCATCATCTAAACGTCTATGCCTTATTTCTTTCAAAAAATCACAGAAAACTAGGTTATGTTGTTCTTAATAAGTACCAAATTGGATCTCGGCTCCAACTCATTAATACTTAAAGGTTATTATGGTTAGTATAAACTTGAATTTTATGGTAACAGAAACTTAAACAAGATTGTCACCATTAGATTTTCAAAAACATATTTTTGAGGAGGGACTTTTGAGAAGAAAACCCCACATCCGTTGTGTATAAAATAGAATGATCTATTATAGACCTTGTATTCAAAACTAGGTGCCATTTGAATTTATTTTGGCAAAAATGCATGCATGTACTAAAATATTAATAGAATGAGTTTGGATACAGTACAAAAAAAAAAAAAAAAAAAAAAAAATTTCAGGACATTTTAGTCTATTTGGTTGCTCTATAATAGTGTTTGTTGCTTTCTCCAATTTTTTAGTATATATTTAAAAATTTGTTTAGTAAGAAAAAAAAATCAAAAGCAACCGTCTATTATTTTTCTGTTAATTTGTTTCAATAGTTTTTATTCAAAACAGCACAATGTTTTTTACATGGAAAACCAAGTTTTATTGGATTACATAATTATAAAGCATGATAACAAAACAATAGAAATGTATTTACTTTCTGATGGTTTTATTACAAGTAATTAGTTGTCTAGGAGATGAGATACACCTGTTTGTTATATTTAATTGTTATTATGAAAATGACAATTCAAATAAACTATTTACATTACATACAATGACCATTCATTTATAATTTATTTTTTTATAATTCACTTTTGTGCCAGTCTTTGAGTATCTTTGATATCTCAATATCACTGTCCAAGTATGTCTACTTCTGAAGTATGTAAATTGTCTTGCAAACTAAAAACTCATTCAATAACACTAAACATTGAGAACACAATACGTAAAATGTAAGCAGAACATTGAAGTGATACAAATTGAGCATATGGCAAAATGTAAACAATAACAAAACAAGCTATTAGTTGTAGTTCCAGCGTCAAACATAACAAATCGAAACGGAATGATTGCTCATAAGGATGCAGGAGGATCACAAAACTGCGATCTAGCGGAGAAACAAATACTTGATCATTAGCGTCTAGAAAGAACATGAGTGCTGCTCGGGCAAGATTATTCAGTCCTGCTCGGCCGCAATGAGTGGCGCTCGGGTAAGTTCCCCAATGGGTTAAAGGTTGTAAAAATTAAAATATACCCTACATTTTTTTTGAAGAAATAGTTTTTTCCTGCTAGCCACAAAAATGTACAAATCCACTGATCTGGAATTTGTACCACAAGTTGGGTAGACTCCAACTTGATGCACATCTCCCCTAATGGTCAAGCTACCCAGAGCCAATATGCACTGTGTAATGGTGACATATTCACATGCACATTACTACAAGACAAGTTTATAGCAAACTATTGATGCAAAGAACATCACTTGCTATATGGAACACCTTTTATTTTACAACTGCATTACATTTGTATTAGTTGTCATCAAATTTTGAAGAAGCGCCTATTACTTTGTCAACTAACCTAACTACATATAGCAAAAAAAAAAAAAAAAAAAAAAAAAAAAAAAAAAAAAAAAAAACATTCTGTGGGAATAAATACAATTGTGACCAACATTTTATTCTTCCTCCATGACAAATATTTGGTAACTAAATTATATTTATTTCAATTTTTATATACAATTTGTTATCATGCCAATGACAAAGATATATACTCTAAATTAACAGTTTGTATAATTAAAAACCATTGTAAATTTAATAGATTCAATAAGACATTTAACACTTATTTACACTTATCCTAGATTATTAAACCGAGGTTTGTGTCATCATGATGTTACATTGTACGGGCTGTTCAACACCATCTCCACAGTTTGGTACAGGTTCGTAATGATTGCGTCTGGCTTGATTCGAGGATGCGTTTCGTCACCTGGACGGAACTTTCCTGTCTTCACCAGTACGCCTCGGAGACCACAAGCTTGGGCGCCTCCCACGTCCGACTCAATATCGTCACCTACCATCACAACCTAACCTCGCACAGAAAACATATCAATTTATTTGTTAAATATCACAAAACGTCTTTTGGTCACTATGTTCAAGAATATATTATATATATTTGTTTTTTGTTGTATATATATATAATTTCAATAAACATTGAATCACAAAAAGTACTTGCTCCACCGGGACTCGAACCTGGATCTCTCAATTGCCGAGTGCATGTGCTACCATTACACCACAGAGCCCTCACTTTTTACTATTATTTTATTTACTACTAATAACCAAACTAACATATGATCGGTTATCCTCGCCAAAAAGGGAGCGGAATCCATATTGGTGGGGCCAGAGCCAGGATGTGGAATATCCTTCTCCAGCATTAAAGCTCTGGTTAAAGATTGGGAAAAGAGGACAAGATATAAGAATTGGAGCAGAGCCTCGGGTTTAAGAATATCCAAAATGTTTATCTCTCCTTATGCAAAAGGATGGACAGCTCTCCTAGACCAGAATAAGGAGGATATAAGACTGATATTAGGAATGTTGACAGGACATGGCCCTCTGAGAAAGCACCTTTTGAAGGTAGGCCTTAGTCGGAGCAGCGAATGTAGACTCTGTGGAGAGGAGGAGGAGTCAGCGGAGCACATTTGGTTGGATTGTCCTGCCATCGTAGAGACTAGGAAAAGATACCTGGGAGCATACCTCCTCAGCCCCAAGGACATCAAAGAACAGGAGCCCTTAAATCTGATTGGTTTTTGCAAAAGCCTCGGTTTTTGAGGGCACAAATAAAAGTAAGGGAGGCGCAAAGGTCCTTTTAGGACTAAGTGCGGGGACAAAGTGTCCTCTTCCCTCAGAAGGAAAAAAAAAAAAAAAAAAAAAAAAAAAAACATATGATCGGAAGACCAAATACCTGTCAAATGACTTTTATTTACATTAATTAAACTTGTATAAATGGCAATTGCCTAATTTAATTTCAATAAACATTGAATCACAAAAAGTACTTGCTCCGCCGGGACTCAAACCCGGATCTCTCACTTGCCGATACACCCAAATACAAAATAATTGAATCGTAAAGGTATTTGTTTTTTGTAAATCATTACTACAAAATTAAAATCTGTCATAAAATAATGAATGCTTACTGATGTAATTTTGATAAAACTACATTTACACTGGCAAGATGTTGCAAGTTTTGTGTTTGGCAATACAAATTGTCAGTGTAAGGGTCCAAGAGCTCTTGAATGGTTGCGCAACCTGTGTTGGACAGTTGTACATGACGAATAGAGTCTGATATTAAAATTTCAATGATAAACATTGCCCAGATATCACTATCGTGTGTGACAAGATTTTGAATTGACTCCTGCAACATTTGGAAAAGCAGCTGTCACAAGTATTTGTAACAGTTCAAGCAAATAAAATTGTTTATCCTTGTTCACATTATGCTACAGCAGTTGTGCATTCTCTCACACCTTTACTCGACAGTGTAAATGTAGCTTAAAGCTCAAAATTTCTTGATTGATACTTTTTGTTAATTTTCAAAATTAATTACTCTAAAAATTATGAACTCATGTAAAAAATATCATTAAGGTTGTTGGCTAAAATGATTATATTTTTAAAATGAATTTTGGATTACATTTTCATTACTTACAGTCAGTTTATTTGTTAAAACGCATTAACCACATTTGTATAAGAAAAATTCTCTTAAAAAGTGTTAGATTCTGATTTAGATTAATGCAAAATGGGAGGGAACGACGGAAACCACACTATTATCCCCTCTTAAACTTTCTTGGATTCTAGATATGTGCGAAAGATGAAATACAAAGTCTTCTATTTAATATGAACATTTCATTCCATATTTTTATCACTACGCTTTTTAAAGCAATAATTGAAGTTAATATTAGAATTTTGTGAAATTATCTCATGTACTTCATCTACAAAAAAGTCAGTTGGTATAGGTCAATACTATCAATTTCACTGATTATTATACCTCGTTAGGTTGTAGATTCATATCCTCAACAGCGGTTAAGAAGAAGGAAGCATCAGGTTTACCAATAACTTTTGGTTTTACTCCAGACGAAAACTCCAATGCTTTTGTAAAAGCTCCAACATCCAGTGTCAGACCATCCTTTTCTTTATAGTATTTCCTGAAATAATGTTACAAGAAATTTAATTTTACAAACTAGTACTGTGCTGATATTTATCATATTAGTGACTGTAAGGAAATATGGACAAAGTGGAATTGATTGGCTAAATATAGTACAGCATATAACATTCGACAAGCAGAGAAAAATTTCAAAGTTTTTCTGTGAACACTAAAGCGGCCATATTTTGTGTCAAATTTTCTAAAAATTATGGTTTTTTGTTTATCCACAAAATAAGTTCATCAATTAACCTAATTTCCACAAAAAATTATATTTAGATATTTTTGTGTAATCGGTTGTGATTCGAAGTGACCAAAAACAAAATTTAACATGTTATGTTATAGGTTGATATTAATAACAACTTGATTTCTATACCATGTGATCCAGAGGGGCCAAATACACTGAATGGAAGCAGTGAATCAAGTGACTCTGGCCTGAAACTCATTTCTGAATGGATATTATTCCATTTTAGGTGTGATTATTTTTTTTACTTCTGTACCTGGACTGATAACAAACATGTTTGGGGCCAAGGTGAAAAAATTTTGTCTACACTTTTTGTGGACTTTATTAGAAAAGAGTAATCTACATAGCTTGGCATTATCATTTTAATTGATTGTTCCCAAATTCATGACCTGATCTTAAAGAATTATGGCCAAAAAGAACTACAATGGAAATGGTGAATCAGATGACTGGCCTTGACTTTAACCCTTCAAATTAATTAATGGAGAAACATGTCTTAAGTGTGATCCTAATCCTATGTTAGAATCCCAATTATGGTGAAACAAGAATCACCAAAAATCCTGCCTCAATATATGTAACTGTTACGCAGAAAAAGTGTGACATTTTGGTCATAACTTTCCCGTTCTCGTAGTTGTCTCCAAGCCAATTGTCATATTGTAAAATATTTTTGTAATAAAAATCAGTTTTACAATGGTCTTAACACCATCATCATCCATCCTTACTGTTCTCCTTACATACATTAGTGCTCATGTACGGATATGATCAATTAATATAGCCTTTTAACATAATTGTTGATGTACTATAAATATTTCGTACAAAATATTGTTCTATAAAAAAATTTTTAAATCATTGTAAATATTGTACATCTGTATTTCTTTATCACTACGCCAGAGATTTGTTAGTTTAAGATTTTTATAGATACTGGCGTTGTTGATATAAAGTTAATGTTTACATTTAATGTATCACAATGTATGTTTTAGAATAAAGAAAATTCTCTCTCTCCCAAACATTAGTGCTCATGTACGGATATGATCAATTAATATAGCCTTTTAACATAATTGTTGATGTACTATAAATATTTCGTACAAAATATTGTTCTATAAAAAATTTTTAAATCATTGTAAATATTGTACATCTGTATTTCTTTATCACTACGCCAGAGATTTGTTAGTTTAAGATTTTTATAGATATTGGCGTTGTTGATATAAAGTTAATGTTTACATTTAATGTATCACAATGTATGTTTTAGAATAAAGAAAATTCTCTCTCTCCCAAACTGTTGAGTGCAATTTTGTATAAATATGACTCTTTTAGTTGAACCTTTTGTAGCAAAATTTAACGTTCTTGAATTTTACTTCTTGAGTAATTACCACACCCCCCATGCACCTTCTAAAATGAACAACTCTTTACGGTTAAGCAGTCAAACTTATTGAATTCAGTGAACAACAAATTACTGAAAAGTTTTATGGTCCCTAATCTGTTATTTTCGTTTTCATATAACCTCTTATTTCTTATATACTCACCCCAATCCTAATGAGAAAAATTTTGGCTCTGCCAAATCAACGAGTAATCTAAATGCTTTGTTCATATTTTCAAAAGAAAAGTTTGGACCTGCGTCTCCAAGAACAACACAATTAGGGTCACTCGTATCAATGTCTTTAAACTCTTTCATCACCTGAGGACATAACATAATTGCGTTTAAATTATAAATTTTGACCTTTAATCAATTTATGACGTACTAAATTTGAATAATATTACATACTAGAATCACAATCCTCGAACACACTCTTAAAGAAACTGAGTAACACAGAAATGATGCCGAGTCTTCTACTAAATTTATTTTAACTTCAAAATAACTTTATTCATTATCTATACATTGAATATACGGGTAGTATCACTAAAATTTAACATTGGTCAACAGCCAGTCACAGCTTAACACGACAAATGGTGAAAGATCAGTTCTACCACCAATTTTATGCACTATTCAGGGTTAAACTAAGTTGCCCAAAATCTGAATCTTTAAAAGTTTTCTTTTGAATTTTTGAAAAATATTTTTGTAAACTTGATGTATTTTAATACAATTTCTGCAGCTTGGTTATCGTATGGGATAGTAAAAGAAAAGACATTCCTTTACTTCAATTCTGTTCTGTTTTTTGAAACCCATGTGCTGATTTGTCAGCTTCCAACAGGTAAATTTTTTGGTTTATCTTAATGATCTATATTTGCTTGCCAAGTTGAAGTACTATAAGGTCTTAAAACAACTCTGAATCAGGTAGACTTAAGGCAGTAGGAACTTTTTAAATCTGATTAATTATTTTTGCCCTGATCGACAAAAGCTGGCCAAGCTGGTGAAACTTCACATTGGAAGATAAGTTCCTGCTACTGAAGAATGGGTATTTCCTCAGTGGACTTCTAGGATAAGGGTGGAAACATTCATTTGAATCATGATTAAATATTAGGGACTGTTCTTTAATTACGTATGCTAAAATCATATTTTTTCAGAACCCCCTCCTTGTAACGATAATACTAACCCCCTTATCACTACATAATGCTGCCACCAACACCCATCCCCCAAATTTAAATTGTTCTAAAATAAAAACAATTTTAAACTCTAAAACATAATTTATTAATATAAAACTAGCATTCCACAACTGTAGAACATATTGTTTGCTGTTTCTTCTCGGTATGTGCATTTTTGTAATTTAAAATCAACTGTTAAAGGAGAGTTCCTGCTTTTTTTAAAATACATTTTAAGTACAATCTAAATGCAACCACAAAATAGCAGTACAGTCAGTACACCCTCACTTGGTACTGGACTTGCTAGATAGTCATTGTACAATAGCTAAACATGTTGACTTCCGCAGACGCCTTCACACGCAAAATAGGTGGGAGAGTAATAGAATTCACTCAATATAGAGCTGCAGTGAAGGTGTAATCTTTAACACATTGCAATCTTAGAATTCTATCTAATTAGAAATACAGCTAGCTGATGATGAAAAAATAAAAAAGAATTAAAATTCTCTAAACTGATATCAACCATGTATTAATTACAAACACTGATTGTACACACAGTGAATTTGATCACTCTGTTGATATTCATTATATTAATGTATAGTGATCCTATCTTCCAAAGAAGAAATGGCATATCTGCACATCAAAATTCCCACCGTAGCGGTTATGGCTCTGGAAGAAACAGCAATAAACCGGAATAAGGAAGGTTTACTAGAATATAGCTTTATTATTTTTGTAATAAGACTAATGTTTCACTCACCTGCTTGTGAACAACTAAAAACGGTCTCAATTTATTACTCTTCAAAATGTTAACCAATACTGGGACAGGAGCAAATACATCTTCCTCAGATATAGCGAACCCGAGTTTATTCAGCTCCTTGACTAAATTAGACTTGGTAGTTTGCGTTTCATTTGTTACAAGTCTAAAGGGTACTTTGCTGAGCCTCAGTCTGTAAAAATGATCAAACTCACAAATCAATGTATTTTACAGTAATTGATAATTTCCAATTTATAGAGCCTTACACACCAGTGTATATACTAGAATCAATGTTTACGCCCACTGTGACAAAAAAAGTTAATGAAAACACTGATATACATTACTGTTTCCTTATCATCAATGTCAATTGAAGTCACATTAAACAAGAATATACATAAATCTGAAATGATTTGTCTGAAAATATACTTTCCATTGGATATTGTACTTAACATAATATTGAGTAAATAATATAATAAGGAAATCTGCTTAGACGTTTATTGCGCTTTGTCAACAATTGAAAAGTTTCAGTGTTTTCAACCATATAAGTATAATACGTGACACACAAGTAACTTTCAGAAGAATGGAAAGTAACTTAAAAACATTTTATTTATTTACCTCCAATGATATAATAATTTTAACATGTTCATGACAACGTAACCCATCGGGTTCACACGATCTTTCACTACTGCCATTATGTACCCGATCGTTTACACACCGGGCTTTAGTAAAGTGCGTTGTGTGTCCGATGGAATACACGTTTCTATGCATTTCATTATAGTGTTCTTATTGTTTGCCTATCTAGTGGTTTGTAAAATGTGATCCTGTGTTTAAATAAATACCTTAGACCATCGTGTACCCCGTCGAGCGCACAATTGCTTAATTTTTAAGGAAAATTAATTTTTAGGTACCACTGGGGTATATGGAAACCATTGAAAAAATATATTGAAATAAATTTGTGCAAAATTGCGAAGCCTACTTGCAATTCTTGTTGTTATAATTAGACGTTTAACATAAGATTAGGTTTTTTCTATTATTGTTGAAGACAGACAGCAAATAAAAATGTCCGAAAATAACCAGTTGATGTGAACATGTTAACAGAGTAGGCTATCCTTAATATGAAATGCATAACAATAAATAACTGAATAATAAGATATAACGTAACAGATATAATTATATAATACAAAAATAGGAATTAATAAAGAAAATATTTTAAAAATATTATTATACTAAATTAAATTTGCAGTAATTTCCTTGAACAAAGGCAATCTCATTGAAGATATCGATTCCTCCTATAAACACAGACCAGTGGTATAAGTGTAGTTCATAGGTCCATATCTGCAGCTAAAGACAGACATTGATCTAGTTCCTCTCGTTACACACAGGTCTATCCTCTCTAAGATTTAGTTCTATTCTCTCTAATATTTGGGTCTATCCTCTCGAATCTTTATGTTACGAGGTATATCACCAGAATAAGAAAGAACATTAAGCATTTAAACTGGACAAGTGCCTTGAAAACAGATGTAAGTCTAAAATATCAACAGTGATGTTTCTTTAAAATATACAGTCACTATCTAATAACCGTTCGACTTGAACAGGTCCCTAGTGATGTAAATATTGATTTTGTATGTCTAACAAAACACTGGATGTCAGAAGAATAACTATAGTAAACATCTCCTAGAAATAACAAATATTTAATAGCTCACTACAAAAAACCAAGGTGAAGTAGCCAGTTTTTTCAAAATTCGCTTCAACAGAGCTCAAAGATTAAAAGTCAGATTAATAAACTGTCTGTTGAATTGCACTGTAAACTCACTGCTGTCTAAGTATTAAACTTAAATCAATTATCAATTACCAGTAACCAGTAACCAGTACTAGTAACCAGGTACTTAAGTGTACAAATGGCTATTTGTTAATATTTTCAGTGTCATGAAACAGGTTATTACTCAAATGAATATATTTAGGGAGACTTTATTGTCTGCAGTGATTTAAATCTACAATTCTTATGCGATAATAAAAATGCAGAAAATGTTGTAAGTTTATATTACAAAAGAGGAAAATCATCCCTCGCGATAGTACCAATTCAAGCTCAGACCACGTGAGCACTTGTAAAGGTTATCGCATAATAACATTGCATAGTGTAGAAATATTTCTATTGCTATTATATGCCTCATTCCTTACACGAAATGGCCTGGATTGTTACTGGCTACAGAGTACCCAACATCGCTATGAGAACAAATCATTCAGCCCAACTGTTACTGAAACAGTATCCCGGTAATAGGTAACCACTGAATTACCTGTTACTGACACTAATACTGTAGATCTGTAATGGCAGCCTGCAAGTGCAGTGGTGCACATGTTTTATTTGTGTCAGATACATTTATCCTTCAAAACAGTAAAAAGTAAGTAAATGTTATACTGTTTTGTTTGTGATGTATTATAAATACATATCCTAGATAGTTTTTTATTCACCATATTATCATTACTTTTCATACTGTAATTTGAAATACAACGTAATTATAGTGAGGATTCATTACTCATCAATATTGATAATTCGATATTATCGATCACTCAACTATTGGACGCTTATTATACTGCATCCTTACAGATTTGCACATACGCTGTCCGAACTATACTTTTTCCCCAAAAATACAAAAGGCTCCAAGATGACACATATACCACGTAAAAGTACACAATATACACTACATAATGACACATAATACATCTAGTTTTATTCACTGAAAAATGTTTATTAGGCTACCAATGAGTTTGAATTCTTCAAGTTTTGTAAGTAGCCTATACAGTCAAAACTTTCTTTTTCTCACACACAAAATTGCTCCATGACGACACATATACCTCGTGAAAGTATACATTACGACACTACATTATGACATAATACATCAGGTTTTATGTGCTGAGAAATTTTGTATTACGCTACCAATGAGTTTGAATTCTTCAAGTTTTGCATTTGCATGTGGAAGGTACAAATTTTGCTTTTCTCTAAATTTAAAAACATCTCCAGGATAACACATACTACGTGAAAGTATAGTATACACCAACATCAGTTTGTGAATAGATAGAATTGAAAAGTTGAGCAAAAGGCTACAGCGTATTCAGTGGCCTCCACGACTTCATTATTATCTAAACTACTAAACAAATATGTCTAACCAAATTAGGTTATAGATATTTCAAATTACAGTATAGTTCAACTATTATATCTAAAATATTTATAATTAAATGATGAAGAAAAAACTATCAATGCTATGTGTATTTATAAATGTAACAAACAGAATAGTGTAAAATTTTGTTACTTTTTACTATTTTATAACGAGTCTGTCGGCTTATGATACAAATAACACATGTACATCACCATTGTACTTGAGGCTATTACTCAAATACCATAATAATAATTTTACCTTGTTTGAATTAAGTTTAACAACATTTTACAAATTAAAATACATTAAAAATAGCTGACAATAATTAATTGAATATAACTATAATCTCACTATTATTCAATAATTATAGTATTCAACAGTTTAGGTATTTCTAATCGGTAATTTGGTATCCTGATTTAATTTTGGATTGCTTATTTCACTGCATCCAAATAAAGCTCATGTGCTACGGGAATCATGTGCCATTAAGTCTTCAAGAGCTACCCTGGAAGATAAGGAGGGATTTATCGTAGTTTTGTTAACATGGGTCCAAAGGAATTTGATATTGTGTTGGATACTTATCAATTTTCACGATATAATTATTATAGCTAACAAAGACATTGTACTTAAATTCTTGTCTCGGGTAGGGTACGATAAGCGGACCCGATTTTATTATATCGAAATTGGCAAACGATATTACTTAATCATAACCATCGATAAAATCAATCGATACTGATTAATTATTTTGAACTATTAACTTAAATTATCTATATCAACAGCTGTAAACACTCTAAAATAATACACGTAGGATAATATTTCAATTTTACATAAGTAATTCTGATTATTAAAAATAGCAGTCAATTTTAGAAAACTACATGACGTTGCTTTTTCGTGGCTTCAACATGTTGGACTCGTACTGAAAAACCCATTATGTGAAATTTGTGGGAAAGAAACAACTGTAACTGTGAGAGGAGCAAATATGGTCGTCTTCAGTTTTCCTAATTTTGGATATAATAATTTGTTTGATCAATGTAAATATTAAATTCATATTTTAATTTAAAACATATGATTGTTATTGAGGACTATAGGTACTTTTATATCGATTGACAGTCTTGGATTTGAGATGCGAATATTAGGTATCGATGACTATATTCTTCGATATAAAAAACCGGGTCCGCTTATCGTACCCTACCCCTTGTCTCAATCTAAAGGAGACTTCCCAATCCAAAAATTCCCCGCTAGCCCACATTTAAAATGATTATACGCAATTTTTTCTTATTACTCATGAGGATAAATACAGTCTACAGAAAATTCCGAAGGAATAACACTCTTATTCATTTGTATATTATTACTACTGTATTTGAACAGTAGTTAAAAAAAATGGATTATAAGGGTAGGGTACGATAACTGGACCCGGTTTTTTATATCAATATTGGAAAATGATATTACTTAATTATAACTTTCGATATAACCAACCGTTACAGATTTTTTATAAACTATAAACACTTTCATAGGTACTTTGGGATTATACCGACCACACCAGTATGAAGAACACAAAAATATAAATTTATAGAAATAGACATGATAGAACGAAAAAACAACTCTTTAATTGCAAAATTACAAACTTACAAGCATTTCCAGGTATTGTGATCGGTATTTTTGTCGCTGTTATCTTATCTTTCTCGAGAATCCCGATTACGGCAGGCCGCGCGGCATCACATGATTTGCACTGTACATAATTGCCTTTCCATTACAATTCAATTTATATTTCTGATCAGCCCCTCTAGAATTTGATATTTTACTGATAGGTACTATCTCGAGGGATGTTTTTCTTTCCTTGGCCGGAGGCACTCGCATTTTGGGTGGCGGAATGTGATCAAGAATAAAAACAAGTTTACAAGTTTTGAGTGTTTTTTCAATAAAGAGTTTAGTTTTAGTTTGGTAATGTTTGTTTTTGTTGAATTTTTGTGTTTGGAGAAATGTAGAGGTAAAACACGGAAGTACAACAAAGCGACGAACCAGCTGAACGGGCGGCGAGACTCTGCAATCACGTTATCTACTAGACCACACGACTTTGACCTCTGTCTGAGAATGGGGAGGGGTTTGCGATAAGACAATTCCTGTTTTATATTGACGAAATATTGTTCTACGCTAATCTAGTAATCAGTAGAAGCAAAATGTCAAATAACGATTCATGTCTGGGTGTGGTCGGTATAATCCCAAAGTACCCTAGTAAACGTATTTTCTTTTATAGGTAATACCAGAGTTGAAAGCTCGTGGAGGACCGTAAAACGAAGTTTAAAAAGTGGCATATCAGCTGACCTGCTTGCAGATGTCTGTGAATATTTGTACAGAAGAGAAGTACGGTTCTCGTCAGAAGATGATTCAATAACTTCTCGAAAGCGATTAATCATTGGTACCCAGGAGAAAACAGATAAATAATGAAGCATATTTCCTGTTATAAATGTTTGTTATGTTGTTATAATTTCATTATTGTTCATGAGTTTTTCGTATTTCCAGTTCTAATCGTTTGAGCTCATTTATTGTTTACAATACTTTCACTATGAGCGATATATTATTATTTATTTTAAAATATGATTGATATGACTATATATATATGTTGATATGATTTATAAACGTCTATTCCATAAATGAATATAAAGTATCCATGATTATGCTAATCGATTTAAAAACCGTGTCCTTATCATACTCTTATCAGATTATAATAATTTGCCAACCTTAAATTTAAGTCTTAGTTTTCTTGTTATAATTCCAAAACTATGCCTTAACGAAAAACTTACTATTAGACTATACTTACTTTTCAATAGCCATTATGGAGCCATTAATCACTTCATCTCCATTTTTTAAGACCCCTGAAATATCTAACAATAATCCCTTTATAGGTTTATCAAGCCAAGTCGTCCCCATTACAATTGTTCTTTTATGAAAATGTATTAACTGAGAACGATAACACAAACGACTAGAGAATAAAATCTCTAAGCCTAGATATGAGTTTCTTATAAGAATTATTATTTCAATATTAATAACATTAAAATATAATATATTAACTAACTAAACAACAAACCCATTATAGGTTAGTTTTGAATTGTGATTACTTTGTCCTCTCTGCTCACTTAATCTCTGACGTCAATCAACTCAACTGTCTACAACTACTGTCTAGTCGAGTAAAAACCGCGTGTTGACTACTGCGGAGCGGGTTTGCTGAAACAGCGAAAGACAGACATACAGTAAATGGTGCTATTATGATTAAACCTCTTAGATATACCCAAAGGATTAATACGAACAAATTTAAGAGTATCGTAAATTAACCAGTGATGTTGACGTTATTTTTTGTTGGATGCCTACCTCTATATTATTCAGTCTGACCCTCTATTATGTATCAAAATTAAAGACATTTGGATATATATATTTGTTATACTTAGTAATTTATATGCCTAGAATTAATGTTTCTTGTTTAAGTGGTAAGCTTAGTAAGCATATTGCTTTTGTACTTATTCTGATTCAAACATTGTTTTCTTATTATCTAAAACGGTATAACCATTTGGAATAAAATGTTTTAAACGGTAATAATTTGTATAACTGCTATAAATTATAATCTGGCTATATAGAGAAGTATTTTAGTCTCAAAATGTATACGTAATTATTTTTATGGCACGGAATAATCAGTTCGTGCTGTATCTATTTAGATATAACTTGCACATTGTGTCAGTTTGTAGTGTCCAAGAATGAACTATCACGCCTTTCCCCAAATATCATAAGTAGATTTTCGTACACTCAAGAGATGCTATGTCAATAATCTGGTAGTCTGACAAAACACAAGACAGTTTGACGAGTTCTCAAATTAGGTATAGTGTTCGATTTCTATTTACAGAGAACCCACAGTGACAAACAAGAACGAAGCCAGAAAGATTTTTTTGGGAGTTCAGACAACTGATATTTTTCCTTAGTGGATAAAGAGTAAGGTCCCATTTTATTTCTTAGGAAGTTATTGACCTATTTCTTTATTGAGAACGATCTTTCAGCAGAAAATGTCAGTAATATTGAATTATTTAGATAATAATAATCATTTACTTAAAACAGTAATTGGATAGTTGGGTGGGGGGTCCTGGACCCCTTGGACCCCTCTCTGGCTATGTCCTTGGTGACAAATACAAGTGGTAGTCCCATAATTACAGTTACCGTACCTAGCTGACGAGTCACCATGTGTTCACAAAAATAGCATTGTAGGACTAAGACTAGACTTTAAATAAGGCCCTTAAATCTTGAATTGAAGTGATTCTATGGAAAGTAACATTCTGAATCGTGTAGTTAAACTTCAAGGTTTGATTATTTCCGATTTAAGACGTAATCAATCAATTTGCAGGTTTGCAAGTAACTTTTGGAAGGAAATAGTCATTAAATAGACACCAGAGTCTTTAATCCTCAGTTATTTCCTGTCACTGCAGAACAGGTGAACTTTTGTATTATTAGCAAACGTAACATAATAACTATTTCTGATGTCTTCGATGTCCTATACATTTATTTCGTAGTATTTTCTATTTGTATATGAATACAAATATACGAAATAGTAAAGACTCTACATTTAACATCATAAGATAATACATTTATTAACTTTGACAATTCTAAGAAAATATACTGAATTTAAATAGTGCGACGAGCAAAATAACTATGAAATTATGTACGGTATGTGAAAACTCCGTCACGTCATAAGCATTGAGCTTTCCAAACACATTCTTTTTTATAAGAACTAAATTAAATTATGTATATCGTATGTATTGACATCCATAACACTCCATGTCATCTGATGTAGAAATAAAAGGTTTATTTTATTGTATAAAGTGGCCAATTTACTAAATCACCCAATCTGCTCGTCTCTCAAACAGAAATGGCCCTACAGGTAAATTTCACTAATATATTAGTATTAGACCGTTCGTATTGAAAGCAATTTGTTCAGGAATTGCTTATGAAGGAAATATAAAAAATTCAGTAATAAGAAATTTAAAAAAATAATAGTAAGAATAAATAAAAAAAAGTAAAGAATGTCTTATTTTACCGGGCAAAATAAATAAATAAATAAATAATAAAAAATAAATAATTACTCGTAAATAGTTACTCGTAAATAAATAATTAGTAATTATACGAGTAAATACATAGGAATGAATAATAAGAATAAAACAGTAATTAAGAGTGCAATAACAACGAGTAACAATATGAATAACAATGTAATACATTTGCAAATCAATAATAATTTATGTCTGTAATTTGTCAACTACCCTCAAACATGCAGGTGGTTATTCCATCAGTGGAACCGTCAGAGACGCACGAGGGTTACTGTTGGTCTCATAGATAGATGGTCTTTGTCTGATAGCACCATAATCTTTCCGAAAAGGCAGCAGACGTGGTGGTCATTCCAACACCATGAAGGCATTGAACTGCCTCATAACAATCTTTGACTCTGATAAAGTTGAAATGACACCCCTTGTATGTCTCTTCTTGCTTTCAACAAATCAATTTGAAATTATCGTTCATAGGGGATCACCCATGTAAGTTAAGTCAATGTAGTAGCCCAGGACTTTAAGGAATCAATTTGTACTGTAAAACTTGATACGACTGTCTAGTACCTACCTATACAAAAATGATCACAATACATTTGCTTGAATACTTTGACACCGTCTGGGAGAAGGAGCTTCGATTATAAGGTATAAAACACAAGGCACAATGAAAAGAGATTACATATTTAAGTGTAAAATGGCTCAGTAAATTATTACAACGTATCAATAAAGAGGTAAGAGAGTAAAACTATTTACAATACGGTTGTTTCACACACACACACACACACACACACACACACACACACACACACACACACACACACACACACACACACACACACACACACACAGCTAGGAAGAACACGCGATTTAAAACGAGAAGCTGAAAAAGGCTGTCCGCCCATTAATTATACCGTAAAAACAAAATTTACTTATTAGGACATGGCACGTGGAAACATATTCCACTCGAAAAGTGGAAACATATTTTTCGAGATTCTTGGTTGTATTTTTTTTTCTATTTTAAGTTTGGTAATATTTGATTGGCCTTTGGCTTTCTATTATCGTTGCGACGTCTTCGTATGCAATAGACTGTTTGTACTGTATTGTATTGGTGTTTGTGGACTTATGTAAGGTTAGTTGTGTTAATGTAGATTTTCTCTCATAATTTACCTCAAATTAATATCAACTTTGATTTGTGGGGGCTTTTATATCTCTAAAACCACATAAAATGTGGTACTCGATTACAGATTAGAAAGATTGAGTTTATTATTCCCTTCCCAAATTTGTAAACTATCCTAGCCTAGCCTAATTTTTTGGATTTAATAAAGTGGGTGCTTTCTTGTGACCACCTTCAAATTTCACGTGTGCCCCCTTGGAAGGAATCAAATACCTTCTTTATTAGTCTACATAGGCATAGGTCTAACACAAATTTCTAACTAAATGCAATTTTATGTGAATTTTGTATACTTATTCATATTAGTGGAGGCAAACAAATTATTATAGCTTTTACTTCTTGTTTTAAAGAGACCAGAAGAAAAATTATTAGAATCATTATTGCCAACAATATTTTAGAAGCTATTTTAAGTGGTGTGCAATATGTTTTGATGCCATCAACATATAGTGTACCATAAATCGTGGTAGTATACTGTATACTTTGGTATTATCTGGAGGCTACTATTTTTTGTAAAATTATTCTTACCGGGGTCTTAAAAAAAAATTACATTATTAGAAAAACTGACTTTATTTGGCTTACTGTGAAAATTACGTCATTATAAGGACGCTTCTTGTTTTCTGCCTCCCAAAAGGAAGTGATGTCAGCGAGAAGTAGGCCACTCTTTCTCTATCTACTTCTTGTATTACGCTATATAAGCAGGTTTAGATTAGGTTATTATAAATATGTTACTAGTAGTTCCTAAGTTAAAGATAGGCTACCTTTAAAAGTGCCCTTGTGATCCAAGCTTGAATTAAGGTACTATCTCGAGGGATGTTTTTCTTTTTCCCCCAGAAGTGTGGGGTGACGCCTAAGACCCCACTGTAGCCCGCATTGATGGCCAAGAGCGTTTCGGATCGGTATTTACCTGACCTCAATTAATCACCTTCCAGATCATGTCAACTTTTCCAACATTAGATCACGTTGGTTGATCTGGCATATTATCTGAGGTCGATTAAGTACCAATTGGAAATGCCCCTGGTCATCAGTGCGGGCTTCGGTGGTGCCTCACACTTCTGGCTAAAATAGAAAAGCATTCCTCAGGATAGTACCCAAATGTAAGCTCAGATCATGTGAGCGCTCATTAACTTTTTATATGTACCGGTACGCAATATGTATTTACCATGTAGCCTAATAAATTGTAGATGGACACAGAATGCACTCCTTGCCAATATGGCTTCCTTTGGGGAAGCATCAAATAAAAACCGATTGTCTTAACATGTAATTTTCACAATAAGTAAAATAAAGTCTATTCTTTCAAATAATATCAATCTAGGTTTTTTAGGTCCAAAAATAGTGAAATTGAGGATTTAGATATTAACATTATTTATAGGATCACCCCTTGGGACTAGACTCAGATCGACATTATTTAGAGAACTTCCATTAGGCACTAGACTCAGACTGGCCCATACTCAGACCACCTTTTTCAGACAATTTTACAGAGGCCTCGCCATACTTCTATTAGAAAGAAACCATCTCGACGTATAATGCGGTGGTGGGACATGCCAGAGCCCAGTTGAATATCTTTTCTGGAGCCTGCCAAAGCTAAACTAGAGACTAAACTCAATTCAACATTATTTAGAGGATCACCACTAGGCACTAGACTCAAATATCAACATTATATAAATGATCACCACTTGGCATTAGACTGAGATATCAACATTATTTACAAGATTTCCATTAGGTACTTGATTCAGATATCAACATTATTTGGAGGATTGCCACTAGGCACTAGACTCAGATCAACATTATCTAGAGGATTGCCACTTGGCACTAGACTCAGAGTGATATTATTTAGAGGTTTGCCACTTGGCACTAGACTCAGATCAACATTATCTAGATGATTGCCACTTGGCACTAGACTCAGAGTGACATTATTTAGGGGATTTCCACTAGGGACTAGACTCAGATCAACATTATCTAGAGGATTGCCACTTGGCACTAGACTGAGATCAACATTATCTAGATGATTGCCACTTGGCACTAGACTGACTAGGGATCAACATTATCTACAGGATTGCCACTAGGGACTGGACTCAGATCAACATTATCTAGAGGACTAAACTCAGAGTGCCATTATTTAGGGGATTTCCACTAGGGACTAGACTCAGATCAACATTATTTAGACGATTGCCACTTGGCACTAAAAAGATTGACACTATTTAGAGGATTGCCACTTGGGACTAGAATAAGATTGACATTATTTACAGGATTGCCATTTGGCATTACACTGATTTAAATTATTTAGGTTATTGCCATTTGGGATGGTACTAGACTCAAATATCAACATTATTTTGAAGATTTCCACTTTGCACTAGACTCAAATCAACATTGTATAATCAAATAATGTTGAATAATTGATATTTGGTAAATAAGAGAAATATGACTTTCTTAGAGTTTATGATATATTAGTTTTTTTTACTTTTGTAAATTTTGTTGCTGTATTGTTATTTTGTATTATATACCTTTTTGAAAACGGCAAAAAGCCGAAATATTAAAGGAACTTTGTATCAAGAAGTTTAATAATTGATATATATATATTTATATATATATATATATATATATATATATATTTATATATATATATATATATATATATATATATATATATATAATTTTTGTAGACTTTCAGTGTTTCCTTGATATAATAACTTATTAATTATATAAAGTATTAGTATCCAGTTTAATTATTATTATTAGCCTTTTTCTCCAAAGAACAAGTACCACGTACTTGTGTCAGTTTTTGTTAGGTGATGTTTACAAATATTAAACTATTTTTCTGTAGTCTTCAAGTAATAAAATATTTCTCTCTTCTATATTTCTATTATTTTTAATAATATTTGAAATAGAAAATTTGGATAGGAGTGGACACGATTGAGTTCCCAAATATATATGTATATAGAGTGCAAACATTTTGTAAACAAATATATTTCTTTTAGCACTTAACCATAATGACTAAGAATTTTTGTTTTATATTTTTGTGTGCAGGTAGCCACACAGCCTGACGGAGCAGAGTAACAGTAATGGATAAGCTTCGCCGTGCTTTGGCTGGAGATGATGGGAGGGATGATGACAGTACTACGGGAATCATTCCTGTAAGTTTAACAAATTTTATTTTATTAATCAGGAATATTGACAGCTGGCACAAAATATCCTGCCTTCATGAAATTTATTCATAGTATTAGGAGATACAGTATGGTCATATTGTTTACAGAACAAAATTGTTTAGCATCCTGAAAAAGGTTAAATGTTCTTATGTACTGTTGGAAATTGAAGACAAGAGAACATTTTTTTTTTACATAGGGGGAATGCATTTGCGCACAGAGTGTGGGAGTCCCTTGTGGACTACTCACTAAACCCCCTATGGGCCACGGAGGGCCCAGGCCGGAACCCTTTCAGATGACATCTTGCCTGATCCGTGTGTCTTATGTCCCATCCAGGACAAAACTACTTGTTTCGGAAGCTAGGGGTCAGCCAGGCATCCGTCTCCACACTTCTGATGAACGATCGCATGTACATGAGTGGTGACTACATTCCGTGCATCCTCACTCTGCAGCATCAGCTTCACAATGGTGTCTGCTGAAACATCACCAACTGTGGTGGC
Source organism: Homalodisca vitripennis (assembly GCF_021130785.1). Classification (NCBI taxonomy): domain Eukaryota; kingdom Metazoa; phylum Arthropoda; class Insecta; order Hemiptera; family Cicadellidae; genus Homalodisca; species Homalodisca vitripennis. The sequence goes on from NC_060210.1 coordinate 20,456,161, forward strand.
GAGCATACGCCTGGCCTCGGTCCCACAAGCAAAGAAGGTGTGATGAACATCATCATCCTCCTCAGGGCAGTAAGCACACCGAGGCGACCTGACTTTTCCCATCCTGTACAGTTACTTCCTAAAGTAACCGTGCCCCGTCAGGAACTGACACAGGTAGAAATCTATCTCCCCGTGGCCACGATCTATCCAGGGTTGAAGCTCTCGAATGAGACGGAAGGTCCAACGACTGTCCGATCCTTAAGTCCAACTCCGCTGCCAAACCTGCAGAGTCTCCACCCTGGCAGCAGCCAAGGCATCCTGACTACCCCGCTCGGCAGCATCCCGATAGATGGTCTGTCTCTCGATGGCCAGCAGATCAATAGGAAACACCCCATCCACGACCACCACTGCCGAACCGGAAACGGTGCTATAGGCGCAGGCGACCCTAAGTGCTGCTCTTCTCTCTACCGATAACAGCCTTTGACTGTATCGCCTTATCCTCGGGACATCCGCCCAAACCTCTGCGCCATACAGAAGGGTTGAGTTTACAGTAGACATGAGGAGGCGTCTCTTACTTGACCTAGGGCTTCCTACGTTAGCCATCAGCCATAATCACCTTAGAGGCTTTGTTGCACACGGACTGAATGTACTCCCAATACCGAAGACGGCAGTCGAGTAACACACCCAGGTACTTTGCTGCAGTCCTTGTCCGAACCTCGACACCCCCCACATTCATAGAGATCAGAGTGGGGATTCTCCGTCGAGTGAGCGTAACGATCTCGGTCTTGGTGACCGCCAACTCAAGTCCGTGGCTCGTCATTTAGGCATTGACCCGAATCATTACCTGATTAAGGCGTAACCGTGCCAAGTCTGGAGTCCTCGCCGTGATGACTGCAGCTATGTCATCGGCATACCCACTAGGAAGACGTCTCGAGGCGAAGCAAACCATCGTATGAAACATTCCATATGTCTGGGCCGAGAATAGACCCTTGAGCCGCACCAGAACCTCTTTCGTTCTCCTTCCGTCTTTGGTTTCATGCAACAGCCGATGGTTCTTCAGGTAGTCCTGCACAACGACCAGGAGATAGTCGGGCACGCTGAAGTCCCGCTGCAACGCCTCTAGCATGTCCTCCCACCGAGCAGAGTTAAACGCGTTCTTTACGTCAAGGGTGACCAACAGCAACATCGGCCGAGCCTGGTGACAAGGTGTTTCGGCTTGCTGGACGGCACTGACCACCTCTGTAATGGCGTTCAGAGTTGAGTGTCTCTTTCGAAAGTCGTGCTGCCGGGGAGAGAGATCTCCGGCGGCTTCGATGGACGACTGCAATCTGGGTTTCAGCAATCTTTCATAGAGCTTCCCCGCGGTGTCAAGCATACAAAGTGGCCTGTATGCCGACGGGGAGTTCGGGTCACCTTTGCCTTTGCTGATCAGCACCAACCTAGCAACCTTCCAGCGCGACGGGAACACACCCGCTACCAAACATGCATTAAACATATTCAGCAGCAAGAGCGATTAACTCGCCACCACAACCTTCAGAACCTCAGCTGGAATGCCATCAGGTCCTGGAGCCTTCTTGTTGCGCATGGTAGACACCGCTGCTACAAGCTCCTGCTCCGTAAAAATGGGGACGTCTGGAACCGGCCTCGCTACTCTCTCCTTCCGCCTCAAAGAGTAACTTGGGAAGAGAGCTTCCACGATCGCCGAAATCATTCCAGCAGGCATTTCCGTGCTGTTAGCCCCCATTCCTCCGAGCTTTTTTCTCACAAGTCTGTATCCTCTTCCCCAAGGGTCCGAGTCCACCTCCTAGCAGAGCTCACGCCAGCATCGCGCCTTGCTCAGACGGATTGCTGCACTCAGAGCTTTCTTAACAGCCTTATGCTCTGCCGACCTAGCTATAGCTCCAGGCCGGTTTCGAGCTCACTGCGCTCTACGTCTGCACATTAGTGCAGGTCTCCTGAGCTCGCCGATTTCGTCCGTCCGCCAGAAGGCTTGGCGACGGCCCCGATAGGATCGTTTCCGAGGCATTGACGAATCGCAAGCGTGTTTTATCAGCTTCATGGAAGAGTCGATATAAGCCTCAACCTCAGCTGTTGCCTTGGACTTGGGAAACACCGGAACACCAGCCTCGATACTACGATCTAGCTGCTCGACGAGTTTTCCCCAGTCCAGCTTAGCCAGATTCCAGCCAAGAGTGTTTCGGGTATTCGCCCGCCGCGGTAACCGATTATCGATAAGATGGAAAGCGATGAACTCGTGGTCATTAGCAATGTACGCGTCCATCACTCGCCATTGCGCTACTAAAGGAAACAAATCGGCCGACTCACCGAGAGTGCTTTGGAAGGTCGGTCTTGTCCCTCTATTCACGACTTCAAAATCGAGTCTCGAGACCATCCCCCAAATATGTCTTCCCCTCACGTTATCCCCGGGCATACCCCATTCTACCGCACGGGCGTTGAAGTCAACCGCCACTATAACACGCCCAGGGATGTTTCGGAGACTGTCTTCCAGCGCTTCCAACCTTTCCAGATACTCTCGCGCAGAATAGTAAAGCTGTTCAACTTAACCCAGGCATAACTGTCACCAGAATCATGAGAGAACATCTAATACAGGTGAAATTTAAAAGGGTAATCTCCACATAGTGTACAATTTCATTAGATCAAGGAGATATTGTAAAGATGAAAATATATTTCCTGAAATATGTATCTAGTAATCTCATCAAACTACTAAAATAAATATTTATCTCTACAGTCCATAATATTTTTAATTTTGTACAGTTAAATTAACCGTAAAATATACCAGCACCTGTCCACAGAAATCCATAGAAAGTGCAGTGTCAAAGGAAAGAAGTGCTAGTTTTATGCACATCCATCTACAGGTTTCGCTGGCTCTTAGTTTGGAGCATGAGAACCTGTTATCATTGTATTGAAGAACAACTTAAATTTTAATTAAATCATCAGAGGATTTGCTCTTTGGAAAGATAAATAGACTGGAAGTCACCATTTTGACAGTCTCTCCATCTCAGTGATTAATAAATTCACTAGTTTTTACATGTTCGATGATTAGTTTTAAGTATACCAAGCCAAACCTTGCGACCAAGTTGAAAAAACCAGAATTTTTAACCTCAATCCCTAACCTCTCATGTAGACCAAAACTAGCTTGGCTAACAACACTCAGTTCCTTTTCTTGAAGAAATTAGTCTCAAGTTTATGAAAAATTAATTGTGTACTTATAGTCATAGTCATAGTCATAGTCATAGTCATAGTCATATTTCTTTATTAACATATTCTTCAAGAACAGTAATAGAGTCACAATGTTAACAAATTACATAATTGATATTAATAAATAATCAATACAAGATGTCAGAGCCTCCAATCTTCCTTGTTTACTTCTGTGAATTCTTCGATGGTGTATATTGGGTGGTCCACCAGGAAGTTGTGAAGACATCTTTTCAAGGCAGCTCCCTTGAGGTTTTTCACAGCTTGTGGCAGGAGGTTCCTCAGCTTCCTACCAATGTAGGATGGTTTTTCCTCGAAAAGTGATGTCCGATGTAGAGGTAGTGTGTAATTTCCTGCATGGCGTGTGTTATGTGTATGAAGGGTTTTTCCTGTTTGTACATGCAGTTGGTCAACGTGCAAAATTACTTGTATGTAGAGTGCAGTAATTGTCATAATTCCCAAGGTTTTAAATGCTTGTCGGCAGCTTTGTTGGTGTTCGAGTTCCGCTAGGGTTCGGATAGCTTTTTTCTGCAGGAGTAGTACTCTGTTCAGGTTTCCTGCAGAGGATCCACCCCAAACAGCAAGTCCATACCTCACATGAGTTTCCACCAAAGCATAGTAAGCTGTTTTTGCTGCCTCCAAGTTGCCGATACATTTTATTCGGCGTACTACATATATACCAGTGCTGATTTTTTTGCAAACCTGGTTTACATGCTCAGTCCACGTAAGTTTGTGGTCAATAGTTACGCCAAGGAATTTGATATGGTCTTTTCTTGATACATCAAGTGGGTTAGGGATATGGTCCTTCCTCTTGCTGAAGTTGATGTGAACTGTCTTCGATGGATTCATGGCTAGATCATTCCTTCTGCAGTAATTGAGGGCTTTACTGAGAGAGCTTGTGGCACTTTCGTACACTCCTTCAGCAGAGTCATTCTTAATCAACAATGTTGTATCGTCTGCATACATCACACAAGTGGTATTGTGATCACGTATATAAGCTGGGAAGTCATTCACAAATAAGACAAAGAGAACTGGGCCCAAAACAGATCCTTGCGGTACTCCGCGGGTAACAGGTAGTGGATAGGATTGATGTGAAGTAGTTACGCCATAAATGGTAGTTTGCAGCTCGACTATTTGAGATCGGCCTGTGAGGTAACTTACAAACCATTTGTTAGCTGTGTCTCTGATTCCTAATGATGTTAATTTCTTTGAGATGATGTCGTGGCCCAGGCAATCAAACGCCTTGCTGTAGTCAAGAAAGAGTGCAGATATGTATTGTTCTTTGTCTATTTGGTCAATAACATGTTCAACAAGGCTGATGATGGCAGAGCTGGTTGATTTTCCTTTCAAAAATCCATGTTGCTTTTCGGTTATCAGATTTTCCTGTTTTAGGTGAGCCATGAGTCTGTGTAGAGCTATATATTATACAATTCGAATTTAATTTAAATATCTAATACATTTATTTATGAAAACTGAATTAATTCTGTTTTATGAGAGGATTAAAAGCTGTAAAGCTGTAAAAAATAATAAATTAAGCTAGAAAAAATTATGATATAGTCTAGGGCATAGGATAAAGAAATATAAAAATATTTAGCTTGTTATTAATTTAGTGCACTTATCATATTAATAGCATTTTATTCTTATAATTTTATAGTATTTATAAATTCAAAGTGTACACTTTTTGAAGAAAAACCCAACAACATTGTTGAGGTGTTACTTTGGTGTGTTTTTCATCATTTACGTTTGAAGAAATGTATAGGTTTTTACTTGAAGAAGTGCGTAGAAACCAGTTCTCATAGTATTGCAGCAATTCATGTTTATAGTATTTAACACAGCTATCAAGTTACAATGGCCATAGCGCAGAAAGTTGAAGTAAGTTATGGTCTGAGCATTGCCAAATGTTTTTAATTCATTAAGTTGGTGCTTTATGTTGTGTTATGGTGCATATTGTGATATTTGTGTACAACCTTTTGTCTATGACTGTGTAAACAGGATATTACAAAGACTGTCTGCATAAAATCATATAAAAGATTGTCCTGATTGTACCTTGTGTTGAGTGAAAGAAACTTTTGTTATGAGAACTATCCAGAAAGTAGAATAAGTTGTCATATAAACAAAAATAAGTACAAGAAAAAAATTGTATTATATACATTGAAAAGTGATACTAAAATACTATTTTTCAACATAGTTACCATACAGATTTTGACACGAATCATTACAGTGAACTAGTTTTGAAAATCCAGCGTTATAAAATTCTGCTACCTGAGACTTCAACCAGATTTTCACACCCTTCTGCAGTTCCACTTCCACATCGTCATCAAATCGTTTTGCTGCAAGCCAGGTATTCATTACTGGAAACAGGTGGTAGTCGCTGGGTGCAAGGTCTGGACTGTATGGCGAATGTGGAAATACCTCCCACTTAAAAGCATCCAAGACTTCTCGAGCCCTATTTGCCATGTGTGATTGGGCTTTGTTTTGCCAAAACAAAATGTTCTAACTTAACTTTCCTCTGGGCTTGTTTTGTATTGCTCTTTTTAACTTTTGCAAGTTTTCACAATACATCGCAGAATTTTTTATCATGCCACGTTCTAAGAAATCAACAAGAACTCCTTTCCTGTCCTAAAAACAGTTGCCATTATCTTCCATGCCGAAAATGTTTGCATACATTTCCTTGGTTTTTTTGGAGGAGTTAGTGTACTCCCACTGCATAGACTGTAATTTGGTTTTGCAATTCATGTATTTTATCCATGACTCTGCTCATAATGTTTCGATCAAGCAGCCAATCACCATCTTTTCTATAAGTGTCCAAAAATGTCAATGAAGCAGCCATATACTGATTTTTATGGGTTTCTGTTAAGATTTTTGGTACCCATCTTGCACAAAATGTATGGTAACCTATCTTCTGTGTAACAATTTCGGGTAACTCCTTGAAATTTGAGGAAAACTAAGTGAGAGTTCTGTCATTGTGAATCAGCAGTCTTCTTTAATCTTCTCATTGACTTTAGAGACAATTTCATCGGTACCATGCTTGGCTGTCCACTTCGTCTGTCATCATGTACATTAGTTCGGCTATTGTTAAACCTAATGTACCACTGACACACTCCACCTTCAGTAATCACATTGTTCCCATAAACTTCACCGAGTTGGCGATAAATCTCAATTGGTTAATTGTGCCTAGCCATAAAAAATTGCATTACCAACCAAAATCAAAATTTACAGGATTTTCAATTGCGTCACACATTTTAAACTGCTATTGTAAAACAACAAGGAGTGACAGTGATCTCTCACTAGCATGGCTGGATAGCCACTGAACAGAGAAACAGCCTGACATCAGAATGGCCACGATGGTCCCGCCCCTAGTAGGTACAGAGTGAAACGTAATCTACTTTCTGTATAGCACTCGTGTATACTACCAACAGACTGATCATCAAGCACTATGAAACTCTCACATTAGTCATAAGGTTGTAACAAAACAGTCATAGATAAGGTCACTTTTAGTTCTTTTATTTTTTTAATGGCTAGAACCGTATACTGAGGGATAAAAAGGTGAGAATAATTGAGTAGCATATCTTTAACGAAGCACAGCATCTAAAATAGAGCATTTGGCAGAGTGAAGTTCATTAGTTAAAAATGGGATAAATCAGTGCTTTTTTTGGCTTTCAGTGTATGAAGCTGTATATTTATTCTGGAAAGTTGTGGCCACATAAAAGTACCTCAGTCCTCCATGACAGGTTGGTCACCTTTCCGACGGTCATCTGTTCTTGATTGGAGAAGAACATTCCACCGATGGTCCCACTGTTTAGTGCTTGTTAACCTTATTTTTACAGTAACAAGAGAGTTCACAATAGGCGTAACAACTACATTAAACTAATTCTTGTCTGTTGTATTGCTATTTGCTCGTGGACATAGAATATCTTTAGGGTAAGTAAGGATGGTGTTCGTGGATTCATGGTTTTTTTTTAGTGTGGCTGATTTTTTTTATTGTCAGCAGATATATCAGATATGTTACAAAATGAGTCTGATTCAATACATTTTGCTAACATGCTAATATATTATTACAAAACAACTAATATATTATTACAAAACAACAGTGTTTGACAAAGTCCCGTAGAAACTCTAACAATGTGATTTACGCACATAACAACTCACGTTATTCCCCAAAGTATTACAAGAAAATCACAAGTAACAACTACAATGTGCCTGTATATATAGAAGTATTTCAACACTTCAAATTGTTGTGGGATTTTACTGTTGAATTTGTCATGAAGTACGAAAATTGTGTGCTTTGAGTGTAATAAGTGTATTTCATGTTCGTTAAATGTTTCATGCTTGTTTGTTTTCTCATAAATTCAGCCAACAGTGGATTCATCTACCCCACTTCTACCCCAACATGTAAGTTCCATGAACACTTTGACTTTGACAGCACACGCTTATTGAACACAATTAGTGTAGGTCCTGTACATTAGAATGCTCTCTTCAAACATGTGGTAAAACAACAATGCGTGGTTTGTCCAATTAATTTGTAAACTATAACAATATGATGTATATCACACTTGCACATTAACTCACTACTAGAGTCTATATCTAACGATTGAGCCATGCTATAGTCCGGTAATTAAATGTTCTGATTGATTCTGTTCTGCTTGTATTTTAATCATCCAAATGGAACTTAGTGAAATTATCGAGCAATGCCTGAACATCTAGTTTTTATGAACGTCTGGAAAGATTGCTGACTTTATTAAGCCATATCAGGATTGTTAACCCTCTTATGGTCAATGTCTGTATAGTATGGACGTCAATTTTCGTTAAATCCACTGATGTTATATTATGCAGACACTAATTTCTATAATTTGATGTTGCCTTCTTATTTTAACAATAACTTTTAAATTCAGCACAACAACATTAGGAGCGTTATGAATAGCAAAAATAATAGTTCTCTTTGTTGATCTAAGATTTATAACTGTAAGTCTCTCACCATGATCTTAACAAAATAAATACAGATTAATCTATAGTGTAGTGTATAGAAGTCACAAATATATGCAATTGTTAAATTATATAACATTTGGGAAAATCACTGTACATACAAAATAGATCTTCTCTTTCGTGTTTTCCAAAGTTGAAAATTATTATAACTATAATAACTATTGTTGTAGCAAAGAGCTATTGTCAATTATATATATATACTGGGTGTCCCAGAAAGGAATGCACTTTTAAAAAGAAAAAAACTGAAAAATGGCTTTATTTACAGCAATTATCCCAGGATTACCTGTTTTTACACTTCTGGGAAATTACTTGTGAAAGATTACATCATCCAGATGTAGACCCCTCCGGCGCCGGCACTCCGCCAAACGAAACCTTACATCTACGAAAACTCGACGGCAGAGTTCTGGTGGGATGTCTTCAATTCCTCACGAATATTTTGCTTCAGATGATCGAGGGTAGCAGGAGCGTTGTTGTACACCCGACTTTTTAGATACCCCCACAAAAAAAAAGACCAGTGGAGTTAGGTCTGGGCTTCTCGGAGGAAAGTTGATGTCACCAAATCTGGAAATGACTTTCCCACGAAACAGTTGCCTTATTGCAGTCATGGAGTTACCTGCTGTATGACACGTAGCTCCGTCCTGTTGAAACCACAATCTTTGCCTGTTAGCCCGAGGCAGAAGAACGGCTGTTCTGTCTGCAAGAACGGCTGTAAATGATCATTAATCATTGTTATGTATCGCTGGGAATTTTACTGTCACAGTGTTCCCTTGGTTATCCTCAAAGAAATACGGCCCAATGATGCCTGTTTGAGTCATTCCCGCCCAGACAGTAACCTTCGGGGAATGTAAACAGCGTTGGTGTTTCTCCCTTGGATTTTCTGCTGACCAATAACGGCAGTTTTGCTTATTCACATATCCATCAACATGGAAATGTGCTTCATCACTGAAGATTATGTTATTTAAATTTCTAAAACTACGAAGCATCTCGTTTGCGTAGTTAAGCCGAAGCGGGTAGTCAGTCTCTTTCAATGCCTGTACTAACTGGATACAAGGGCTACAAAGCCCTGATAAGCTCTTTATCTTATCTCTCTTGGACATTCGGCTTTCCCCAAAATAAAAGTGCATTCATTTCTGGGACACCCATTTTATATATATATATATATATATATATATAATATATATATATATATATATATATATATATATATATATATATATATATACATATGTATGTATGTGTATAAGTAAAATGTTTTCAGATTTAAATTTGTACATATATATGTAAAATGTTACTTATTAAACCCTTTTTTCCTTTTTTATTTTTCCTGAAACTTCCCCTTCATTATCAGAGAAAATATAAATATATCAGAAATATAAAAAAAAAATTGGTGGTACATTTAATTTCCTCAATCTTTTTCTGGTGTTTATAATTTCTGCATGATTTTTTAACACCAGGTGTTCCAGTTAGGATGTTGTATAGAAATGACTTTATCACGTGTTCATCAACTATCATTCATATTCTAAAGTGACAATTGGAAAATACAGGATAGTGCTTATTCAATGTTTATATCAACACCTCAAGGAAGTGTAGTCATCCTGGACTTGCATCATATTTCACCTATTTTAATACCAACGTACTTATCTACCCACCCACTGATATTACTAGCACAATTTATCATACAAATATCCATTTTTCATTTCTTATCCTTCTTAACCTGAGTTACCTTTATTGTTCATCTTTATTTATAAATTTGTATATGGAAGACTCAAACTCACATTAGTAAAAAAACCAATCTAAACAAAATTCAACTTTCAAGACCATATAAAAATTAAATATATTATATGTTTGTTATAAAAACTGAACTAACTTACTGATATAACTAAACATAATAATTATAGTAATTTAATACAAATCTATAATGGAAATACACAAAAGCAGTGGAAAGTTACATTCTCACAAGGTGTAAGAATAAAACAAAAATTGAAACTTTTAATTTTAGATAACGGAAATGTACTAAAAGATGCTAAAGAAATTGCGGATGAAATAAACAAACACATGATTAACGTTCACTAACAGCTGATCAACAATAATGGCTCACCAGTGAGTAGTGGAGGGCTACCATTCCTTTGATTAAATATTGTTCCAAAATGTTTCTATTAATACTAGAGCAAATGACAAATGTTAGTTTTTCAACTGGATGCTTTCCGAAATTGCTAAAGACGTGTTCCCACTCCAATTAAATCATATGGAACAAAACTCGTTAAACTGAGACCTATTATTTTACATATATAATATTATTTAAATATTACATTTTTTAGCAAAAACCAATTTGGGTTTAGAAAAGGAAAAGGCACAGAAGATGCTTCGAGTGTTTTTACTGAGAATGTGTATAACAATGTAAATATAGACAACAAAACCCACAAATTTATATTGACTTCTGTAAAGTTTTTGACTTAGTAGACTATACAATTTTGCTAGTGAAATTGGAAAGACATGGAGTACGGGGGCTAACTCTTCAGTGATTTGAACACTTTTTAACACTTAGAACACAAGTGGTTAGAATAGGGTCCAGCTTTAGTAAAGTGGGAAAAATTGAAATAAGGGTGCCACAGGGCTCTGTTCTCTCAGCAATACTTTTTCTTATTTTTATACACGACCTATTAGACAAACAGTTTGAAAGAATGGTGGTGGCTTTTGCAGATGATGAGGATTTTGTATTTGCAAATAAAGATACTCGCTAGTTACAGAATTATATCGGAAATGGACCAAATATATTGAGACAATGGTTCAGTGATATCAAGATGTTTCTAATTAATGTTAATAGATTTTTGTATCTTGTTAATGTTTCTAATTCAAAATTAATGAATTTTGGTCATAATAGTTTCAATAAATTTAGGAGAATTTAAATCTCACTCTACAAAATTCAAATTGCAACATTGATGTTATAAAAAAGTTAATAATTTCAAATATATTGGGGGTTAATGGATGATGACAAACTTTCAAGGAAAGAGGATATTGAAGGGTTATTCAAGTCTTGGAACTAGCATCACAATGTTCTATTATTTTAGAAAAGTATGCAATATAAATCTGCTTTGAAATCTTTGCACTAATCAACTCAAAATTGCAGTACGGTATTCATTGGCTTGGGAGGGACTTTCAAAAAACCAATATTGAAATTAAGAGTTCTACAAAATTAGTTATACTTATAAAAAGTAAAAAGGAGTTGTCTTTTCCATTGTTTGTGTGGTTAAATGTGTTACCAGTACAACACCTTTACATTTTGAAAGTGCTTTAATTTGTTTTTCATAAGAAGTGGTAATAATGAAACGGAGCAAATACACCATAGATATAGTAGATGCAGTAAAACTGGAAACCTTATAAAAGATCTGAAATCCTAAAGAGTGTATTTAAGTAGATCTTTTGTATTTGTTGGGCCGAAAGAATATAACGGATTGCCTAAGTTGATAAAAAAAAAAATAAAAGACTAAAAAATGTTTTTGTACTATCACCTATTCTGATAAAAATAGAAAAGTTGATATATCTAACACGGATTTTAAAGTAAGCAAAAGTGAGTTCAAAGCATTTAAAACACTATAAAAAACCACCAGAATTAACTTACCGTTACTTTCACTTTTAAATTAACTCACTTTTAAAATTTTATTTATTATTTTTTGTTTTTACCGAAACATCAGATTTTAACACTGTGTGGTTATTACTCTGAACTGGACTACTGATTGATGTACACTGAGCAAGGACAGTGACAGGACATTGATAGCCCTTCCAGGAACCACACTTTTGATGCTTATCTTATCTAATCACTAGAGCACAAATGAGTGAAATTAGATAAGGATGGTAAAAATGGGCCATTTGCATTATATGAGCATTTTTTTAAAATTGTTTTCTTGACTATAACTTGTGTTTTGACCGTTTTATTTATTTGTATTTAATAAATAATTGTTATAGGTTCAATTAATTATTATTAAATTAATCATTGATTGCTGTTTATTCATATTGTTACTATCCCTTTTATTATTTTTAATAGTTCCATGCTTTTTGTCTTAATTTAATGTAATGGCATGTCTGTGTAATGCAATTAAGAGACGTTAGGGTAGACTGAATTACTTTGGAAATAAGGTATTGTCTAGCCATCGGTACCACAAGATTATGGCTAGTGATATTTGATGTATAATACTTTTGTAATCATCAAGTATAGAATAAATCATTGTTTTCATGTTATATACAATACATTATATATATATATATGTATATATATATATATATATATACACACACACACACACAAATATACATATATCTATATATATAAAAATGAAACTGTTCGTGTGTAACAGCATCACTCACAAACGGCTGGACGGATTCGCCTAATTTTTTTTTTAATTTGTTCGTCTTGATCTGTAGAAGGTTATAGGATACTTTTTATCCCTTTCCCGATTCAGGATTCCGCCCCACTGGTTACAGAAATACCCGTAAGAAATGCATTGCAGCAAACATATGTTATTAAGTGAAAGAGTCTTTTCAAATTTTTAATCAGCTGTTCTTTGTAAACATATATAATGCGACAAAAAATTGTTGTTATTTTTGACAGTAACTAAGTAAACATAAATATTTTTGACGTTTCTATGTAAACAAACATTTTTTGACATTTACAAAGTGTCACAAATGTCAAATTTTTGATAAACGTGATTTGATATCTTTTTTACAATTTCCAAGAACAGTGTTATTTTCCATCAGTAAAAGGTTTAAAAAAATAGGCAAGTATTTTTGTTTTCTCATGTAAATATTCTTTGAAGAATGTTTTTCTTAACATTTTTTTTTACAGAATTCCTTTGAGCAGTTTTTTGACGAATTTTATTGGAAAATAACATAATGCCGCCAAGAAAAAAAAGTGCTTTATGCCGTCACATCAATTACTCTTGAAAGTAGGATCACCGATAATGATGTTGAGAAACTTACGACCACCAAAATTGTGCAACGGCACTCGACTAACCGTCAAAAATTTACATCCAAATATCATTGAAGCAACGATTTTGTCGGGAACATCTGCCGGGGAAGATGTCTTCATCCCTCGCATCCCCTTAATTCCATCCGACTTGCCATTTGAATTTAAGAGACTTCAGTTCCCCGTTCGACTTGCGTTCGCAATGACGATTAATAAGGCACAAGGACAATCACTTAACGTCGCAGGAATCCATCTGGAACCCTCATGTTTCTCGCACGGTCAATTATACGTCGCTTGCTCAAGAGTCGGAAACCCGAAGAACCTTTATATTTATGCTCCAAATAATACAACTAATAACGTTGTTTACCAAAACGCATTAAAATAAACAAAAAACTTTTATAATAGATTTTATGATATGCTACGATGTATTAGTAGAGCAATAAATTAATTGGAAAAACGTATAATAAAATTAGTATTTCTTTTCGATGCTTGATTGATGTAGCCCTCTCTACTGCCACGCGAGCGGAGCCGCGGGTTTAGGCTAGTATATATATATATATAATTTATTTCAATAAACATTGAATCGCAAAAAGTACTTGCTCCTCGAACCCGGATCTCTCACTTGCCGGGTGAATGTGCTACCATTACACCACAGAGCCCTCACTTTTTACGATTCAATTATTTTGTATTTGGCGTTTCTTTTCACATATGTGTTTAAATAACCAAACTAACATATGATCGGAAGACCAAATACCTGTCAAATGACTTCTATTTACATTAATTAAATTTGTATAGATGGCAATAGCCCAATTTAATTTATTTCAATAAACATTGAATCGCAAAAAGTACTTGCTCCGCCTGTTGCTAACCTCTGTTCAGATTCCCCAACTGTCACACACGAATGCTGCGTAGCCCTTGCAGCTCTGGTGGTCACAGTGCATGATGTTGAGTAATTGCTCGGTAATTTTCATAATTGTTTCATAAATGTTGACAAGGATAAATATCGACACAACTACAACAGTACACATGGCTCAACCATGAGAAGAATTCTGGTTGTCGGATAATACGATAGCGAATGGATGTGGCTATCCATAGTGTGAATGCTGCCATATTGATTTATTTTACATCATTATTGGACATACCTGTTAATCATTCAATATCTACATGCTGTACTATATAAAAAAACCCAGAAACATTTTAAACTATTCAACAGTTGCATTGGTTAATTTGTAGACAATTGTTTTTACTCTATGAAGTTTTATAAACTTTACATTTGTTTTAGTTAGCAGTGTGATATTTTAATCCATTTGGTATGTAAGTAGTAAGTTTGTATTAGAAAGATGTGTAGTTGTCAATTAAGAAACTCTCACACAATACTTGTAAGTAGAGATTGCCTCATTCCAAAAAAGAATTCATGTTTGATTTCTAGTGTTTAATATTAAACCTCAAAGTATTTTCATTTTCAAGTTGTATCATTTCTAAACTACAGATCTGATTCCAATTTTTAGGCACTTTTTATATAGCTATAATCTACTTTTGTGATGAAACAGGATTTTTCCAGACATTTGCCATTGTTCAGTGATACAATAAACTGATATAAATACAGTGATACAATATACATGTTACTTATTGTATTGTATCACTGTATTTATATCAGTTTATTGTATCACTGAACGATGGCAAATGACTGGAAAAATCCTGTTTCCTTCACAAAAGTAGATTGTAGCTACATCAAAAGTACCTAAAAATTGGAGCTAAATCTGGATTTTTCCGGACATTTGCCATCGTTCAGTGATAAAATAAACTGATATAAATACAGTGATACAATATACATGTTACTTATTGTATTGTATCACTGTATTTATATCAGTTTATTGTATCACTGAACGATGGCAAATGACTGGAAAAATCCTGTTTCCTCCACAAAAGTAGATTGTAGCTACATAAAAAGTACCTAAAAATTGGAGCTAAATCTGGATTTTTCCGGACATTTGCCATCGTTCAGTGATAAAATACAATCAGTAACACGTATATTGTATCACTGAGCGATGCAAATGTCCGGAAAAATCCTGTTTCCTCCACAACTTCAAACAAAGAATCTACTTTTATTAACCACAATTTAATTTATGTCTTGGTATTGTACATTTTGGCATTTAAAATCAGAATAGAAACCATACTTTCGCCCGTTGGTAGCTTTTGCTGCAAACTGCTTTTAAAACCAATAAAGCAAATTAATTTTTAATTATTAATTTTTTAATTGATTTTTTTTCTTGAAATTTGTACTGTACTTATTAATTAGCTTGTTTGTTTTTGAAAGTCCACATCACACCTCTATCATATTAGGCTGAGTTTTCGAAGATCCAATGTATGTACGAGTCAATACTTATGGTTTCAATACGACCATATTAATACATCATGCTGTAGTTGATGCAGTAGAAAGTTCACTGGGTAAGAGCGATCTTAAATAACCTCAACTTGGTCTGAGTGTTGTATTTTGTTGTTGTTGAAAATCTGAAATTTGTTTTGAGAACTGACGCTGCGGGAAACCTAAGTATTATTAATTATAGGTTTTAAGTCAACATTGAAGAGAGGACTTTACAATTATAATTTTTTTCTGAGTTAAGTACTTTATTATTTTAGTTTTATTGACACATAATAAAAACAGAAGCATAGATTCAAACAAACATAAAAAACCCAATAATCGAGGATCATTAAGGGCAGATCCCTACTTAAGCTCAATACTTTGAAAACTGAAATTTTCATTGATTTTTCGCTCTCAGGACTAACCAATAGGAGCTACGGACAAGTAATTTTTTCTGTTGACTGAAGAGATTTTTTACATGGTCTCCACACTGTGGCCATAAATAGTATATATATATATGTATGTATTTATTTTATATACCATTACGAATTATCTGCTTGAAACATCAGATATTGTTTTTACTAGTGTGAGTGGAATACTTTAATGTGTCGGTTTTTTAAAGTTGGCAGTTTTTAGGATCTGGAGAGACTTTGGTAGCACAATGTGCAAGTCGTGTTCGTCAAGTCATTCACTTGAAAAAGTTGTCTATTTATCTAATTCTGTAAAGAAATTACAATTTTATTTATTAAGATAAGTTACTAGTGGACATCTTTCTATTTATGAGTAAATTTAATAAGAAAAGTTTTAGTTATTTTGTTTATTTTTGCTTTATTTGTAAATTCCATTTTAGTTTTTAAGTTATAACAAATTATATTTCTATACAATTTGGATATTAATGGTTTTGCATATTCAATTGCGATAATTACAAATATTTAAAGCTGTTGTTATTTTTATGACTTTTGAAATAAACCTCTAAAAGCCCCAGTTTTGTAATATCAACATACTCTTTTACTTTTAGTCCATATGTTTACTCTCCATAATGGCATAACAAAAAAAATCCTACGCTACTACAGCCACTGGAGAAGAATTGAAGCTAGCAGTGTTTTTCCTGTTTAAATTGAAACCACATTTACTTTAATTCGTTGTGGAGTTGCTAAATGTGATACCAAATGAGTATGGATGGTTAAAACCATCCATCATAGGCTTGTTCAAATAATCAATATTGTGGCTAGTGGTGTTCTTACGTACTGTTTAAACCAAATTTTGACATTATACAGCAGACTATTTAAATGGTTAGGTTAAATAACAAATCTATTAAAAAAACACTGCCATAAACATGTCTAAATGACAAAACCAATATTCAACCACTGAACATGTGATTAATCATTTAATGGATGCATCCATTTATTTTTTTGACCATGGTAGTTAGTTTCAGCATGAACCTTGTTGTAGTTAGAGCTGCACTTGAAAATCAATGTAGCTTTTTAATTTTCTTGTATTGGTTAAGTGAAAAGCATGATTTTGTTTGTGGACATAGAAATTGGTGAAAACTTATTGTATTTTAAAATGTATACATAAGTAGTTTTGTCCAATCAGAACCCTCAGTATGATATAAAGCTTGAATTAAGTTTACATTTAAGATTATTTAGTTTTCTGATAATTCTCCTGAACGTATAAAAAACCACTAATTTCACCATGCAGTACTTTTATGATTTGACTTATTGTTATAAGATAAACTAATGTTGTGCCTCAGATAAACTTAGGTAGGAGGTATATAAACATTACATTTCATTGGATAAAGTGGAGAAGATTAGATCAATCTTTTATTTTAGGAAAATACAGTATTAAATCTATTTAATCTTTAGAACTTGTAGACCAGAATTTTGAAAATGCTTGTAGACCACAATTTTGAAATGGTTAAATGGACTCAATTTTTTTCTGCTGCATGTGTTTTACTTTGTTTACATCTGTTTGTCTGAATTTATATTTGAACAATCATATATTTCCTATAACATGTTCATGACGACGGCTAATTTCCAGACAATTTTAAAAGCCATTAAATTTTTTAATAATAATGGCAAAAACTGTAGGTTTGCAATTTTACACAACAAAATTATTTCAATATGTTGTTGCAATATTTGCCCGTGTACCCCAAGGAGTACCTAAAAAATTAGGCAATTATGCGCCCTACAGAGTACATGATAGGCTGATGTATTTCTTTAAGTACAGGCTCATATTTAACAAACCACCAATACAGGCAAACAATAAGGAATGCATAGCAATGTGTACCTCATTGAATGCACAACACACTTTATGAAATCTCGGTGTGTACTCAATCAGGTTCACAATGGTAGGTGTAAAAGATCAAATGTACCTTATGGGGTACACGTGACGTCATCGTGAACATGTTAACAACAGTTTAAAACACAGCATTGTGAATTTGTATAGCTATTTACAAATATAGGCCTTTAGTCTAAGGTTGTTCTCATTGCGTGTAACATTTTGAATTTGAATTTTAAAAGACTGGAGATAAGTTATTTGTTCAACATACTAAAAAAGTAAAATCAGTTTGTGTGATTTAAGATTTAACATTAGAAGTTCATACTGTACTACATTGAATTATTCCCCTTTATTTTGATATAAACCTAAACAGGTAAGTTTCTATTGATTACTCTAACCTAAGTATACGATCGGTTTAATTGAAATGACAATATTCAAGTACAGCATAAGTAAACTCTAATTTCACTCAATATTCGTAAATAATAACTTGATTTTAAATTTCAGTAATTCCTGTTAAGAATTTTTAAAATAAATAATTGTTATTAAAATCTTTAATTTTGGTCAACCATATACTTGGATATCTAAAACTCCGGTAGTGGTTAACAAGTATTACCACTAATAATTATTTTAAAAAGAGATACTATGACTTGTTTACCTATTCTAATCACTTTAGTTATCCATGTAAGTAATTAATGTGTGTCTTAAGCGGTAAGATTATTGCACACTTCATTCACGAGAAGATCTATTCAAAGAGTATAGAAACCAGTATCGTATTGTCACCGTTTGATAATTAAATGAGACAAAGTTGATTTGATTTCGCTCTAAATGACTCATTTTGAGGATTGAGATAGTCTGAGTTGACTAAGTCCCTGACAGTAGTGTTTTGTGCCAAATTAGTCAGCCCCGGTACTTTTTGAATAGACCTCACTCAGATATATCTTGCCAAGACTATCTGCATCTACTCTGTCTTCTATCCTAGACAGGTCAAGAACTACCAGTTCCATTTAAAGAGGAATTTAAATTTGTCAATTTGTTGATGAGGTAGTGGGAGGATGTTGTAATAAACAATAGACCAGCACCAACTGTTACTCTGTCAGTCTGTAATATGGTAGGTGACAGCCTTATCAGAGCTCAGAAAAACAGAAGGCCAAGTCTGCTTGTTATCAGCACATTTTATTGTTTTATCAAATGGTGTTATCATTGTTATCTCTCAGCAGATTTGAGATTGTAGGGAGTGATATATTACGTATTCCCGTTACATTTTATAAGATTCCTTTCCTACTGCGGATCTGGACATACATAATATTAGAAAGATTTTGTATACAAAATCAACCCATTGCAATTGTCCTCTTGGTAGCGTTTATCGAATATTTCTGCGTAACTTCACAGAACACGACCGGTAGAGCCCAAAACTACCACAGTTCAATATATATCTATACTAAACAATACAGCTTGTGAAAACAATAACTGTCCCAAAATAACCCAAACAAGTGGAAACTTGGTTCAAAAATTGGTCTTATAAATATTTCAGCTAAATTCAATAAATGGCTAGCTTGGTAGACTATTTCATTTCAAAATGGTGCCCGTTCGAACTTTTTTAAATTCACAAGTCCATTATTTATGAACCAGAGAAAAAAGTGTTCTGGAATTCCTTTAACATGTACTAAATATTTTATAATTAAAATTTGGTGTAAAACGGTTTTTATGATATGTCTTGTAATAGTTCTTTGATCACCAAGAACTGTAGATGGAAATGCCAAAACAAGTTGAAACTTTGTACAAAAACTTATGCAAATTATCCAGGACTATAAGTGACAACATTCACTCTGGGAATGTAAGTGACAACCTTCACTCTAGAACTATAAGTGATGACCTTCACTCCAGAACTATAAGTGAAAACCTTCACTCTAGGACTATAAGTGACAAACTTCACTCCAGAACTATAAGTGATGACCTTCACTCCAGGACTACAAGTGACAACCTTCACTCCAGAACTATAAGTGACAACCTTCACTCTAGGACTATAAGTGACGACATTCACTCTGGTACTATAAGTGATGACCTTCACTCCAGGACTATAAGTGACAACCTTCACTCCAGAACTATAAGTGACAAACTTCACTCCAGGACTATAAGTGACAACCTTCACTCCAGGACTATAAGTGACGACCTTCACTATAGTACTATAAGTGACAAACTTCACTCCAGACTATAAGTGAAAACCTTCACTCTAGGACTATAAGTGACGACCTTCACTATAGTACTATAAGTGACAAACTTCACTCCAGGACTATAAGTGACAACCTTCACTCTAGGACTATAAGTGACGACCTTCACTATAGTACTATAAGTGACAAACTTCACTCCAGGACTATAAGTGACAACCTTCACTCCAGGACTATAAGTGACAACCTTCACTCTAGGACTATAATTGACAACCTTCACTGATTTTCATGTACAGTGGAGTCCCGCTAATCCGAACACGTGTAATCCGAACAGGTCCAGGAGGAATTATTTATAACGATAATGAACAGTTATAGGATCTAATTACTTAAAAAATGAAAATGGGTGCATCGTTTCGTACATAAACAAAGAAAACTTTAATTAAATAGACATACAGTATTTTATTAAGACAAATTGTGTACGGTACAATACATAAATAATGAAGTTAAATACAGTACCAAATTGAAACTTATAGGTTAAGTATGAGTTAAATTACTGTATTAAGAAGTGAAATCAAACAAAAATTGGACGTACAGTACTGATATTATTATTGAGTACAATATTAATTGTTAAGAGACATAAGTTCAGTTATTGTCTTCTGTCGCATTGAAGAGAGTTTATTGGATGACTCACATTGCTTAACAATAGAACTCTCACACTAAATACGGTAAATGTGCTTAGTATTCGCAAACACGTTTATTTGTCAAGAAATACAATGCAACAGTCAGAAAACATGTTTTAATAAACAATGTTGATAATTCTATAACAAAATAGACCCATAATAGACCCATTCTCAAGTTTAAAACCGCATTTTTCTGTAATTCTGGCTAATCCGAACAATCACATAATCCGAATAGGGCTCGGTCCCAATTAGGTCGGATTAACGGGACTCTACTGTAGTTTAATAAAGAAAGAAAACTACACACAGATACCAAGTTTTTGTGATTCTGCTAAGGTTCCAATAAAAATAACACATGGTGTTGTTTTTCTTTTTTTTCAGAAATTAGTACATATTACAAATAAAACAAAAAACCTTTCTGTTAATATTGATTTATTGAAGGTTTTTGATGTGAACTACCCCATTAGTGAAAACTGTATTAACATTGGAACAATGTGCGTTATATAATATGAACAATTTTACCCTTTTCTGCTACATTTTCTTTAAAAGGTTTTATAATAAACTTTTCTAATTCTTCAATTAATAGTAGGCTTTTTATGGTGTTTCATTTATAAAAGAATGTACTATAATAGATTATTTTAACTTTTAATCAAAGACCAAATTTACTATTAATTTGTTTAGATTGTGAGTTGCTTGCTTCTTAAATGTTTGCATTAATTTAACTACGATGTTACAAGATAGAGAGAGAGAGAGACCTGTACTTAAAGACAGAAATGACAATTTAGTCCTACTCTCCTTATTTTGAAAACATGTAGTTTTCAACAGCATGTTACTGGTACATTACATGCATGTTGCATCATTACAACTACGATGTTATAAGGTAGACCTGTACCTAGAGAGAAGTAACAATTTTGTCTTACTCTGCTTGTTTGAAAACATCTAGTTTCTGATGTAACCAGAGTTATTAAGAAATCTTTCTCAAGACCTTCTCCCTTAGTAGTAAATGTATGAAAAAATGTAATGTCATTATAAAAAATGAAAGGGAAATGAAATATTTTCTGTAATAAAATACTTTTACATAGTTAAGTTCAATGAAATTAATGAACTGTATGATATTTTGTTTTTAAACTATTGCCAAAGTTGTGGTTTTAACTCCTTTTACACTTTTTCTAATATATGGTTTAATTCCAGAATTTTGACACCACAACTCTGAGCTGGTCAACTCGGATAAAGTGTTTTGCATTTTGCTTCATACTTGGAATTCTCCTGTCAATGTTGGCGTCCCTGTCTTTGTTCCTACACAGAGGATGGGCACAGTTCGCTGTTCTCTACACATTTGGAAACATTGTGTCAATGTTAAGGTAAACATTTATGAACATCATTAATATTAATTGATAATTTTTTTTACATAGGGGGAATGCATTTGCACACAGAGTGTGGGCTCCCTTGTGGACTACCCAGTAAACCCCTACAGACTACGGAGGACCAGGCCTGAACCCTTTTGGATGACATCTTGCCTGGTCTCTGTGTCTTATGTCCCATCCAGGACAAAACTACTTGTTTCAGAAGCTAGGGGTCAGCCAGGCATCCATCTTCACGCTTCTGATGAAGAATCGCATGTACCTGAGTGGTGACTGCATTCCGTGCATCCTTACTGTGCAGCATCAGCTTCACCATGGTGTCTGCCGAAACATCACCAACTGTGGTGGCGAGCATACGCCTGGCCTCGGTGAAGCGCCCACAAGCGAAGAAGGTGTGATGAACATCATCATCCTCCTCAGGGCAGTAAGCACACCGAGGCAACCTGACTTTTCCCATCCTGTAGAGGTACTTCCTAAAGTAACCGTGCCCCATCAGGAACTGACACAGGTAGAAATCTATCTCACCGTGGCCACGATCTATCCAGGGTTGAAGCTCTCGAATGAGACGGAAGGTCCGATCCTTCCGTTCACCTCCGCTGCCAAACCTGCAGAGTCTCCACCCTGGCGGCAGCCAAGGCATCCTCTACCCCGCTCGACAGCCTCCCGAAAGACCGTCTGTCTCTCGATGGCCAGCAGATCAGTAGGAATCACCTCAGCCACGATCACCACGGCCAAACCGGAAATGGTGCGGTAGGCGCAGGCGACCCTAAGTGCTGCTCTTCTCTCTACCGATAACAGCCTTTGACTGTATCACCTTATCCTCATGACACCCACCCAAACCTCTGCGCCATACAGAAGGATTGAGTTTTTAGTAGACATGAGGAGGCGACTCTTGACCTAGGGCCTCCTACGTTAGCCATCAGCCTGCCGAGAGACAAAACCACCTTAGAGTCTTTGTCGCACACCGCCTGGATTTGCTCCCAATACGAAAGACGACAGTCGAATAATACACCCAGGTACTTTTCCGCAGTCCTTGTCCATACCTTGACACCCCCCCCCACATTCATAGAGATCAGAGTGGGGATTCTCTGTCGAGTGAGCATAACAATCTCGGTCTTGGCGACTGCCAGCTCAAGTCCGTGGCTCGTCATCCAGGCATTAACCCGAATCATTACCTGATTACGCGCAACTCGGCCAAGTCAGGAGTCCTCGCCGTGATGACTGCAGCTACGTCATCGGCATAACCCACGAGGAAGACGTCGTGAGGCATCTAGAGGTGAAGCAAACCATCGTATGAAACATTCCATAGGTCTGAGCCGAGAATAGACCCTTGAGCCGCTATTATATTAATTATATATAATAAATTAATTATATATTATATTAATTAATAATGCCTTTCACAGAGCAATATCTTTAACTCACATCTGCCTGTAGAATATTGCTACTGCGATGACTACAGACAGTCAATACACCATACTGAGGTGTGCTATACATGTACCAGTAGGATAATATGGGGTAAACAGTTTTCATACACTATTTTAATATTTCAGGGCACACCTCCACAGTGTGCCCTGAAATATCACTGGGTATTTCAGCACTTCACTGGGTATGCCATCTGGCCCTAGATTCTTCTTGTTTCGAAGTGTTCTTGCAGCTTTCTTTAATTCTTCTGTAAACAGTGGCACGCCCTGAACCAGGACCGCATGCACCTCCAGATCTCTCACAGAATGAGTTGGGAAGAGAGTGTCAACAATGTGCTCTATCCTTTCAGTATCCATCATGAGGCTGGACGACAGAGATCCTAGCATTCGCATTACAATCCTGTATCCCAGAACCCAGGGGTCTGCGTTAACGTCATGTCTCAGCTCTTCCCACTTAAGGTGCTTGCAAACTTAAGTTCTCTTCTTGCACGCCTGTATTCCAAGTAAGCTTCTTCTGCAACATTATCTGCTCTCCTTCTCACCCTGCTCAGGATGCCATTGCACACATTACCTCCTTAGACCAGCGATCGGCTTTTCTCCCTTGTGGCACCGACTTCTTGGGCATGGAGGCGTCGTAGGCCCTCTCAAGCCTTGGTTGCCTCTATCAGATTCTCGGCTGTGCCTACCCTATTCAGTACCTCATTCTTACCTGTCTCGAGTACCTATGAAAGCACATCTTCATTATTTTTCTTACGTTCTAACCACAATTTTTTGAGAATGGCTGAATGCCTTCTCTTGTTTGGAGCCTATTTATTTAGCTCCTCCTCTGACATCTGAAAACCAGAAAACCCCCCAGCCCCGGTATGGTCTTTTTTGTCATCAGTTAGAAATAGTAGGCGTATTTGCCCCTGATTCTGCAATTTCATCTTGGTTTCAACCCAATGCCAGTTGTTTCATCTTGGTAATATTGACTACTAGGACATTTGAGTGGCACTACGGGTACGCCATATTTAAGGTTGTATATGAGTCAATTGCTAGTTTTTCTGTAGGGTTCCCAGTGAGCAGAAGATTAGTATCGTCAGCATACATTAAAGTAGAGCAGTAGGTATTTAGATGATAAGGCAAGTCATTAGTAAATAAAAATAGGCAGGGCCTAAAACTGATTCTTGTGACACTCCTCTCTTTACAGATAAGTTTGGATCTCAAGTTTTGTATTGTTTCTTTGTTATGATACCTTATTTCTACCACTTGGGTACGTTCTTCCAAATAGCCTTTAAATCACTCATAAGCGAGTCAGTGATACCCAAGTTGTGAACCTTTTGTAGGATACGGCTGCGTCACATACAATCAGAGGTCTTGCTGTACGCCAGTTACAAACTCTTCTGTTTTCAATTGGTTTTAAATAAAGTATGCCAGCAGTTGCAGTTTTTGTAGAACTGCCTTTTACAAACTATTAGCTAGCAAGTCTTTTTGTTCAAGGTAGTCCATCAGTCTCTTTTGTATGAAAGAATTAACCAAGACTATAAATAAAATTAGTAATTTCTAGTGCAATATGTCATGCTAAAAAAATGTTTCAGCACTCTATTTTTGATGGGTCCAGTGAACCAGGTTAAGAAGATGTTTGCCCCGACCCGGGTGGTTGCAACAATCGTGGTTATCGTCATGATTGTGCTTACCCTTGTCTCCGGATTTTGGGTAAAAACATTTTTCTTCTTCAGTTTTAATGTAATATTGTTTGATTGTTATTCCTGAACTGAGGCATACAATAATATATTTTGGATCTCGCATTATAAAAAATATTAGATTTAGATCTTGAACATGCCGATAAATCTTTTATACTTACTTCAATAATCTTCAGTAATTTTGTTGAGATTCTTCAAAGATAAAATAAGTTATTGTGATCGTACCCTTAGCAACTGACAGGCAGGTATGAAATGCCTCTAGCACACGTCTGGAGTGATTTAAAAAAAAATTGTGTATGTGAGGAGAGGAAAATTACATGGAAAGCAATGTTTTTCAGTTGATTTTCTTTAGATTGGCACAAACTTCCTTTATAATTTATTAGAATTGTTAAATAACTAAATTCAATTGTGAGAAACGGGTTTTGGAGATTTATTTAAGAAATTTGTAGTATTTGGGTGATGCTTTTTATAGAACTATTTGTGTTTGAATTTCATTTAAAAGAGAAATTACATATTTTTCATCTAATAGTTCTTAAGAATACTTAGACTTAATTTTAAATTGGTAAATAATAATTGTTGGCCCCATTCTGTTAGAGACTTATTGGCATCAATATCCCGGCTACTTCAAAGAAGTAAAAGATTATTTGCTTTAGAATTCTGACATATTTCTGATTCAAAATCCAACAAATTTCAATCAATTTTACATCAACCTTTAAAAAATTTGACAGGTGTTTGTAAGCCTTTTGTTGTCATATATGTTTAGAGTCTTGTATTTCATATTAAAACTGTTTGAAAGAAATCAGATTGTTGAAGTTTGTTTTATTTTTACCTTACATTTATTTTTCTTTCAATTCATACCAGCTGATACAGCAGCAGTTTCGTATTTTGCTGATTACTCTTTGATTTGATTATAATCAAAATGGAAAGGCTGCATTAATTATAAAGATTAGAGAGGCCATTTATTTCTTGTATTCCTTAACTTTAGAAGTTAAAGACGCCGGATATATGGTGGCTTAGGCCTTTGTTTAAGTGGTAACACCGGATACCTGGCTTGGTTACGTTACGTCATATTACATTATTTTAAAGGAATAATACTATCCAACTATGACTTGTGTGTTTGCGAAGAGAATGAATCTAACTCCTCAGTAATACCGTGTTTTATTAGGTTTTATACTATTTTTAGGTACATGTATATAAATGGTTTTTGTGGCTATTCCCTTATAAATTAAAAATAAGTGTTTCTACACTTTTGTAAATACTCATAAAAAGTGTAAATATGTATTTTTAAAGTCATGTAAACTATATATTTATGAAATCGCCACTAAATTTTTGATAAAATGTATATATTAGAAATTTTTCTTTATGCGCTTGAAGTCAAGTACAAAATAAAATCTAATAAAAGGTTTTTTTTGTTGCATCATAAACTTATAACAAAAAACTCTGTATACAATATTTTTCTGTTCGTGTATGAAAAAAATTATATATTATTAAATTATATTATGTTAAATTTGGACCATTAAGGTTATAATAAATATTCTTTCGAGAAATACAGAAAAATCGGCCTAAAACATCATACCATTACAGAGAACTTACATTACTACATCTAGGATTAAACCTTTCCACTCGGATCTTGCTGCTCCGTCGACATTGACTGTTCGACGTCATTACAGCTTTATTGTAGTAGTATGCAGTTATTACTACTCTTAAGCTCTCAATCTAGTTATCAAGCTTTACCAAACCTGTTTTTATCTTGGAATGTGAAAAAAGACAATGAATACATTTTTCCTCGTAAAAAGTTGTAAATAAGCAAATACCATGAATCAAAATAAAAAAAGGCATTTAAAAGAAATAAATTTATTTAGTTACTATACAAATATAGATTGGTCTTCTTAATCATTACCATATGTTTCAGATTAAAAATGCAGGCCTGGCGTTTCTGTTTATAATAATGCAGTGGATGGCCATGACATGGTACTCTCTCTCTTACATTCCGTACGCCAGAGATGCTGTCAAGAAAACTGTCGAAACTTGCATTGCCTAGAATTATTGTAATCCAATAATTTGTTATATTATCTTCATTTCATTATACTATAAGTTTTATTTTTTTTTTTTAAACATTTTATCTATTTAAATATGTGATAAATTATAAATATATATTTTGTAAATTTGGGGTTTTTATGAAAGATATTGTGCCGTGTTGTTGGTTTTGTATGTTATAAATCCATTTACTTATTTGTTTCCTTTTTTGAGATATTTTCCAATATGCTCAATTATTTGTGATAGCTTCCACCATAAATGTGTTTAACTCATTATATCACCTGATCTGTTATTTGCAATCATCCAAACTTTGATCATTTCAATCTGTTACTGAAGAAACCATTAGAAATTAAATTATTTATGATGTATTTACTCTATATTGTGTTTACAACTAAATAAAATATATGGCAGCAAGTAATTTTAATTACCTTTGTACATTATTAATTTTGTTTGGTATTGTTATGCACAGATAAGTAAAAATGAACATTTGTATTATATAAATGTAAATTAGTATTTGTTAAAGAAAGATTTATCGGTTAGCCTTTTATAAAAAGAGCTTGCTTTGGTATTGTGCTTTAGATCTGATTCAGAGTGTGTTTCATTATTAAGTATGTTTATTTATTGTATACATAGTGTAACTGCTTATTTTATATCATGTACATAACATAATTTACTATTTTTTACTATATTAGTTTAAGAATTTTATTCCTTATATGTCATATGTACGTGTCCAAGTTATTTTGACTTGTAGTAGTAGGATTATTTTTAATGCAAAATCAATTCTACACTTTTAAAACCAATTTGACTTTAATTTTTCTGTTATTCATATTAATTAAAAACTAAAATGTGCATTATATAAAGTTTAAATTTTGTAAGACTGGCATAGAACATAAATATATTTTTCAGACATCAATAAATCTATCTTGGTAAATTGAAAAAAAACTAGTGTAATCTATGTGTTTGGATAAAATAATCATTTTAGTAGAGAATATTGTATCTGAATATTGAAGATATATAAACCTCTGACATACTCTTGAATATTATAAAGCTAATCCCAACTGACTGTAAACTATTATAAACATTGCTCCATTTTTGAGGCACAGTTTTGGAACATATACTTTTTGTATAGAAGTATAAAAAAGCACCTTTTTCTACTTACCTCCTAAGTTTAAAGATAATACTCACAAAAATTGGTATGTTGAAATACTTAAAAACTAAAAAATTCATTGTTTAACATTTTTTATTGACGATGGATGATATAAAGGATAGTAAGAGTCGGACATTTGCCGTTGTTATGTGTTACAAAAAAAGTTTAGTACTTTTGGTAACATATAATACGAACCTTGTAATATCCCAGTGCTGTGTAAATGGTGTATCAGTCAGAGTATAAAGATATTCTTTGACTCCAAAGGCACTTAAAATTTTGGAAAGAGCAATTTTGGGCATTGGTTTTTAGAAAGTAAAAAGACTTAAGATTTAAGTCTTAAGATTACTATTATTTTGTAACAATTTTAAGTTTTTGAATATGTTTAAGTGGAGTTCGAAGTTAAAAACTGTGTCTCTAAAAAATTGGTCTCAGATTTTTAAAATGTCAAAAATTAATGGTCACCATTGCCTAAAAACGATGTAAAATATCATTGAAGGAGGAGCTCTTCTTGTTGGAAAAACTCATTTCTATTATTTTCTATAAAGGAAACTCACAATTATTGGACATTTGCGAGTTTTCTTTTATAGAAAATATGTTTGAAAATAACTAATACTTCCAACTTTGTTCAAGTATGATTTAAAATTAAATGTAAAGTCTTACTTATCGTAAACAGTATCATTGTTGTATAAATTTTATAATAACAATAACTCACTTAATGACGTGTAACAAATATGAAACCTCTGTTTCAAACTGTTGACAAATGAAAAAATACCTTCTAAAATACAAATACCGACAGGTATAAAACAAAGCATTAAAAATGTATTGTATTTAATTACTTTCTTGTTTTGACATCCTGAAAGTATTGTCAAACATTTGCCACACATTGAGAGTGGATGGCCACACATTCTATCGATGTTTGATTTTAGGTCTAAGGTGAAGCCTGTCACTCAAGGGGCTAGAAAAATTGTATTTTTCTGTCTGTCTGTCTGTATGATATCTCAAACGAACTGATATACCTGAACATTTGCATGAAGCTTCATTTCTATATAGGCAACACTGAGTTCAATGATGGAGCATGTTATTCCACGGGGTTTGACTGAGCATTAGCTAATATTTTTACATTGGTCTTAATCGTGATGGCTACAAGAAAATAGCTGAATATATTAAAAGTCGGTGACAAAATCTGACTCCAGCGCACTTCCACTACTTCATCGGAACTTTTATATTTAAACACTGCTATGATACCTACTCAATGAACAAATATGTGAATAAATCATATGGCAAGATATCTTTAGATAGACCATCTGTAGACTTGAATTTTGTATGAAACTTAATTTCTACATAGACAAGAATGAAATCTATGATGGTTCTTGTCAATCCATAGAATTTGACTACGTGTCGTATCTCAGGATGCTGACACAATTTCTCTTTTGTCTGCGAGCAGGATGCAAAAATTCCCTTTCTGTACACCTTCAAGTCATCATTATGCGTGTTTCCAAAACCATAAAATAAAAATGTCAAGTAATTCTTGTGTTGACACAGAAGGAATGTAGAAATTACTTGTGGAAGTGCTGGTAATGGGTAGACAATAAAAGAATAATAGCTAATGCAGCTCCATTATGATTGCAGTTATTATGTTTCTGTAATTGTTGCTCTGTTAATCACTGTTTTTCAAATATACTTGTTTGTTCTGTTTGAAAAATGATGCATAAACTTTCATATAAAAATATTTAATACCAGTTTAATATATTTCTTTTCTTGTCTCGTTTAATATATTTTTTTTTATGAAGAAATTACAATTTTAACCCGCACTTAAGGATTACGAATGTGTACTTGTAAAATATTTTTTTTAAATTTGAAGCAGTTTATTATTAACCCTGGAGTTGGCAGTCGTTTATTTTTGAATGACCATCGCTGTAGTGGCTGTCGTTCAAACTTGAACATTATTACGTTGTCAAATATTTAATTTGTTATTACATTTTAAATCTAGTTTAGCAACAATATTTAGGTACTATTGAAATGACGAAGATTTGTTTTATCAACACAACATTTAAAAAATTCTTATTCTTCCTTCTAAACTGATGATTCATGATCGTTTGTCATTGTTTCTCAAGAGTCACCATTCTCATCTGCTAACTGAGCCTACGATTACTGTGTTGTTTTTGTCGTTCAGTAAAAGATTTATTTCAAAGAACTTGATATATTTATTACCTGAAGAACGATAAATATAATTCAGTTTAATTGTGTGAGTAACAAAATATAATTATGTAATTGTTTATTTTTGTTTCAACCTTTTGAAAGTTTTGGTGTTTTGCACGTAAGCGTATGTGAAAGTCTTATCTCACCAACCCGCGTTTTGAAATATGTTTATGTGAATAGTTTTTTCTTCAAAGTCTATCTTATCACTTTTTTGCACTAGTTATTTACTGCTTATTGGAAATTTTTGAGACAGAAGGGTTAGTATTTTGTTAGTAAGCGTATCAATAACTTGTTTTGAACCTGACCCATATTTTGAAAAAGGCCTAGGTTGGTGTAATAGCTTACCAATTAATGTTTTGTTGTAAAAACCCCATACAACAATATATATTTTAAAACTCAGACATTTTTTCCATCTTTTAGTTATTTTGGAATTATCAATTTCCAACTTTATATTAGTTTGCACGCACAGTCACCTCCAAAATTACATAAATTTAATTTCTCAATTTCAACTTTTTAAATAATTTATTATAAAAACACAATATTTAAAGTGTAGATAGTATAGCATAATTGCTTTTAAATGAGCAAAAATATCCTGCCACTACAGGATTTTTAGCTGCCACCTCCAGGGTTATGCTCGTGAAGAAAATCATGATCGTTTTTATCATATTATAAAAAATACTGTGTTAAGGAAAAAAAACATATCACAAAAAAATTAGTTTAAAAACTGTGTTAGTATCGTGACAGTTAAAGTGTTACTTTTAAAGTAGTGATGTTCTTAAAAGTGGTTTTGCTTTTTGAACTATAGAATGAAAAGGTATCTATCTTTATCGAATACGATTTATTATTCATACAGTAATTTTTGAATGAATTTTTATGATTAAACGAATACAAAGAAGTTAAACTGCTTTATATTTTGCACTTCTGTTGGTAGGATGCAAAACTGAATTTTGCTATTATATTGTCCTGGCATTACAAGTCTAACTGAAATAGCTTATATTTTTGTAATCTAAATTTGTATGTAGGATAAAAATTATTTTTAGATGACTTAGTTTTATAATGAAGGCCCAAATAGCCAGCTGTCAATCATTTGGGATTTGGTGTTTAACTCTTTGGTGCTGGCCCTGAAATAAACTACTCTATATTCAACAATGTCGGTTTATGACGATTTTTAATCGGGGCTTGTGCAGTGCAAACTTTAACTGAGGGGCCCATCTATTTGCACTCTCCTTCCCAACGTCTATGAGTAGGACTATATTCATGTAAACGCTGTATGAAACCTAGGTAACTAGAGAAAACATGTTATAATATCAGTACATACTTTGTAATTGATGTGATCGTAATGAAAAAATTATAATTGTAAATTAATAACCTTAACTTTGTTTTTCATTAGATATTTTTGTAGCTCTCTGTACATACCGTTAGACACTGTAATGTTTCAACGTAGTTGGTGAAGAAGGGGCGTGGGGTCAATTATCATTGTGATTCTAGTGGCAGTGGTTGAGCTGTGATGCCACAACACAAGACACGTGTGCCACCATGTCCACTACGTTTATTAGAACAGCACAATCCATTCTCCTTATGTTGATATTGTGAAGAAAAATAACTGAATATTGTGTTGTGTCCATTGTGTTAATATAAAAACTAATAAAACTATCACACCAGACTGCTCTTGTAGCAGTTGTTTGTAAAATTGTCTTTATTAATATCCAGTCGCACCTGCCTAAGGAATACACAGGAAGAAATAAACAATAACCAGTTGTGTCAACACAACAACATTTAACATGAGAGTAGCAGTGAGGGTATGACGTGTTGGAATGTGTAAACACGAGAGTAGCGCTGGGCGTGCTCGAGTTGCCGTATTGCTCAGCAGTTTTAAAAGGTTTAATTAATCACCTAAATCTTTTATTGTTGCTTTTTGTACCAATAATGGTTTGCAGAATAACCGCACAGCTGGCGTGCATTTGAGCAGTGACTCACACTATTTTGACTTTTTTATGTTACTATAAAAAAAAGAATATATTTCAAAAATGATGGACAATGTAAGGCTGAAAAGGAAATAAATCAGTTAGTCTCTTCATTTATACAAAAAAATTAATTTTTAATTAGTTTTTTTAAATATTTTTTTATATTTGCTGTCAGTTTTCTACTGCAGTAAAATATTTTTTTATAGTGATAATTTAACACAAATAGCTTTCTTTATTTTGTTAACAAACGTAAAAATATAATTTGTAATTATTGAATTAATGTTTAGTAACTGCAAATCTGACTAGTAACAGAAATGCTTGCCTCATTCTGTGCTATTGTAGTAAATAATACAATCAATAGATTAAATAGAAGTGTTACCTGTTGAACCATGCATAGTTACAGCTTGGCTACCCGTACATTAAGTGACTCGTCCTCCTTACAGCTGATCATGTTTCTATAGTGTAAATTGGTAGTGAAATGTTTTATTTGCTTTCAATGTGACCAGGCGTTGTAAACTCAACATGACTGTACTTGTCAATTATTTGAAATTGTTGTCAATTATTAACAACTTTACTGTAATTCTGCACTTACGTGTGAGAATAGATTTAAGTTTTTTAAATATAAGACTCTGATTTTTAGGAATTTAAATTAAGATAGCTTTGTATTGTACTTTTTGTAACATTTGTGGTGTAAAGACAATAAATCATCATAAGAACAGAATTCTGTTGACAGTGTTAAGTATTATATTGATTATTGAAGTTGATTTAAAGTTACTAATGTTTGTATATAGTTATATATTTTTTGCAATAAGTATAATACAGACTTATGAAATTACTTTTTGACTTTTAATGACTTTTTCCTGAAACTATTTAAAACATTTTGAAATGAGATGACACAAAGTGCACAACAATGATTACTTTTAATGGTTTTTGAGTTTTGTTGGGCTATCCTCCCGAGGTAAAGGATAACACCACTCAATAAGTGTAGAACTTTTTTTTTCAAACTCAAAACAACTTTATTTATATAATTTGAACAATTACATTTACAATTATACAACTAAGGAACGGCATCAGTCATATTTTATTTAAAATATTTTTATATTTCCATAAATTCTTCAAATGAATATAAAACTTTATTGGTTAAGAATATTTTAAGGTGTTTTTTGAACAATAAATTATTTTCTTTACTGAGTAAGACTTTTGGAATTTTATTCATAAACTTCCTGCTGAGATTGGTTTCTTATAATGAAATTCCAACTAGCGTTTATATACTGCCAATTGGTTTCTATTTTGAGTAAAGTAGTTGTGAAGACCCTAATTGAGGTAATTTGTAAACATTTGATCTGACAATCATTTCTGTATCAAGTATATACATTCCATAAACAGTTAAAATTTCCAATTTAGAAAAATAATCTTTCACAGAATCCCGGTCCTTTAAATTTAGTATTATTCTAATTGCCTTTTTTTGAAGTTGCAGAATGCTTTGCAGATTTTTATTACTAGTGGCCCCATATAACGCAACACCAAAGGTGATATGAGAATGTATGCGGGCATAGTAAATGTTTTTTTGAATTTCTATTGAGCAATAGTTGGACATGGATTTAAGAGCAAATAATCTGGAAGAGATCTTATTTTGTAAAGCCAAAATATGCAAGTAATAAAGAAATCACCTATAGTATCACCTGCTTGGACTAAAGTACGATATTGTACAGATTATCGTTTTCAATTCATCAAACACACCATATTTGACTTGAGTAGTTAGTTACAAAAACCCTGACTCCTTGCCACTGTGAATTAATTTTGCTATTACATATAATATCTAGTAATTATGTATAATAGATAGTGATTTTTGTTAATGACTAATAATGGTCTATTTATCACTGTATTCAGCCACTATACATTTATATGACTGAATTTGGTAAAAATGATTTATTATTGAATCCAAACGTAGGTTAGTTTACTTCACAACACCATTTTATCACGTGAATTCCCCTACCATCCTGAAAGTATTAATTTGGCTAACTTCACTTAGCTATTGTGTATAGTGACTGATTAACGTTATTGTTTTATCACTGTGACTAGTGAATTTGATCATATGCATAATAGCCAGAAATTATACATAATGACTAACAGAAATATAAAAATCAAATTTGGTGATGAGGCAAGAGAAGCATAAGCAGTTCATGTTATTCTTTTGTGATGATAAAACTGGTTTTTAATGGAAAGGACAAAAGGTATGTATTAACTGAAATGAATATTTGTATATTTTCAGTAAAATATTGTGTACAATTATGTGCTTCTATCCTGGAGTGTGGAACTGGATCAACATCACAAGATAGGTTGTCCCAACACTAACTGCCTAAAAATATTAACAAGTAATTATACACAAACTTTATAAATTAAAGATATTTTTGCCACCCGTTTCATGTTCAAAAATTCCTTGATTTTATTCCAACCTTCAATTCAATTACTTGTTATGATAACATCTATTTTAATGGATGGAGCAAATAAAAATGCCTGATGCACCGTCCAAGATCCACACTCATTAGTAAAATGTATTTGCTAGGTCATAAATCTCTGCCAAATGCTGAATAATTTCAAATTGACCCAGTCTTGAGAATTGAGAACCAATAACATGTCACTCTCATACCCAAAGAAATACAAAAAACCTAATTCATCAACCACTGCTCGTATTTTCACGAATCATTACCATACTAGAATGTTGGTAATCATACCTTTGGCTCCAGTAATGTAATTTATCAATTACTACAGTGAAATGCATACAGACCTAACCTCTAAATGACCCCTCTCTAAACAAGTGAACGTGACTGCAAGGTCCAAAATAATCCTGAGTAACGTGTTTTTGCTCCGTAATATTCTTCACAAGTTAAATGTTGACAAACACTGCACCCCTAATACAGTATCACTCATATCTCTGAAGCGAATAGCTCTTACATTCACAAGAATTAAACGTGCATTGAACTGTCTACTAAATACAGCGACTTCCCAATCTAAGTATCATATAGACAACTCGACCTGTCTATTATAGTAGGTTCTGTAATCAGCAGGCTATTCATATCTAGGTTAGACATATATTTCGTATATACCATTTCTATAGTTTATAAACTGCAATAGTGGTTAGGTCTATAATAGCTTTGGGATAGTTTGGCAGGGAGAAGAGTCAAATCCTGATGGGGAGTTGCTGAGATATTTTTAACATTTATTGCACAAAATATGTTCAATTCTTAACTGGTTCTAGAAGGATTTTGAAAGGCAGGGTGTTAGAGAACTTCCAAATGAATTGTTATTCTTTTAAGAGTTACATTAACACTAACGAGACCAATGAAAAAATGGCCATCTCCTGTTATAAAATTTCACAAAAGATCTTGACAATAGACAATAGACAATAGACAATAGACAAATATTTATTGTACAATACGTTTTCTGGTATCACAGTGTAATAAAAAACTGGTACATAGTCAATGATTAAAAACTACATAACTAAACTTATTCTAAAACATTATTTTCATACTTATAAAAAATAACTTTTGACACATTGATCTATAAAACATAAAAAAGAAACATTGATTAAATCTAAGGCTAAACCTATTGTAGATCTTTTGAAGATATATTTTTACTATTCGTTATCATCATAAACCATCTTCAAAGAATTCATTTATACTATAATATGTTTTTTGACAAAGTACTTCTTTTAATTTTTTTAGTAAATGTAGATAAGGGAAGTTTTTTATATGCCTGTGGAATATTATTATATAATTTCAAACCTAGATAAAGAGGACTAGTTTCAAATTTCTTTAGTTTATGTGCCGGATATTGAAACAAATTACAATTTCTTGTGTGGTATCTATGATTACTAAACTCGTATCTATTGATACATCATAAAGCTGAGCTTTGATTTTATGATATTCAGTTTTTTAAAACCATACAGTCAGATACAGGAATCTTGTGGAAGGTGCATTAATAGTAGCACTAAAGTTTTTATAGCTTTAACCCCACTAAAATGTCCAAATCCAGTAAATCCAGATTGTTTTCATAACTAAAGAAATTAACTTTGTAAACAAACTGACAACAATATATATATATATATATATATATATATATATATATATATATATATATATATATTTCAGTTTAGTACAAGTACTGCCACAGATTTTCACATCAAAACCAAATTATAAATCTTGTGGTGGTATCCTGGCACCGGTGGCATTTTCATTTGTCACGGTTAAAACCACTTTTCTGTTTTAGTTTGCCATGTGTTGGCATCTTGTTAACCTTCCTATAATGGGTTTTATTCAACACATGATTTTTTTCTCTGTGTTGTGGAACTCTATAGATTCATGTAAAACCATGTAAATATTAGTAGATACTTACGTCTAAATGTTTGTTATGATTACAGTTAGTTTGTAAAAGTACAGGCAGTGAAACAACAACTAGACTATTAAATTATTGAAATGAAGCTCTTACCGAAGTGATTAATCCAGTGTTTAGTTTAAACAAGGAGCAAGAGGAAAACTCAATGTTTTTGTCCATTACTTGATTGTAAAACAACACCAACTGGAAACAAAGTAATCATTTGTAAACTATACTTGTTTAAGATGTTTAAAAAAAGGAATACACCTGTGATGAATATTGTATTTTTTTTACTTGTATTACGAATAATTATAGTTGTGAATAACATAAGAGCTGCTTGGAATACTTTTGTTAAAATCAAATTCTGTAATATTTTCACCTAGTTTACCTTTAATATTACACTCATACATAAGTGTATCTAGAAGGGGAGGGTTTGGGAATTTTAACCCCTTCCCCCCTGTTGATAAAATATTCAAGATATATTTTAACTTGCGTTAAACTGAAAGTATACTCGTAGTCGAACCATTTATCATAGTTCAGTTTAAAACTATACAAATTTCTTGGAAATCGTATGTTGTGATGATCCCAATGAGTTTGAATTTACCCATATTACGATCATATGTTAGTTTGCTTATTTAAACGCATATGTGACAGGTACGGCCAAATACAAAATAATTGAATCGGAAAAAGTAAGCGCTCTGTGGTGTAATGGTAGCACATTCACCCGGCAAGTGAGAGATCCGGGTTCGACTCCCGGCGGAGCAACTACTTTTTGTGATTCAATGTTTATTGAAATTAAATAAGGCTCTTGCCATTTATAAAGTTTAATGTAAGTATATATATATACTTTACAGCGATATTTTTTATCGCTTTGTAAATAATATTGAAGTTCATGTTTTCTGTCTAAATTTATTTATCATCAAGTGTCTGCCGCGTCTATGAGCCATGCATTCAATCATCGTCAACCGTTAAGTGATGGTGAAAAACTAATTACTAATTTCATGTATCAAAATGTATGTAGTTGTTTACACATGTATATATTTTTGTAACGTATGCATGTTATATTGCAGTAATAAGTCACATGTGTTTCTAAGCATCTGACTTTGTAAAATTTTGTAATTTTTGATATAAAGCATTTTGTAAACAGGTAACATATTATCCTCTATATAATAGACGTTGATTTATATCATAATATTTTTATCAAGAATAGTACGGTTTAAAATTAAAAAAAAAAACATTTAAAAGTAAAATACAAATTATTTCAGTACTGCAAATACATGCCCATATTTTCAACTAAAATATATGTACCCTGGAAGTCTAGTTTAGAATATATGAATTCTAGATCCGGACGAATTTGCAACAGCTGTTACATTGTTGTTACACGTTCTAGGGAGATTGAGGTTATGTCATTGTTTTGAGTGAGCTTTACCATTTTAGTCACGATGGATCAGTGGTCAGTTCAGCATCGTGTTTTTGCATATGACACATTTATTAAAAATGGCGAATCCGTTATCAAAACACAGCGTATCTTCCGACGCCACTTTAATATTGCGTGAAATGACACGGTTCCAAGCCGGAATACATTGCTAAGATGGGTGCACAAGTTCAGAACAACAGGAACAGTATCAAAGAAAAAGCCACCCGGTCCAGCAAGAACAGTGAGAACACCAGACAACATCGCTAGAGTGAGAACTGCTTTGATGAGGAGCCCGGGTCGCTCTGCACGAAGACACGCACAAGAGCTACGCATGAAGCGCGATTCTGTCAGAATAATTTTAAAATCAGATTTGAAATTTCATCCCTATAAAATACAGGTGGTACAGCAACTGAAAGAGAGGGACTATGGACAAAGAGAAGATTTCGCAGTACGTATGCAGGTGTTGTTTACTGATAATCCTGATGTAATGATGTTAATGAGCGACGAAGCTCACTTCCACTTAAACGGTTCAGTGAACAAAACTTACGATATTGGGCTCCTGAAAATCCATGTAACTTTCATGAAAAACCACTCCACTCTCCAAAAGTAACGGTTTGGTGTGCTGTAGGCCACTTTGGGATAATTGGTCCGTATTTTTTTGAGGAAAATGGAGTCACAGTGACAGTGAATTCTGCACGCTATGTTCACATGTTGGAAACATATCTCAAGCTACAACTTCGGAGGCGAGGAATAAACGTGAAAAATGTTTACTTCCAACAAGATGGGGCTACAGCGCATACTGCCGCTGCATCGATGCGAGTTGTGAAGAAGATGTTCCCTGGCAAGTTGATTTCACGTTTTGGTGACGTGCCGTGGCCGCCGAGGTCACCAGATTTGTCGCCCTGTGACTATTTCTTATGGGGGTATTTGAAAGCTCGTGTCTATGTTCACAAACCACGAACATTATTGCAGCTAAAAGATGCAATCACCGAAGAGGTGAATTTGATTGGACAAGACATGTTGATGAGAGTGCGTAATGATTTTCTCCAGAGGTTGGAAACCTGTATCCAGGTTAACGGCCATCACATGCATGATATCATCTTTAA
Source organism: Homalodisca vitripennis (assembly GCF_021130785.1). Lineage (NCBI taxonomy): Eukaryota > Metazoa > Arthropoda > Insecta > Hemiptera > Cicadellidae > Homalodisca > Homalodisca vitripennis. The sequence continues at coordinate 20,495,491 of NC_060210.1, forward strand.
GAAATAAACCCAAACTAGGATAAAAGGTTCCATAAAACATATGTTTTTTGAAATGGTATGTTTTCACCAATATATATTCCACAATTAAATAATTTTACTATATAAAATAAGGTTGTACTATTCATTTAAAATACGTCCGGTTCCCGGCAGTCACCCTGTAGTTCTTTAGATATAGCTATTTTCCTGAGGCTTTGTTAATCTCTTTTATGCCGTCTCCATAAAATTCCTTTGTGTTATCGGGCAGTCTCCAAAAGTTTAAATTTTTGCTTAAGGTACAGCCGTTTTTGTAGAGCATAAAATAAAAATAAGCTCTCAGACAGCTGTACATTAAAAAAATATTAGTATTAACATATTCCGGATGAGTGCTCCCGTATCCCAGCCTGACTGGGAGGTACGGGACATTTGTATTGATAACCCCCCATTTGGTCATCCCAGATAAGCCTATGTACTCACATACAAAACTGTTCTCACTAGTACTCCATGTGTCTATCATACGGGATCTCTTCACTTAGGTGTCGATCACAGATTTCTGTGATCAAACCTACGACATGGCTTTCAGATTTTGGAAGGCTTGTGCATGGTGGTACAAGAAAGACTGAGTTTTTTCAGTCTTTTCTTCCCCTCCTCCCTCAAACACACAAATTATGTTACTATGTTAAGGTTACTTCTACGTAAAATTCAATGATGGACATAAACTGAAGTCAAAGGCCATGGAAGTTCTGATTATAAATGGTAATTCTATAAGATATAGGTGGATTACCTAAACATGAAACAGGTTTTGGTTGCACAGTGGACAGATATCACTGTGCTCATATGCAGCCTGCGCAGCTGATCAGCGGAGACAATCTGTTCTGTCTACTCCACGAGTAAAGTGCGTACTAGTGTGGATAAAAACATAAATATCGTGCTTAAAATGGACGCAACAAGTGCTTCTGTTTCGAAAACTGTACAAGAAATAATATAAAAGGCTAAAATGCTACAAAGTCTTCAAAGGCTAGCTTGCTTAAGCATCACGGGAGCAAAGAGCTCCTGCCCAACACTAACAATTGAAGTGGTCCTGGGATACACTCCTCTGGGGCAGGAGGTGGTGAGAACAGCTGCTCTAAGTGCAATGTAGCTTCTAGGAACAAAAGTAATAAATGCTACCTCCTTAGAAGGCCATATGAAGATATTGCGAGTATTTCCTGAGGCTAAAATGCTAACCAAAGTGTCAGACGCAATGGTTAAGAAATACTCCTTTGACAACCCATACACGGTCTCTTACCGGAAGTAGGGAGAAATGGATTAAAAAGGAGGCCTACCCTACAAAAGGAATCCTGAAGTTTTACACAGACGGTTCACGCCTTGACTCTAGGGCAGGATACGGAATACACGGACCAGAAGTCGACTTGGCTGTGCCCCTAGAGAGACATGCCACGGTTTTTCAGGCAGAGGTCATGGCAATAGGCTCATGTTCCAGAAGACTCACACAAATGAGGACAAAAGGATTTAAATACCTAATACTTTCTGATAGTCAGGCTGCACTGAAGGCACTTGATACCTATTCGTTTGATTCGAAAGTTGTCTGGGAATGTAAGAATGCTCTAGCAGAGCTGGCAATGAATAACAGAGTAACACTCGGTTGGGTACCGGGTCATGAAGGCATTCATGGAAATGATAAAGCAGACATCCTCGCCAAAAAGGGAGCGGAATCCACAATGGTGGGGTCTGAGCCAGGTTGCGGGATAGCCTTCTCCAACATCAAAGCTCTGGTCAAAGATTGGGTAAAGAGGATAAGAAACATTAATTGGAGTAGAGCCTCAGGATTAAGACTATCCAAAATGTTTTATCTCTCCTTACGTTAAAGGAGAGCTCTCTTAGATCAGAATAAGGATGATATAAGACTAATATTAGGAATGTTGACAGGACATGGCCCCCTGAGGAAACATCTTATGAAGATAGGCCTTAGCCAGACTAATGAATGTAGACTCTGTGGAGAAGAGGACGAATCAGCAGAGCATATCTGGTTAGATTGTCCTACTATCTTAGAAACTCGGAAAAGATACCTAGGAGCATATCTCCTCAGCCCCAAGGAGATCAGAGAACAGGAGCCCTCAAATCTGATTGGTTTTTGCAAAAGCCAATTTTTTGAAGAGGAAAAAAAATAATATAAAACGTTTATAAATATATTGAGAAACAGTACCCAGGAGTGTTATGTTAAGTCGAAGTACAATGAAAGCCTAGACGCACTTCAGACCGATATCTGCAATAGTGCTAGTAGTCTATTGGCTGCCATCCCTCTTCTATTACCCCTCCCAGCCCACACTTCCCCTCACCACTCCATCCGCGAACCGTCTCATGTCTATATAATCTATCCATACTTTTTAATTAAAAGATCAAAATTCTAAAACTAGTCCATTCAATATTAAAATGTGGTTTTCCAAGATATTTTTCTGAATATTTTAAATCTGTGTCTCATGTAGGTGTAAGAAGCACTTGCTCTGGCTCATACATTTTGAGAATGCCTCAACACAGGACTGCAGTGTTTGATGTCATTCCAATATTGGCTTGTAGGTTGTGGAATGCCCTTTCCCAAACAATTACTTCCATCGATAACCATTCCCAGTTTGTGGCGAAACCGAAAGATATGTATCTTAAGAGGTTAGCCGAGGCAGATTCGGTCTGAGATTTTGTGGGCGTGACACTGGCAGAGGGATAAATGTGAGATTGTGTGTGATAAAAGTTAGGACTACTTAGAAATAATTACTTTAGGTTTATTTGTATATTATAAGTATAATTTTATTTTATATGTTTTAAGAGGAGACATGGAACGATAGACTAAAGTGGAGGAGGCTGTGTACGACGACCCGTGAGAACGGAAACGTCTAACGATGATGATGATGATGATGATGAAGAATTACCAAAGTAGTTAATTTATTAAATTTTAATTTTAACAAGTTAAAATATTATATTAATTTCACTGCATTGTTTAAATGTAATTATTTCTTTAATTTTTTATTCTTAAGGTAATATTTAATTAATGTTTTAAACTTTACGTTGTTGCAGGTTAAGTATAAAAAAGGGCCATGCGGCCCTAACTTTGCCTGTATAAGTAAAGAATTTTTCATTTCATTTTCATTTTTTAATGAAATAAGGTAATTTAAAATAAATAAATGCAATACTCACTTCTTTTTTAATTTTTTCATCTTCCACTGTAGAACTTAATTCAGCAACCAGTGATTTTGTATGGATCCCCTAAAAAAAATCAAAAATTGTTATGAAAAATCTGCACAAGTTTGTAAACAATAAACATAATATTAGTTTTCTTAAATATAATGAGTGAGAGCTTTTTTATGTATCACTTTTAGAGTCCCTTTGTCGTTTAGCTGCTTTGTTTGAAAATCCAGCAGTGGTTGAAAATTTACTTCATCTTCCCGTCTTTATTACAGTTTTGGCTTGGTAAAGTGATCTTTAGATTGCTTGAGGTACTTGTACCAAGAGTGCCTAACAGTTCATACTGTTTTTCACATTCAAATCAACTCCCTACAAAATACTAAGCACAAAAAAGAAGTAAAGCATTTTGAAATAAATGCAGTTAAAATTTGCTATTGACCGTAGTAGTTGGATTAAATATCATGGGTACTGTATATAAAACTATCGCAGTGGATTTATCTGATTTTACGGGTAGTAGGGTCACAATCAGCAGATGTTTGGTACTGAGGAAAGATGTCATAAGTCTTATGTGTATCATAGAGGCAATAATCTGTATTTCATTGACAATTGGTCAGGGTGGCCAAAAATTAACCAGTTGAGGTTGGTTTGGTCTCAGAATTTTCTTTTTACTTAGGTCAAGAAGTTAAGAAACCTCTCATTGCTCTTAGTCCTAAAAGAGCCTTTGTACTATTTCTGGAATGACAGGATATTCAGGACTGATAAAGGGCACCTCCTGTCAAGATCCCATAAGGTCTTGTAATCTCGGAAGAAGAGAAGGTAGCTCTATTCCCTCGTGTCCAGGCTAGCTACAGGCTCTTAACACTAGGGCTCCAACAGTCATCATATGCAGAAGATTAGACCTGTTGATCTACCCTTCCTCCCTAATATCTCCACATTTGTTGTTAGTGATGAGTGCTGGTCCTAGACATCCATAGAGTTACACTGATATAAGAGACATGTCAGTTTTGCTGTCTAGCAAACCGAAGTTATAAACCAGCCAGATGAGACCCTTTCTCATGTGCTAATCGCAATATTTATGAAAATAGTCTTCTTGTTTGGTTTGGGACCTGTTTATTTAAAAACTATTTGTAACAACTTCTGTAAGAAAAACATTTTTGTATTCTATAAAGTATTTCTAAAAATTTGTAAAACGCGTGTTCTTTAGAATAATTTACAAAATATAATACAAATTTACAAAGTAATGAATATTATAGAATAACATTCTGTAGAGGTATGTCAATTTCAGAAAAGAATTAATATGGTATAAATAAGTTATCCATAGTTACCTCATGAAGCGGTTGGCAAGCGAACATGACCAGAGCAAAGAATCTACAACCATAAAAGTTGATCCAAAAGATCCGTTTCAGTATTTCCTGCAAGATGCTGTCCCTTGTTGTGGTAATGCTGACCACCATAGAGAAGAGTATCAGCAAGACTTTGAGGAAACATCCACTCAAGGAGCTGAGGAACATCAGCTGGAACATACCGTTGAGGTCCTCCAGCAGATCACAGAGGCTGCGGTGACAACTACGGCACATCTCTATGCTTAGCAGTCGCACTGGAGGTGACATAATTTCTGGCTGAGGCCTTTTACTGCTGAAGTTTAACCGATGAGCCAACCTTTTAAATTCCTTTGATGATGATGGATGTCTGAAATAAACATCAGATCACCACTAATAGAACTAATAGAAAAGTTATACAGAATAGAACAAATATATTGGATAGGGACAAATCCAATTTTAGCTTTCTGGTAGAAGCTTGTTTTGGGAACTTTGAGTTAAAAAGTCAAAGGGACCATCCACCTCCTCCATTTTACCTTCCGCTTAGTGCAGGGTCTGAAATCTCACTGTCACAGTGTTTTGACCTTCTTCGCCGATGACTTTTTGGTATCTCTTCAGACTTTTGGACTTCAGATTCCAGGAGTCAAGAACGTGATAGGGTCAGTTTTCAGACACTTCACTAAGCAGAAGATGAAATGGAGCTGAAATGAAAATTTTCATCTATGTGAGTAAGTAGTAATAGAGAGTTTTTGAGCAGAATGAGGATGAGATCAATGACCAGGATTGACATGCTGCCACCAGAACTGTTATTACAAATAGTCCTGGAGCTGTAAACCAACATGCTTTGTACAAATTAGCACACAACTTCTACACAATCAATAGAGGATATTTTCCTAAGAAAGAAACCAATTGTAAGACACGCTTGTGTTTGCGGAATTCAAAATGGGAGGCAGGGTAAAAAATACAAAATAATTGTTTTCATGGGTAATATTTTTTTAGCATTACAAACTCATAAAGGGGGGCTCCTCTGGGGCTCAACAGGTTTTTATATGGCAAAAGAAGGTGATTAGATGTATTGTGGGAATTAGGGACATTGAATCATGTAGATCTCATTTTATTGATCTAAGTATTCTAACGTTACCCTGTCTGTTCACGTTTCAGTCAATTATGTATTTTAAAGACCATTATGTAGAATTTAATTTATGAAGTAGTAAACATATATACAACACCAGAAATAAAAACCTTATTGATGAACAATTTGTACGTCTAAGTAAGACGAAAAGAAGTAACAAACATATTGGCATAGAGCTTTTTAACAAATTACCTTTAAATGTAAAGTCTTTGTTTGTAAATACTTTTAAATTATTTCTTAAGATATGGTTTTTTTTTAAAAAAAAAGCTTTTTATAGTTTAGACGAATTCTACAATGACATAATATTTTAGGTATAATATTTATATATCATACATTATTCTTATATTTTGTTATATTTTATTATTTGTTATATTTGTTGATTAATAATTGTTATGTATGTTAATTGTTATATTTTGTTAATTTTTATACTGCATTTAGATTAAAACACATTTGATAAACAAAAAATTATCTTACATCAAATTTACACTGAGTTAAATGTCTACTGTTTTATTTGTGTCATTGTACTACCATTTAATTGACTTAAGTGAGAAAGCCTATTGTAACTTATATGTTATTTAACAGCAATAAACAAATTGAATTGAAAGCAATCAACAGCTAAATAATATTTTTATCAGTATCAGGCAACAAGATATAATTTTTCTTGTATGTTTGGAACTATGAAATGTTGTACAACTATTAAATTAGGTAACAAACAAAGTTGGTAACAACAACATGGCAAGTTGAAAGAATCTCATGACTAACAAAGTTCATCCCAGGAGGTTCCTGCTCCATTTTCTTTGTAGCCCTGGCACAGTCTTATCTTGATAGGCAGTAAACTTGAGGGTTTAGGTGGCACAGTCTTATCTTGATAGGCAGCGAACTTGAGGGTTTAGGTGGCACAGTCTTATCTTGATAGGCAGCGAACTTGAGGGTTTAGGTGGCACAGTCTTATCTTGATAGGCAGCGAACTTGAAGGTTTAGGTGGCACAGTCTTATCTTGATAGGCAGCGAACTTGAGGGTTTAGGTGGCTTCTTCTCTTGTGTCTGAAGAATTGTTGGTGATGTTTCTGAACTGTTTCATTGAGAAATGGAATTTTGAGGTCTTTGTGCAGGATTTGGTTGCTAACATAAGAGGGAGTCTCGGTTATGAGTCTTAAGACCTTTGTAATTGAGTGATGGGTTTCACCGTATCAGTCGGAATACTTTGTTTGAAGTTTGTTTTTGACGATGGAAGGATTGTGAAGGAAACAGGATTATTTCAGACATTGGCCATCGTTCAGTGATACAAAAAAAATGAGGAATTTAAGTAAGTTGAATCAGATCTTAGACGCAATGGATACCCTCAATTAATAATAAATAAGTGCAAACGAACCAGAAAAATCATTCCTGAGTTAGAAACACAGAATAGTGATAAATTTCCGTTTATGTCAATCCCCCATGTGCCGAGATTATCAGAGAAAATTAGGAGAGTAGGTAGAAAGTACATTAGAACCGCATTTAAAACACAATACTCTTAGACAAAGTCTCATAAAAACAAAACCAAAAATAGCACATAGGATTAAAAAAAGTGTATAACAAACTGTTACCTGTATAAAATGTAGTTGCAATAGGGAATACATAGGACAATTAAACGTAAGGATAAAATAACACAAAGAAAACACAAGAAAGGGTCTCACAGAAAAGTAAAAAAAGCACACTATTGTTGGTCCAGACACCATCATATGAATTGGGATGAAGCCAACATAATACATCAGGAACCTCATTTCATTAAAAGGAAATTAGTAGAGGCAACATACATTAAATTGGCAGACCAACAAATCAGTCGAGACTAGGCCGCTTTGGTTGCCAATTTTGAAAAATAAACTAAAAAGAATACCAAAAGTATCAAACAGATTAGATATTTGTATTAAACCAATGCAGAGTCACAGTATGGTTTTATGAAGTTCATCTAGCATGAACCAATAATAAAAAAGGACCCACTCTTGTTCCCTTCCGTTTTTGCCGCTACCTTGTTTATACCGTGACGATCGCCATTTGCTATTGGCCTCTGGTTAGTCATAGGTGGTTGGTCGATGATTGCAAACCTATTGTGACCTGCATTCTGTAGTTCAGTTTCAATGATTAGTGTTGTGTTTAGTTTTTTATTAAGTGCATGTTTTAGATTTAGTAAAGTTGACACACAACATGGTGGTTGTGATTCCTGACTTAGGCGTGCCACAACGCTCTGGTATGATTTGTTTATTTTAACCTAGTTTGTAATTATGTGTTAGGTTAGTTGAAGAGATCAGATTGCAGATCTCAAAATCAAGTCAGAATAATTGCATCATCTACATAAGTGGCTAGTACAGTATTTTAAGACAGATGCAGGTCTGAAGTGTAAAGACTGTACCAAATTGATCCTTACTGTATCAATTTTCATTGACTTTAATTCACTGTAATATAATCCTTGTCTCACTCTGAAAAATGTCTTCAAAGAAGGCCTGAGAACTCCATAATGTTACACAATATATTCTTATGGTTTTATAATAAGACATTGTGCCAAACCTTATCAAAGGCAGCGTTGATGTCAAGCAGTACCCTAGAAATGTTGAAGATGGAGCTTGTATGGGCTATTCTTAATTTATTCACTACATTAAGAACGCACCAACCAATACTAACTTTTTATTTTTGTGACGCCTTTCGATAGCATCTTCATCAGACACATCACAAAAGTAAATTTGTTTTTAATAATAGTTAGACATATGTTATTTTAATATTAATTTATCCTGTGTTATTTTTGTAATGTTTGTGAAAGTAATATTGAATTTTGTATTAGTCCATCTTCTTAATTTAATAAATCTTCTGCATTTGCTTGATTTATGTAATAGGATTCCCTTGCATTTAAATATCTAGGTGTGTTAATGTGTTGAATTTAATGTGGGAGCAATGTTCTTTATATTGTGTATGAATTTTTCTTTTTGTCTGTCCAATGTATTTTTTATTGCAGTCATCACATTTTATTTGATATATGCCTGACTTATTTCAATTTCTTCATCATCTTTTGGATTTTTTAATTTATTCTTCAAGTTACTTGTTTTATAAGTGAGTTTTAGTTTGTATGTTTTTTGTACATCTTTTGATCAATTTTTCCATGTAGTGCTAATACAATTGTGTGTCTTTAATTTATAAAAATGTTGTTTTTGGCTATTTGTCATGTTATTTTTAGCTTTTTTTAAACATATATTCAACTAAATCTGTTTTATATCCATTAAAAATAGCAACATTTTTTCTATACTGAAGTTCTTTTTTAAACGTTTCTTGTGATAAAGGAGTGTTTAATAATCTATAAATCAATGAATGGATGACTTCACGTTTTTAAGCTGGTGGATGATTTGAGTCATTAGTTATGAAACGATCAGTGTGGGTTGGTTTACGATATGTATCAAACTCTAATCGCTTTGAAATTGTGCTTTTGATTACTAATGAACCTGAAAAAGGAAGTGAGTTGTTGGATTCAATTTCATGAGTAAATTTGTTGCTGGAGTAAAATGAATTTAGTTGTTTTATAAAGTTATCAAGGTTTTCATTTTTATTGGACACAGCAAATATATCGTCAACATAACGAATCCAAATTCTAGGAAAGTATGGTAGAGATTCTTTAACTAAAATTTCGAAGTGACTCATGAAAATATTTGCAATGAAGCAAGGTAAAGGATTTCCTATTGTTGTTGCATCAGTTTGAAAATTCCAAACAGGATAAATTAATATTAAAATCACATTTATGTCCAACTATTATTAAAAACAAATATAATTTTTGTATTTACTTTTGTGATGTGTCTGACGAAGATAGCCTTGCTATCGAAAGGCCTCACAAAAATAAAAAGTTATTAGTAGATTCAGATTCAGATTCTTTATTGGCTATTAAGTAACACAAATTACAATAAGCTTCGTCAAGTTAATACAGCCAGGGCCGGATCCAGGGAGGGGCAGGGGGGGCATGTGACCCGGGCGCCGAGTTAGGGGGGGCGCCGCGCCGGGTGCCAAATGATGGGATGAGGCCACCATAAAAAAAACATTTACCATTTCTACTGTCAAGTGTCAATAGCACAATATAGTCTACGTACATACAATTTCTTACTTCAGTAAACTATATTTGCGCAAACCAAAAGAACATAGGCCTAGTAAGAAATATCTTTAAAGCGGCAGGGTATTTTCATAACTAAGGCTGTGGGTTGGCAACATTGTCTACGGCTTGACTAGGACTAGAAAGCGCAAGCGCAAGTCTCCCGCTCCCGCCCCTGACTCGTGAGTGTTCCCGCTTGACGTGAGCGTGAACTTTTGATGAGTTTTAGGTTAGATTTCATGTCGCAGTTGTATGAATATTCTACCTGTGACTAACATAGATCAACATGTCGAAAAAACCATCAGGGTGTTTCCACAGAAAGAAAGCTAAAGCAAGACAACAAGAGGCCGCGAAATCGTCAACTTTAATGTCATCATGGTTGCAAAATATCAAGGACCAAGGTAACTAATTTTTGTTGTATTTTAATTTGTTAAGATTCATTTTGAGTACAAAACAGTTATAGGCTATAGCGGCATAATAACAACAAACTTCAGTTTTAATGTTAAAAATAGTGGTTATAGATCATTAATTGTAAATATAGTTTTAGTTTATAGATATTTTATAGATTCGTTGCCTGAATGAAAATCCTCTCCCGTTCACATTCGTCGGCCGACGCCCACCACACCTTGCGTAGCATAAACACATTTAAATATTCAGAACTAAATACATTAAAAAACATATACATAAAATGCTTCTTTCACTTACTTTCTATGCTATTATTAACGATAGTTTTAATACGGTAACATACGTACTAAAATGTTAACAATACATTGATTGTAATAATATCCCTTTGGCCCTTACTACTAAAACAATTAATATATCGAATAGGCTGTAGGCTAGTACTGTAATAGTATCCCAATTAAGATAGCATGTTTTTTAGCATTATTGGCACTATTTAACAACATTATATTTTTGTAACGTTTTTAGTTAGGCCTACATGATTTATAAAACGTTACACAATGTAATAATTTGTTTATGTTGTACATGTAACCTACTTAAAAAATTAAAATGTTTGGTCATGTGTGCATTTATGTCTGTTGCTTACAGACGAAGCCGAACCTGAAGCAACGAGAAATAAACCGTCTGTTCAAGAGGATGCGGTGGGAGAAGAAAACGCTGGAGGAGAAGATTCATGGACGTTTGTGCAGAGGAAGAAGACAACAATGACTTTATTTGTGAAAAACCACATACTTCGCATGCTACTGATTTTTGGGCCTCTTCTACGTCATTTCAAGAAGCCGTTTCAGTTTCAGACTCAAAAGGGCCTAACCATGAAGAACAGGAGAGTGAATGTGAGTACAATTTTAATTTTAATGACCCTGGAACTTGGCCAACTCAGCTTAGTGACAAACAAAGATGTTACATCATACAAAGGAGATGTGAAAACGATGATCATAATCCTGATTTGAGTAAAAGCGGTAGGGAGGGCCGAAACCTTACAAAAGATTGGTTTTACAAAATTTTGAGAAATGGTTCAAAGGTCAAAAGATCTTATTTGGCTTACAGCGAGACAATGAATGCTTTGTACTGTGTTCCATGCAGGCTTTTTCGTCATTTGAACACAGAACATGAATCAACAATTTCGTTTTTAGCAAGAAAGGAGGGATTCACAAATTGGAAAAAACTCAGTGACAAATTGCCAGAAAATGAAAACTCCCAGTACTATAAGAAAACTTTTGTTTCATGGAAAGCATTAGAAACGTCACTTGGTAAAGGAGGGATCGACAAGGAGTTGCAGGATCAGATAAAAAAGGAGGAATCCCACTGTAGAGAAGTACTACGCTGTATACTAGATGCTGTCTTATTTTTGGCAAAACAGGGTAGTGCATTCAGAGGGACAAACGAAACTTGTAACTTTGCAGATCCAAATAGTGGAAAATTTCTCAACACTATAGATTTAATTTCCCACTATAATGAGACCTTGCGTGAGCATATTGGTCGCCATAAGAAAGGGCAGCTCAGCTATTTTTCTCACACAGTACAAGATGAGTTTCTTGATCTCATTGCAAATGCAATTAGAGAAGACATAATTCAGGACATAAAAAAAGCTAAATATTTTTCATTGATTTTCGACTGTACCCCTGATGTAAGTAAAAATGAACAAATGACTGAAGTCATTCGTTACATTACATATACTGACGAAGGGCCAGAGGAATGTGAAAGCTTTTTAGATTTTTTTACTGTGAGTGAAAAAACAGGCGAGGGGCTTTTTGAAAGCATTGCTAAAAAGCTCAAAGAAGATGGTCTAGACTTGATGTTTTGCAGGGGCCAGTCGTATGACAACGGAGCAAACATGGCTGGGAAATACAAGGGTGTCCAGTCAAGGATTGTGCAAGAGAACAAACTGGCCTACTTTGTCCCATGCTCAGCCCATTCCTTAAATTTAGTTGGGGTTCATTCAGCAGAGGCCTGTGTTGAAGCACAATCGTATTTTGGTATTATAAACAGCCTCTACAACTTCTTTCATGGCTCTACATCAAGGTGGGAAGTTTTAAAACAACATGTTCTCCTTTCGTTAAAATCAGAAAGTAAAACAAGATGGTCAGCAAGGATTGATTCTGTGGAGGTTATTTATAAACATATGGACAAAGTGCTCTCTTCTCTTGAAGACTTAACTACCCATGAGTTCTCATCTCCTGAAACAAGAGCTGAAGCTAAATCGCTACTTAAAAACATGAAAAGGTTTGAATATGTTATTATGACATGCTTTTGGTATTCAGTCCTCAAGAAAATTGATAGAGTTAGCAAGTTTCTACAAAGAGAGGACACAACAGTAGACAATGCTGCAAGAAACATACAAGGTCTTCTAAATGTATTATCTTCAACTAGGGATTTAACTGTTTCAGAGGCAATTGATGAGGCAACATTTTTAGCTAATAATATGGGCATAACAGCAGAGTACAAGGAAACAAGAAAGAGAAAGAAAAAGAAAATGACAGGAGACACACATGAAGATGATGGGCCAAATTTTACTGAAGAAGAGCTTTTCAAAAGATCACTTTTTCAAATATGTGATAGAATTATTAGTGAGCTAACTAACAGATATGATGCGTTAAAAATCGTTGCTGATAAGTTTAATTTTTTGTGTGGGGATCAAATAAAAAAAATGGATGTTAAAACTTTGAAAAGTAAAGCAAAAGAATTAGCTACAACATATGCCAGTGACTTAAATGAAGAAGAGCTTGTGAATGAAATAGAGAGTTTTAAATTTCATGCCATAAATATGGAAGATGGATTGGAAGACGCAACAGCAGCATCTTTGCTCAAAATATTGCATAAGAGCAAGTTGAAAGAGGGTTATCCAAACATATATGTAGCTCTTAAAATCTTTCTAACGCTTCCAGTCTCTGTAGCATCTGGAGAGAGAAGTTTCAGCAAATTGAAGCTTATAAAAACCTATTTAAGAAATTCTATGAAACAGCAAAGACTAACTAATTTAAGCATTGTATCAATTGAACATGAAAGGGCTTCTTTGATTTATTTTGATCAGATAATTAACACATTTGCAGCAAAGAAGGCTCGGAAGATAAAGATTCTATAATTGTTAGTATTGTTTTTTTCTAAAACAATTGTATTGTTTTGGATTCATGTAAAATTGTAAAATAGACATTTCTATTTCATTAAAATAACACTTTCTTATTCAACCTAAGTTTTATTTTATTTCAACCCCATATACAAAGCATATAGTAGTAAAACTTATGGTAAATAGTTTGGTATCGGGGGGGGGGGGGCGCCAAAAGTCAAGCTTGCCCCCCCCTAGAAGAAATGATAGATCCGGCCCTGAATACAGCTAAGTCATAATGTTACAACCATAAATTGTATATCAAAAATTACAACAACATTCAAATTCTTAGATCATTAAAATCACAGTTAAAATATTCTTCAGTGGTATAAAAGCATTTTCTTCTTAACCAACTACATATCACACTTTTGTATTTATTACAAGGTAATTGCCTTACTGCTAATGGTAACTTGTTAAACAATATGTACTGTTGAAATTTAAAACTTTTCTGAGTCTTGGCCAACCTAACATTTGGGGTCACTAAATTAAGGCATTGTCTGGTCTCATAATAATTATGATAAAAACTGTGGTTATTAAACATACAAAAATGTTCTTTAACATGTAGCAGATTACTGTATATATACATGTAACTCAATGTCATGATGTTGAGATCAGGAAAAGTTGCTCTACAAGAGTCAGAAGATGATAAACCAGTGATAGCTCTTATTGCCTTTTTTGCCAAACAAAAGCTTTTTTGGCTGCACTTGAGTTATCCCAGAGTCTTACACCATAGTTGAGTTGCGAATGAAACAGACCAAAGTAGACCATTAACAAAGTTTCCAAGCTGACACATGATCTTAACTTTCTTAAGAGAAAAGTTACTCTAGATAGTTTTTTGCAAAGATAGTTAACATGTGCATCCCAGCTCAGTTTAGTGTCAAGATAAATACACAACAGCTTGACAGGATAAAAATAAGGATCATACAAAATGTCTATATTATGTTTTAGTGAGAATAGTATATGTTCAGTCTTAGTTTCATTAATCATTAGGTTATTTACAGAGAACCAGATTTTGGCTTGTTCTAGAGAATCTGTAAGCTGGGTTTTAACATTAATAGGATCGGTATTATAACATAACAAGGTTGTATCATCTGCATATAACATTGAAAAACATGGTACATTTATACTAAAATCATTAATAAATACTAAAAATAAAAAGGGTCCCAAAACAGTGCCTTGCGGTATCCCTGAAACTACACTTAAGAATTCTGAGGAACGATTATTAACATAAACCTTTTGTTCTCTGTCTTTTAGATAACTTTCAATTAATTGTAATTCCAAATTCCTTATTCCATAAAATTCAAGTTTTTTACATAAAATAGAGTGATTAACAGTGTCAAAAGCCTTGCTCAAATCGATCAGTGTAGTTCCAGCCACCAGCTTATTTTCAAAACAATTCAATACAACCTCAATAATTGCTTCAACACCCATTACAGTGGAGTGATTTGGTCTAAATCCAAATTGATAAGGATAGATCAAATTGTTTGATGTAAAATACTGAAAAAGTTGCCTTATTAAACAGGATTCTATTATTTTACTAATTATCGGGACTATTGTAATAGGACGGTAGTTCTCTGGTAAATTCTTGTCTCCTTTCTTAAATATAGGGGTAACCTTAGAAAATTTTAAACAGCTAGGAAACTGACCCTCAACTAACATACAATTAATTATATAAGTAAGAGGTACAATTATTACATCTATAATATTTTTTAAAACAAAGTTGGACATTCCATATAAGTCTTCACTACGTGAACAGCTCATTTTGGAAACAACAGAAATTACAGTATCACAGTCAATTATATTCCATTTGAAATCATGTTCAATAACATTAACAGGGCGAGGATAGTTCTCTAAGAGATCAAAATATGATATGTTGCTGGCATCATCATTAACAATTGTATTTACACTATTACAACTAGGGTTGACAAAAAATTTATTGAAGACATCAGGTGTTACAGGTACAATATTATTACTAGGCCCATTCAGATTACCAGATTCATTTTTTACAACTCTCCATGCTGTTTTACATTTATTCTTTGCATTTGTAATCATATTGTCATTAGCAATCTTTTTCACCTTATTAATTATTAATTAATTATGTTATTAATTATTACATAGTATTGGTTGGTGTGTTCTCAATGTAGTGAATAAATTAAGAGTACCCTAGAGATAAAACTTTTCTCTCTAAAGATATTGCTACAAGATCAACAACCCTATGAAGTTGTTGGTTCAGTTGAATGGCCTTTCAGAATCCAAATTGGTGGTAAGGTATTTAATTGAAATTCACAATCAGTATCGTGAAGTGTATAGAAAAACATTATACGTGATGTGTTGGAGTGGCATTCCAACGGGCAAGAGCTTAAAAAGATGGCTAAACGAATGTTCATGATGAAAAATGGAGTAGATGACCCTCACAGATCACCAACAATTTGGTGCAGAAAGTGAATGATAAGTCAAAATGAACAGACATTTCAAAATTCTTTGTTATCAGAAGAGTTTCCTCAAATTTCAAGAAAAGCATCTTCAAGGTCAGTGCTGCAACAACATCAATAGCGTAAAAATGGTCATGTTGCTTTTATATATAATAAGTGCCTTAATATTGAAGGTAATTACTTAGAAAACTATATAAAGGCTTTCATATAAACACAAATTGTTACATAAAGTATACTTGAATTTGTACAAGTAAAAACGTGTTTACTTAAAAATGCATTTTATTTTCTCATTGATTAGGCTTTTAGGGTACACTCCAGGTTTTTGTAAAGCGTGTTATGCGTCCGATGGAGAACACGTTGCTATGCATTTCCTTATTAAGTTTTTATTTTTTGCCCGTCTTAAAGGTTTGTTAAACTTGATCAAGCGCTTAATTAAAACCTAACTATCGTGTACCCTGTCGAGCACACAATTGCTTGATTTTTAAGGTAAATTACACGAAGAAACATCGAAAAACATATTGAAATAATTGTTTTAGTGCTAAATTGCAATGCCTACATACTTTTCTTGTTAGACTTAGATGTTTAATGTAAAAAAAAGATTATGGTAATGGTATTTGCCATTATTATGGATAAATTCAATGGCAAATAACAAGTCCGGAAATAAGCCGTTGTCATGATCGCGTTCAAAAGAATTTCTTATTGCTTTAGATATAGGTTTAAATTATAACACCTTCCAATGAATAAGATGTGTCCTGGTTGAATAAAGAAATGTTGAAACAAATTTATTTTGGGAACTTTTGATAATTAGTTATCAGTAAATACTTGAAATATAAAAGAGTAAACACTGTTTTACATATGTTTGCATACTCTCAAAGAGTGCAGTGTAGGTTTTGTTTTCAAATATGAGTATATTTTTTACTTACTTTTTATATTCTTCCAAACATTTTCCTCTGGTGAGTTGTTGGAGGTTAATAAGATAATTATTTAAAATACGGAACCTAACTTTCAACAAATAAGCGTAATTTCCAAACTGAGCTTCACAAACCGCAGCGTTGATGTTGTCCCACATTAGCACGATCAGCAAGATGATGGACACGACTGACAAGTCTGGCCTGCTAATCTCACTGTACATATAGTAAAATGTCGGTTCCAAAGTTATTATCGTGAGTCCTAAGATGATTTTCCCAGAAATGCAGCATTTCACGGACTGCTTCGAATGTGACAGTAATACTCTGAAATAATAATCAGAGTTTTGGATTTTTTCTACAAATTCTGGCATTTTTGATGCATAGAAGAGAGCAAACAACAGGGCCGAGAAGCTCATCATCGAGATGAGAAGGCGGTTGATAACCTTCATGGCGATGGCCTGCAAGCGGTAACCTGTCAGCGCAATCGTTGTGGAGGAGTTTGTGCCTACCATTCCAGGAATGGTCCAGCAGAAGAAGCATGGCACCTCCGTCCCCACCACGACAAATGGATATGTTACTCCGTGAGCGGAAATTACAAGTGTGGTAAATACAGAGAATAAATAAGAAAAATGACTCGGTGTTACGCCGGTCACACCGGAACTTGAGTACATTGTATAGGGTAGCACAGCAAACACTCTAGAGGCTCTATATACGAATTTTACTGATTTGAACAAGCCGCACAACTTTGCCATTTTGTATTAAAAATCAAATCTACTTTCGAGAGATCTATATCAGTGTTGTGCAATGTAGATAATGTATGCAAGTCAGTAAACATACTAAGAGTTCAGAATGAAAAATAATTGGAAGATAAATACAAACATCATTAACGTTGTGGTTCTAAAGACATCATCATTTGCTGTAAGTGGGAATGGGTAAATACAAAAGTTGAGCTTTTGTAATTAAGTCAAATTCACCTGTAATAGTTCACATTTCAATTTTATCTACTGATTTGCAAAACAAATTTAACTATCTATTTTTCTTGATTTATTTTGAAGATTACTCAAAATATATATTAATCTTAATAGTTAATTTGAAATTTAAGAGTGTAATGTTAAAATAAAAATGTCAATTCGAAACTTATTTCCTAATCAAATTACAATTTAAGATCATCACACCGTTTTTAAATAGTTATTTCTAAAGGTCACATATCAACTCAGACTAATTGTAAATACTTTAACATGTTGTTCACAAATTGCTACAAAGGCAGACTTTTATAAATATTTCCATTGTTTAAGTAACGACGGATGGAGTTTAAATTATAATACGACATATTATACAATGTTTGAAGAGCAACATTTCTTAATAAATTCTATTACATAGCATTGCTTTCGTATTAAAAACAACAAATGATATCAAAACTTTTATTTTATCATAAAAGTTAGCAAAATGATAACGATTTATATCTATGTGTGTTATAACTCGTAAAGTTGCCCCGGCGCCACTGCAACGTACCCAGCGGCTACATTACAGCGCTCGACAGAAAACACGGCACAACTAACTCTATGATGCGACCAGCCCAATATGCTTGGCACTAAAAAAATTAAGTTGTTGCAAAAAGGCAAAAACAGCTGTATATATTTATAAGTATGAAACTGTAAGGAAATATTATTTTGGGGCAGAACTAATGTATTTCGAAAGTACAAAAGTAAATATAGTAAATAATGGACATATTGTGTTAATTTTTGAAAGATTTTTCATATTGTACGTTTTTCACAAAATATTTCTATATTAGATTGTTTTACTTCAATATTTTGACCTTTATTCAGGTAAGAATAAACATTTACAACATGCATTATAAATCAACGCAAAGCATAAATTGCTTGTTATTAGACAAAATATAGTTTTGCAAAAATGTTTTTGAATTTGTACCAAACTTTATATTTTTTGCAGTTTAACATTTATTTATTAATTTTTTTGTTAAGACTTAAAAATTTGCATTTAGCTAATAGAACTTACATTTGGGATTACCACAATATAACTGTGGGGCATGTAAAGCAATAACTTATATTGACCCATTAAAAATCCATTGGATTTTTTTGTAAATTTGCTACTTTTTTGTACTTATTGTCAATATCTTATATATTTTGACACAGTTATATTTCCTTATTGGGTGGTACAGTCTACACATTTTACTACTTAGGTTTTTTTCAAAAAAAGTTTGGTCCACATCAGTTAACTCGATATTTGTGGTTTTGCACTAAAATTGCTCAGTGACAACAATTTTAGCATGATACTTTTATTTTATGAGTGTTAATACATTTCCCAGTTTAATACTCAAATTCTGCATAGATTGGCAAATAATATATATGGTAAGTGTACATTTGCATCAATCATGCACATTTTATAACAGTTTAGGAAAACAAAATCAATCAAAGCAAATCGGCCAAAATGGGCTTTCCAGTACAGAAGTTACCATATGACCAGTTGGAGGGTCAAGTAGGCGTGTGAGCGTTTTACTAATGGGCAATTATTTATGATATTTATTTAATTTGTAATTTTGTTTGTTTTCCAATATGTTTAGTTACTTATATTACAGTTTAGTTTTATATTTATATATATATATAAAATAGCCTTATTTAATTAAAATTAAATTAAATAATTTAATTGAATTAATTGAAATTGAATAAGGCTATTGCCATTTATACAATTTAATGTAAATAAAAGTAGTTTGACAGGTATTTGGTCTTCCGATCATATGTTAGTTTGCTTATTTAAACGCATACGTGACAGATACGGCCAAATACAAAATAATTGAATCGGAAAAAGTGAGTGCTCTGTGGTGTAATGGTAGCACATTCACCCGGCAAGTGAGAGATCCGGGTTCGACTCCCGGCGGAGCAAGTACTTTTTGTGATTCAATGTTTATTGAAATTATATATATAAAATAATGGTTTTATGTATAGAAATTATAATGAACATCTCATCATTTTAGTGTATGTATGTATTGGAGACTGTTACCGATGGTACACTGGGTGATGATTATACATAATCACCATTAAGATGTACAATTATGGTGATGACTAATAGTGGTTTTAAAAAATTGGTGAACCAGTGATTATTAATGACTGTGAAGGATTGGAAGCACATTGTGACAAACAAAACAAAATAAAAAACAGTTACTTCAAACCTCTTAAACATCAGTTGTTTGTTCTGTAAATCTCTCTGTAGATCTCCCAGAAAAAAAAAAAAAAAAAAAAAAACATATATGTAAGAGAGTAGTACACGGAGGGCTACATCAGGTGTATATATATTTCAATTTATTTACATTGAAGTTTTATATTTGCAAATTTCTTGTGAAGCATAATGTGAACAAAACACTTGACTGTTATTATGTTACAGAGAATATGTATTTAAAAAAAGAAAAACACGTTATTTTTAATTCTTAAAAAATAACAGAAATTAAGTAAATTTTCTAAAACAAGTATATTTTTGTATCAATTCTTAGTTCCAGTATTAAATACAAGAACTAATACAAATATATACTTATGTTTTAGAAAGTGTACCTAATTTTTATCGCTTTAACAGAAATTCACAAAATGTGAGCAAGATGCCTTATGATGTGTACTTATACGCAAACAAGGAGTGTATGTAATGACATGTCAATACCTTTTAGATTAATATCTTAACCTCTACATGCACTTGGTTCATGAATTATGAATTGATAATATAAACCATTATTTAAAGTTGACAGACTTTTATTACAAGACATATACAATTTAAAATATCTTCATGGAAAAACAAAAAACTTCTAGTTAACAAATTTAAGGTAAGTCTACAATACAACAATGTTTCATTCTTGTGACATTTATCACTGAGTGGTGAAGACGACATCATTAGAAATCTAAAGTGCTGGAAACTCGTCTGGCATTGTGGTGAACTCATTGCAAAGTGGACATACACTCTTCCTCTTCAGCCAATCACGAATACACTGAAAACAAAAAAGGATCTAGTTAAACTCAAGGTAAGTCTACAATTCAACATTGTTTCATTGTTGTGACATCTATCACTGAGTGGTGAACTCGTTGCAAAGTGGACATACACTCTTCCTCTTAAGCCATTCACGAACTGAAAAGAAAAACGTATCTAGTTAACAAACTTAAGGTAAGTCTACAATTCAACATTGTTTCATTGTTGTGACATCTATCACTGAGTGGTGAACTCGTTGCAAAGTGGACATACACTCTTCCTCTTAAGCCATTCACGAACTGAAAAGAAAAACGTATCTAGTTAACAAACTTAAGGTAAGTCTACAATTCAACATTGTTTCATTGTTGTGACATCTATCACTGAGTGGTGAACTCGTTGCAAAGTGGACATACACTCTTCCTCTTAAGCCATTCACGAACTGAAAAGAAAAACGTATCTAGTTAACAAACTTAAGGTAAGTCTACAATTCAACATTGTTTCATTGTTGTGACATCTATCACTGAGTGGTGAACTCGTTGCAAAGTGGACATACACTCTTCCTCTTAAGCCATTCACGAACTGAAAAGAAAAACGTATCTAGTTAACAAACTACAATTAAATCTACAATTCAACATTATTTCATTTTTTAACCCTTTGTAATTGGCATTAAATTCTTACGATTGGTCTCTCATATCGTCTGGCCACGGTGGCCATGGCTGTTCTCTACCTCAGGTCGGTCAGGTCGTTGATTTATCATGGGCCAAACCTAGTTGCCCTCGCCGTTACACTGTTCAGCTCGTCAGGCCACTATATGCACAGAAATAAAATTTAATCCTTACCCATTTGTGACTGGAGAGTGCTGCAATCTCTCGGCCAATTAAGCAATTAAATTAACATTTTTCTATTTGCAGCTCATCATAAAAAGTACCGTTCAGGATATGGAACACCGTTTGAAGCTCAAAATATGGAAATGAGTTTATATTCTGTTGATACTAGACACCTAATTGGGACGGATTATATTTTTATTCTGCAAATAAAAATACTTTTAAAACAGATCAACCCTTAAGTTAAATATTACTTGATTTGTTTAAAAGCACTATGTCATCGTTGTGGATACGTTTAATGATCGACAATCGGCTAGAAAGTAACAGCTGCCATTTCATATATGGTCCGTGATACGTATGCGCCTATAGACGTGGTAATTTTATTCAGCTCCTAAATCCTGTGTGTGTTGGTTAACAGTTTTCGTTTGGTTTGAAGGAAACTGTTGTTATTCTATATTCTAAAGGTGTTTTAGTTTGTTTTACTGAGTTGTAGTGTAATTGTTTGTTGTAATGGCTAATCCAGACGATACAAATTTTGATGAATTTGTAAGTAATATTATGAATACATCATTCTAGACTGCGATCGATTTTGATACAGTGGACGAAAATATAACCAAAGTGAAAGTAATTAGGACATGTATGTTAATGATGATCTGATTTATAAAAAAAAAAACATAATTCTGAGTGTTTAATTTTTATAATTTTACTAACAACAACATAGTTTGGGTGTATTTTATATACAATATTTTGTAAACAAAACAATTTTACTATACAACTCCAGTTCATTTATTGTAAATAAATAAGGGTTTATAAATACAATGTATCAGTTTTCCCTTTACAGGCTATAGTATGAATTTCACATTTTTATATACAAATATTTATGAAAATATTTACAGAATTTATTTATTTTTATATACTTGTTATGAAAAACTTCAGTTACAATTTACTCATTATAAACAACCTATACACTGTGGTCCGGGAGGAAAGGAAAACATTTTAACATGTGATTGTAGACCTAAAAATGAGACAAAAAGTTTATATAAACATATGTTTGGACATGCTTTGTTAACAAGATAAGGCTATCAAAAGATTTCACACAGATTTCCACTTTGAGGATTAAATGAAACCATTAGAATGGTAATAAAGACAGACATTTGATCATTTTATAAGAAATTTGACCTAAAAAAATGGAATAAACTAGCTCTCAGAACTGTAATTCCTTAGTTTATAAAATAACTAGATAAAAAAAAACTGTCAAAAACCCGTTTTTACAGGTGCTATAATTTCATTAAATGGCTAACAAACGTATAACATCCATGAACAAAAATCGTAGAGAATTTAATTCTTAGAAGATAAAGATAAAGTCAATACCAAGTAAATTATAAATTGATCAATCCAAATTTAATGAAACTTGTATTACCCTCCAAAAAAGTAACAATACAGTATTATCCTTTTGGAAAAAACGAAGCTATGAACTTACTTAAAGCTACTTCAAAGAAATTCAGGGTAATGAAAATATTTTGAGTAATAGAAATGGTAGCTTACAAAATGACCCTCCGGAATATATTCTGTATGAACATATATTTATAGAGAATCTATTTATGTACAACTACACAAAGTATGACATAGATAAAATAAAATAAGCGATCGTCTATCTACCGCAGAGTAGCAAACATCTGTGCATAGAACCAGCAAACACGCAGGCACTGAAAAATACAGACAGAAAAGGTGAACTTCAATTAAAATACTCTTTATAAATCACGTTATTTTGTTACTATATGTTTCTAAAATAGTTTTTAAACACAAAAACACTTTTTAACAATCAGTATTTTACATACTGCCGATCAGTTGCTGTCCAGGAATAGACGCATCAGACTCGTGAAGATGGGTGAAAATGATTATAGAAATACAAATTATAGTGAAAGTATTATTTGTTAAACTACAGTAATTTGTTAATTTGGTTAAAATTTGTTAATACAGAGAGTAAAAGATGTGTTGGCAATCGGTAATTTGTGTACTGCCCATCAGCTGTCGTCCACAAATACTTATTTGGAGCTTCGAAATTCAGCTCCCACACACACATCAATAGTTGAAAATGTAACGTAATTTATATATGTTAGACTATTTGGTTTGAACAGTTCAAATACTGTCCGACCGCTTGTGGGGGGAAAACATGTGGGGGAAGTTGTTCAGAGGAACAGTTGCTCAGAAAACTTATGGGATTTCTAACAGCCATCATCCAGCCAATGCCACTGTGATGACGAAAACTGATGTGTGGGAAGTTGTTCAGAGGAACAGTTGCTCGGAAAACTTATGGGATTTCTAACAGCCATCATCCAGCCAATGCCACTGTGATGACGAAAACTGATGTGTGGGAAATTTGGCCAGCTGGCTGTCTGCAGACTGATGACAATATTAAGCTGTGTTTTGACTTACAAGTAAAATTGCAAGAGAATTGGTTCAACAACTGTCGCAAGTACTTGCGTGGGTGTGTATCGCTGGTTGTTGCAGGAGTCAATACGAAGTCTGTTCACATACGAAAGTGTCTTGGCAATGTTTATAACGGCCGACACTTCTCTCCAGTTCTTGCAAACAACCATCTAACACCGGTCGTGAGAACTCTTGCGCTCGTTTAAACTAGCAATTATTACTGTCTGACATAAAACTTGGAACAACTTTTTGACCATATAAACGCAGCTAGTTCAGTTGAGGTTCGGATGTAAAGTAAAGATGTCTTATTTTACCAGGCGAAGTCAGAAGCCCTCTCTAACACTTAACCTGGGGACCAACGGCTTAAAGGACGTGAATATGATATCAAAAAGTAACA
The DNA here is from genome assembly GCF_021130785.1 of Homalodisca vitripennis. Classification (NCBI taxonomy): domain Eukaryota; kingdom Metazoa; phylum Arthropoda; class Insecta; order Hemiptera; family Cicadellidae; genus Homalodisca; species Homalodisca vitripennis. The sequence continues at coordinate 20,519,716 of NC_060210.1, forward strand.
TCACTTGTTTTATTTAACCTGTTTAAAGACCACCCAGAACAACCTACAGGAAAGTGTGTGTGGCGAGCAATCATTCATAGACCAATTACTTGAATGATCGCGAGGTCTCGCTCGCGATACAAGTGGTAAGATACAAAACTGGCTGTGTCATATCTGAATGACTGTGCCACTGATCCGCTACCAATTCCAGACATTACAGTTTTCTCCTGCCGCTCAGCCCTCAGCTCATTCTGTCATTACTGTCTGCTTTACTTGTAGCAAATGCACTATTTATTCTCCAAAACATTTGTTGAAAAACCAACTGACATTATGGTGTACTCAAAAAGCTGGATGTCATCTCTTATCAAACCGTCAGGCAGATGATAATATTCACTAAACCGAACTCTAAGCCTGTTATAGGAACTGAAAACTCTACATTTTAGACCTGTGCAATGTATCTAAAAAACGTCTTTATCAAAATGCTGTGTTCACTCCAGAATGAGAGTTGGACAACTTCGTTCAGAGATCCATTTCAGTAACTGAACAGCACTTAAACACCGTTAGTACTATGGCTACAACTACCGAGCATTTGTATAGTGGCCGAGGTCTGAGGCGATCGGTGGGCCGACTTCAATTGTTCTATGGATCGTTACATGTTTGGGAGGTAAAACTAACCAAGATAAACTCCACTACACTAGTGGAGGCAACTGGTGTCAGATGGGGATCGCGAACATACGAGGATTGGTGATTTTTCTCAACCTCTGATCTCATAACTTGGACAGCCAAGACACGTGGCAGGTCCGCGGTGTGTGCTGTAGTCGATTGCGCATCTTCCCCGCTACAACATTTGTCATTGCCGAGTCCAAACAGTTAGTTTGTGCTGACCTGCAGTTGCATAAACATGGCCGCTTCTGTTGATTCTCCTGCCAAATGTAAACTGAGGAGTGTTATTTGTTTCCCTGCATTAAGAAGGGAACGGTGCAGCAGAAATCTGTCGGAAAATGTACCGTGTTTACGGAGAAAACATGAGTGTATGTGAATCGTGTCAAAAGTTTAAAGATGGCCGAATGTCAAATTTAAGGATCAATCCAAGAAATGTCAAAACCAAAGCTATTTGGCAATATTTGTAGAAATCTCTCAACAAGTCCATGGCAAGATGCGGGATCGACTACTGCGGACCTGCCACATCATCTGTCATGGCATGAGATCCGAGAAGGAAAGAAAAAAAAAACGGCCTTTGAATGTTGATCTTCATTCAATTTCACGAACTACACAACAGGAAAGTTCTCGGTTTTTCCCCTGTCCATTAAATTCCTGGTTTCCTGATACAAATCAATGGATCAATTTGGAAAATTTCCCCATCTACCTTAAACATAGTAATTGTCACTTGCTCACTTGAATGAAACTGAATTTTGTTGGGAAGACCTCATCCTCCTCTTCTTCCAATGAAATAGAAAAGCCTATTAACACTTAGCTATGTGATATTCTTTTACTTCAGAATTTATAAAAAAACAGTCCCAGATACACAACATTTATCAAACTTTGCAGAAATTGTATGGAAAACTATTACTTCACATACTTTTACATTGTTTATATAATATTAACTAATTTTTACCATGCTTTATATCTTTACTTTCCAAATATGCCCCGTAGTAAAACATATTCACTCAGTTCTACCATGAATTGAAATTTAATTCAAGGTAACATTTGAATTAGTACATTTTAACAAACTGTGGTAAGTGATTAATTTTTATAAATTAATAATACTTTGAATGTCTTCAATTTATACTGTTATTACCTATATTTAAGAACAATATATTATTAACTGTTGTTATTTGAGCAATCAGAATATAAAATAGTACGAGAGCCAAAGTTTGAGAATAAAAGTGCTACTTATGATAATTGATATGAGATTCAGACTCAGATTAAGAAATTCTTTATTCATAAAACAAATGCACAGAATGTACAATGAATAGAGTCACATCAAGAACATTATAGTTAATAAAAAATTATCAAATATTAACTAACATAAGCCCTAAAAACACGATTAACTGAATCTCTTCTCTTTAATTTTTTTATAATTCCAATAGCTTGCTTTTGTTTAACTAGAATTTTGTCTAAATTATGTGATGTGGTAGCTCAATAAATAGCTATAGCGTAAGCAATGTGAGAATTTATGAGAGCATAATAAACTGATTTTAGAGATTCTCACTGCAAACCTTAGCCAATCGTCTCAGTGCATATAAACCACTGGAAATGTTATTTAAAACATTGTCCACATATTCCATTCCAACTTAAGTTTTTATCTATAACCAATCCTAAAAATGTTGTGCTGCCATGCACAAGGGACTCGGGGACGAGGGGGCTGGACTCACCTTGGTATCAAACTCATGGTTGCAACCCAGTTTTGTTCTTTCTTTTCCCAAGACTTCAAAACAAATCACGCAATTCTCACATTGCAAGTCTTTCACGTTTATTGTGTCTTGATGCTTCACAGTACCCCAAGCGGACTCCGAAAACTTGACAAGACCCATTGTTGCTGAAACAACGTTCACATAATTTATACTGAATCGTCAATATGATCAGGCCTCGTCTATCTCATTTTACAACTCTCTTATTCACTTTTGATTTGCTTATTTAATTATTTATAATGGTTTTGATGCTTAACCTCCTTCTCTGATAGTAATACAAAATATAAGGTTGACTTGGTAAATTGCCAAATTTCATACATTACGAATTATTTATACAAGTTATTCTTTACTTGTCTAGTACTATTTTATTTGCAAATACTTTGTGTAATAGTTAACAAAACCATTTTGTAATAATTCGATCATTTCTTCATAATTTGACCCTCTTACAGAGTGCACATCTTCAATGAATTTTGAATGACTATATGTTCTTCTTTGTTTTTTTTATTCCAGTGTAAATAATATAGTTTTAAATATTTCAATTGTTTTATTAGTTAATTTAATGTCTTCTTTCTAATGTTTAATAGCGCTGTAAGTCAATTGATTTCTTTCAGCTTCTTTTAAATGTGCCTTGTTCATTCAAAGACAATGGTGAACTGTTCTGGTTATATTTTTAGGAAGTAAAAAATGTGACAATAAAATAAGAATTCACAGCTTTTTCTTTATTAACTAAACATTTCTGTGTTACTTTATTGTCTAGTGGTAAAATTTAAATAATTTCTTCATAAAGCTGGATGTAAGTACTTATTTTATTAATTGGCCTCTATTGTACTACTATCTTAGTTGCGTTATTTAATACAAGTTTCTACTTTCAGTATGTGTAGTAAAGGGAAAAGAGCATCAGAGGTACACAAATGTATATTGCAACATTACTTCTCTCTTGACAGGTTTTTTATGGTTTTACAATCTTCAGATATCTTGAATTTTTCACATATTATATAATTTTCTGGGTAGTATGCAAATAGATACGTTGCAGAGGGGTATATACAAACTCAACAAAAAAGGTGGATCTGATTTTTTAATTTATAATTTAAAAGTATTAATGAAACGATTTTAGTGAAATGAACATTATAATGTAAAAAAGTTTCAGTTTTTATATTGTTATTGGGTTGACCTTGAGATTGCAATTCTGCACAGGCGCGATTTGCATTTCTAATCTCAATATAAATCACTCATTTTAAATTTATATAAAAACAACCCAAACAGATCTTCTAATTATTCCATCATCCTCTAACCATCCTTGGAAACACAAATTAGCGCATTTCACTCAACGATAAACAGAATAAATATACCAACGAGTGATGAGAATAAAACTAAAGAAATCAGAATAATAAAATATCTAGCTGTCAAAAATGGATATCAACCCCATATTGTAAACAAAATGATTAAGAAAACAAGAAAAAGCAATAAAACCAACACAATACAATCTGATCTTAATAAAAAAGAAATTCAGAAATATATATGTGTATCTTTCAATACTAAATTACACAAAGTTCTTCGAAAAACCTTTCAACATTTTAAATTTTACATCAGTTACCAAACAAGAAATAATACATTTAAACTTATTAAAAACAAAGAGAACCAAAATGATGAAAAACTAGAATTATACAAACAATCTGGCGTATACAAAATTAACTGTAGAGTCTATGAAAACTATTATATCGGACAAACTGGCAGAAATTGTAATAAAAGATTAAAAGAACATATACAAGCTTTGAAAACAAATAACATGTCTACAATAAAATCAAATTTCACTGAACATTTATTAGAAACTGACCATAACTACACAAATGTTGAAAAAAACATAGAAATTTTAGATATCGAAAGGAAAGGAGAAAAATTAAACACAAAAGAAAAATTACATATCTATCTAAATTATAATAAAGATCCTCCTAAAAATTTAAATAGCAAAAAAATAAGACAAACCCAATTTTTGAAAAAAAAAAAAAAAAATACAGAATACTAATCAACACAACTGTGTCATATAAATTTAACATATGTTTAAATGGTCCACATGTGTATATTTAGTAGTTTATTATTTATTTAGAGGTTAATGTACACACTGATGATGGTTCAATACCAAAACACGTAAATGACAAAAAATAATTTAAAAAAGGGTTTTAGTTCACTATTCATTATACTAATATAAAGATAACCCTGTAATGTGGAGTTAATGACATAACAAAATACAGAAGAATTTTTTTGTAAGGCAGAAATGAATAATAGTATTATTACTAAATTTGTTAATGATAGTAAATGATGAGCAATATAGTGTTTTCACTTAATATAAATAGATAAATCTTTAAAGGGGGCCTTTATGAGTTGAACTCATTGCCAACTTCGTTTTGTTAAACGTGTATCTTATCTCCAGTAACATGTATTACAATCAACTCTGTACTTTACCTGACTTCCACCCTTGATTATGAATTCTTCTGAGAAAATATATCATCCCTATGGGATGCATGTGAACAGGTAGCGTACGCGGTGTTACATGGTTTGCGTACCTGCCACCAGAGTCACATCCATTGCATCTCCTAACAGCCACTCCCTCCCCTAACCACAAAATTCACGACCCTATAAGAAAGATGTTTGGGGTTTATCTGTGTTATTCGGAACTACTCGGCTCTGTCTACCTGCCCTGTCTACCTGCTCTGTCTACCTGCCCTGTCTACCTGCCCTGTCTACCTGCCCTTTCGCTACGAGCTGTTGCCTGTTTCAGGCCTCCAAAACAATATTCTGAGCAGCTTATGCAAAATTCTCGTGAATTGAAAAGCTCACTCAGTCGCCGAACGGCAATCCACAGTCTGCGTGTGTAAAGTGTAAGCCCAATTACGCAATATCACAATTATTACACTGTGGCCGCTGATGGATTAAGTACATTAAGTTGAACTCTTATGGATTTGGATTTATGGAATTAGTCAAAATGTTCTAAACTATTAATACATACAGAACAAATAACTGAAAGCAAATAAATAGAATTACGATCACTTTATATTTTAAACGTTAATTTTATAGAGTAGCCAAATTAAAACAGAATTCCTATTACACATTTACGTAGATTATAAATATGAAATATTACATTTTATTTATTACACTATACACCTAGACAATAATACATAAACCTAAAAAATAATATAGTAATCATATCCAATTACACTCAAGTTAAGTTAAATTCTTATTAGAAATATAAAGATACAGATTAAATATTAAATTACACATATAAAATGTTACACATCACATTAAGCATATAATTTTACAAATCACATTATACATTTGCATTGACAAAATCCAAAATCCATGTGTTTTCCACTAGCTACCACACGTCCTTTGATAACTCAAGAAGAGTTTTTAATAGTTTGGGATGAACTATTCCCTTGAGTACCAAGAGGCTGTGGCTGTTACACCCAGTCTTACATTTCATCCAAGAGTTGTGTTACTTGTGAACCCATCGTTTAGATTTAAGTATTAAACATTCTTTGATTCCGACTACATGAATATTAAAAAAAAATTGTTTTTCAAAAAAAGAGAGAACCAAGTTCACAAGCTGAAATGTTTCATCACTAGGACAAGTGAGACTCTCAGATCCTTGAACACACTCTCGGTTTCTTATGAGAGCTTCATTGGTGCAGTTTTCACACAGCTGCCTGGTAAGTTCACCAAGGCATTTAAAATTCTTATGGTTCACGTTTTAATGTGTGATTTGAAAGAAATAAAATCTTATTCCTGAAGTGTGCAAAATGACGTCAAGGGTTTGTTTCTAAATGATAAATTGTTTTTAACTCTTCGCACACTTCTAATAAATCCATTAACTTTTCTATAATACCAAGACAAGTAAAAGAATTTTATTCCTCTAAGTTCAAAGCTAATTTTTATTATAACTAAATTGTAAAAGCCAAAGAGTATAAAACAGGGCATTTTACTTAAAATTAGCATTTATTGATAAAAAAATCTATTTAGAAAACTGTTTATTTCAAATAAATTTTAATTTCATTGTAAAATGTAATTCAACTGATAAGTTACATAGTAGACACGCCCGCGAGCACGCTCGTGACAACCGAGAAAGCAGTAAGAGACGCAACAGATATTGTTGGTTATGGCTCTGTAGGAGATGCAGAACTGACAAGTAGGCTGTCAGAGTTAGACAAAGGGCGGTCCCGTTGAGTGAAGGTCGTTTATAAATATTTCCTCGGCAACCGCGATGAACACGGAACGTGCACCGGGCATTTAGAAGGCATGTGAACTAAAAACTCTCCAAGAGACATTATCTATAATATTGGATATAACTGTATTTGGCGTTTTGGTCAAAGTCTGCCATTCTAATATATTCGTCTATGGCGTGGGAAGGGTTAAGTTGAAGCAATTTTCAAAATTATTTTGGTTGTGTGGAATCGTATGTGCAGATAATAGTCTCTCATGTAAGTAATGACAGCTTTAAGGCCTGTAGAGCACCCATGCTCGTAATCAAGACAGGTAGACGGTCGGAGGATTGCTGCGAGCAGCTATGGTAAGTGTGCGTTGGTATGTTAACACCGCTCCACCGTTTAACAGTTCTAAGCTGCATGTGCTGCACTAGTTATTCGACACTCCACCTGGCCCTGCTAACAGCATGTGTTTCTAGCGTTAGCCTCTAGATGGCACATATATCGAGGGATACAACTTATAGCGTTGAAAAGGTTATCTTCTCAGAAGGATTCATAATCTAGACTTCCACTAACTTTATTTTATATAATAAGCTGCAATGTCACATATTGCATTGTTTATTACATTTTTGTATCAGTAAAAAATATAAATACACTTATTTTTACTCAATGTTGTTCAAATCTTGGGGAAACTTTGAAAGAGATTTCTTTTGGCTTAATGTCAAGCTTCTCAAGTCCAACAACCCACCTTAACACTCAAATTTCTCCTTGTAAACTTATGTTTTGTTTTTAAGTCAAACTTCAATAAGGGTGCAGATTGCAATAAAATGTGTTAGGCTGACACAGTGGAAACTAAGATTCCTCAGGCCTCCTTTTCAATCTATTCCACTCTGAGTAGTGGAAACTGTGCTATACAAAGTATGTGGAATTAGAAGACAACTACTTCCCAGTCATAGAATTTTGTTAAATGTCTTGTTTTCAACATGCAATTTAAACACATCAAAACAACTTATTCATTTTCTAAATACAGTACAACCCTGATAAGTCGGCCCCTGTTAACCCAGAAGTCCGGCTAACCCGGACCGATTTTCAATAAAAAAATAAAAAAATCAGACAAACATTTCAATAGTAAAAACGTAATATTTTTGAGTGGTATAGTATCCGTGAATCGATGTTGCATCAGTATTTGATGGGACTGTACGACAGTGAGTGTGTGACTCATGGCACACGGTGGTCGAGTGGCGATCATTGTCCCGGATTCTCGGAAACAATAACAGACGCTTATTTCCCCAAATCCTCTCCCACGCTACCGCCATGCGTGGCCCCTCAGTACCGTTCCTACCTCGCTCCGCTCGCTTTTGCCCGTGTTGTGTGTGTAGTGTACTGTATTGTTTGCTTCTGTTCTGCAATCGTGCTTCAGATAGTGTGCTTCATTTGTGTTATGTGTTTGTTTTTATCTACGCGATGGCAACAAAACGTAAAAATGTTGTAGTGACAATGGAAAAGAGACTAGAGGCATTAGGTAGGATTGATAAAGGCAAATCTTGGGCAATCGATGCAAAGCTAAGAAAGCTAAAAATGAGACTCTTGACGACGCTTTGTATGTTTGGTTTTGTGCGGAAAGGGAACGTGGTTTGCCAGTGTCTGGGCCTATCATTCAAGAAAAGGCAATCAAGCTGAATAAACAGTTGCCTGATTGTGAACCAAATTTTACTGCGAGTCAAGGATGGTTGGATAGGTGGAAAAAACGGCATGGTATTCGCCAACTATCTATCACAGGAGAAAGTCTATCTGGGGACAAAAGCACTGCTGATGACTATAAAAACAAGTTTTTGGATTTTGTTAAAGAAGAAAATTTAACGGCAGATCTAATATATAACGCCGATGAGATGGGTCTGTTTTACAGAATGTTGCAGAGCAAAACTTTGGCCTCAAAAACTGAAAAAGGCGCAAAGGGATACAAAAAAAGCAAAGACCGATTGACAATAATGGCCTGCAGCAATGCTTCGGGGAAGTATAAATTTCCTCTACTCTTAATAGGAAAAGCGAAAAATCCGCGAGTACTGAAAAACGTAAATCGGGATTCTCTACCAGTTGTCTACAAGTCTCAAAGAAGTGCATGGATGGACAGCAACACTTTTAAAAATTGGTTTTTTGATTGTTTTGTGCCAGGTGTGACGAAATATTTAAAAGATATTTCTGTGGGTTGCCAGTTAAAGCTGTCCTACTAATTGATAATGTTCCTTCACATCCGTCTGCAGATGTGCTGGTCATTGGGGACATTACCGTCAAGTTTTTGCCGCCTAATATAACAGCGCTATTACAGCCCATGGACCAGGGGGTTCTCGAGAAAATCAAGAAGGTTTACAGAAGACAGATGCTAAGCACAATCATTGACAATGAAGGAGAACACGGTGTAGTTGAGATTCTCAAAACATTTAATGTGAAAACTGTAATGTACATGATTGCAGAATCTTGGGAACAAGTGACTAGAATCAGCTTAATTAAATCTTGGAAAAAACTGTGGAAGGGTGTATGCGACTTGCCTGAAAATATAATTCAACCAGTGGGGAACTGTAATATGGAAAATGACTCTCCAGACAATGTCCAGCCCCAAGAACTTTTGGATACGTTCCAAAATATTGATGGCTGTTCTGAAGTCGATGAAAATGACATTACTCTGTGGTTAGGGGCAGACAATAACGGAGGCTATGAGCCACTTACTGACGAGGAAGTGATCGCGTCGTTTTTACCTGATGCTAATGAATCAGACGTTGAGGAGGCAGACGAGGACATTGAAGATCCAGTGATGAGTCATGGAGATGCAGTAACCAAACTAAACGAACTAATTGTTTATTTCGAGCGGCAGGCAGAAACATCGCCGGCTGAATTGCTCATGTTGAAGAGACTGCGGGATCGCACAGCACGCAAGCGGCAGACGACATTGGCACAACCAAAGCTGACTGAGTTTTTTTACCAGGAAATGAACAGTTATAAATGTACTGTAAGGATTAATAATAATTAAATGTGCATATGTTTGATGTTTTTACAATTATAATGGAGTTTATCTGTAAGTATACTGTATTTTATTAATTTTTACCTAATTCTCCGGCTAACCCGGATTGGCTGCAGTCCCAATTAATCCGACTTATCGAGGTTCCACTGTAATACTGGTTAGTTAACATTATCATATCTAGCAACTGAGCAAAAAACAAACACACTCTCTCATGCATACAATTATGGCGAGCATTTCCTGATTCTATTATTACTACTGGAGAACTTATGAACCCTTCTATCAATACCTTTAATTATTTTTAGTTATCGTCAGCAATTCAAGAACAATTACAGAATACCTGAAATAAACCAATAAACTAATTTTTTTACCACAAAAAAATCTGTGATTTTTCTAGCAACAATGCATTACTTTTGGTGGCTTCCCAGAGCCCATACTAAACTTCCTATCAATTACGCAGCCTGCTACTTACACAATGCATCAATGGAATTTGTCCAACAATATAAAACATAATGCTGAGAATTTAGAAATATCGAAATAAGAATTTAAAAACCTATTTATATAAAAATGTTTTAGAGCAATTTCCACAGGAAATAAAGCTAATTAAAGATACACTGACATTCAAAAAGTACTTGAACAAAAATTACTTGGTAACCCCCTTTATTCTGTCTAATGAGGTTTTTTTAATATCGAAGAGTGTTTAAAGAGTTTTATACATAACTAAATCGTACATCTAGTGAAACATTAAGTAGCATTTTATAATGGTATATGCTGCTAAAATACTTTGTACTGTTATAAATATTAATTATAATTTGATAGTTAAGCATTGCTCTTTACAGTCTACAATATGAATAAAGGATATTTAAACTTGATTGATATCTTCAAGACTGCTAACTAACTGTATCAACTTTTTGACTGATGTTTTAAACTCTGGAGAGATCATAAAACATGAAGATATGAAAAAGAATTCTATATGTCATGATTTCAATATGCAGAATTTTATCTGGAATCAAAGTATAATTGACTTTTTTTAAATAAGAAAAAGATTTTTGCAAATAAGTCTTTATTCAACTTACATGTTTTCTGAAAATGTCTCATGGTAAGCAACCTTTCGACTCTCGTCTCGATCTCATCAAAAGGTAGACCAGAGAGAGAGCCATTGTTTTTTTCTCGCACTTGTTTGACGATATCATCCAGTTCTTTCCTGCACAAAAGAAAATACATGTACAACAAGCTTGTTGAAACACATAAGCACATAAGTAGGAGGTCAGATTGTAACAAGGTCCAGGTTAAGAGAGAGTACAGGATTAAACCTCTTTAGAACTGAAACTGTCTTGTACTATACCATGTCTCAAAAGGCACTGCTTACTGAATTACCATATAGGTAAATAATTTATAAAACTGCCAATACCCAGCTGCGGGAGTTGCTCACTGAGATTGTAAGTCAACTACCTCGTTATTGATATTTGCTGCTTTTGCAAGACCGCTAATACTCAACTGTGGGAGTTGGTTACTGAGATTGTAAGTCAACTACCTCGTTATTGATATTTGCTGCTTTTGCAAGACCGCTAATACTCAACTGTGGGAGTTGGTTACTGAGATTGTAAGTCAACTACCTCGTTATTGATATTTGCTGCTTTTGCAAGACCGCTAATACTCAACTGTGGGAGTTGGTTACTGAGATTGTAAGTCAACTACCTCGTTATTGATATTTGCTGCTTTTGCAAGACCGCTAATACTCAACTGTGGGAGTTGGTTACTGAAATTGTAAGTCAACTACCTCGTTATTGATATTTGCCATTCTTAGAAGACCGCTAATACTCCAACTGTGGGAGTTGGTTACTGAGATTGTAAGTCAACTACCTCGTTATTGATATTTGCTGCTTTTGCAAGACCGCTAATACTCAACTGTGGGAGTTGGTTACTGAGATTGTAAGTCAACTACCTCGTTATTGATATTTGCTGCTTTTGCAAGACCGCTAATACTCAACTGTGGGAGTTGGTTACTGAGATTGTAAGTCAACTACCTCGTTATTGATATTTGCTGCTTTTGCAAGACCGCTAATACTAAACTGTGGGAGTAGGTCACTGAGATTGTAAGTCAACTACCTCGTTATTGATATTTGCTGCTTTTGCAAGACCGCTAATACTAAACTGTGGGAGTAGGTCACTGAGATTGTTAGTTGACTACCTGATTATTGATATTTGATATTCTAACAAGGTTTCTTTTTAAAGTATTTAAAACAAAAAAGTGTCTAAATTTAAACACACAATCAATAACATAATGTTGTCTTATAATGTATATGTTTTCATTACTGAGTTAGGGCTACCAGACATACATAATTATGACATTTGTAGCACAATATTTTACACTTGTACTCACTGAAAGTGTGGTATTCACTATATACAGAAAAATCCAAACCTGAACATTTTAAATAGCAACTAACATAGGTTTCTATAATTTTGAAATAATCAACTGATATAAATAATCTGTTTGGTTAAAAAAAACCAGCTGAATATAACAAACAATGTTATACAACACGAAACCACTCCAACGTGGTACTGGACATGACTTACATGAAACCACACTGAAGCACCCATACAAATAATATGTATAATCATATTACTTTTAACCTGTTGACGAGTGCGCACGGCATTTGCTGTGCCACTATGACGGTCCATACTGAGTGCCTCATTGACCAGTGACAGACTTTTAGGGAGTAAAATAAAAAAAACTTTTAAATGTTAATAATCTTGTTTACTACAGTTTAAATGTATAAAAATACATTGTAGATTGTTAAAAGCAATAATTTCGTTTTAAAACTTTACTAGTGTGTGATACTGCTCAAAACAAGGATATATACAAAGGGCGACCTCACATGTTGAACATTCATAGCGGGTTTCTATTTTTCTTTGTCCAGTTCGAGTGGTTTATTTGCACACATAGCACTGCCTGAGTAGTTTACGATTCTTTGTGTCATTCTGGGAGAGTGGCCTTATAAAATGGCGACCTTGGAGGCGTAGCGGGTCTTGTGTCCCACCTCCGATCGGGTGTGTCACGTTCTTTCCGTTGTTTCTTGCCGTGAAATGATTTTCTAATAGTTGTCGGATCAGATTTAGCCTAAAGTCCATTATATGCAATCTTACAGAAGGGTTTTTTCTTCTGGTATTCCTTGAACATGAAAAAAGAGTTCAAAACACAGATGTCCAGTAAATGGTAAAACACTTTAGTGTACCACTTGATGGTTTTTCTTGTCGTATCGTTAAATGGAAACAAATCGGGGCTTGAGTACCAATTATCCATGTATAATACAGGGTCTGTATAATAAGTAACCGGACTGAGCCTGCCCCGCTCCGTCAAAGCGTCTGCTAACCGGTATCTGGTGCTGTAGTGGTGGTGGGGGGTCTAGTGAAAGGGAACCGGGCTGCAGCAGTTGCCTCCAAGCGCTTGGAGAGTTAGTATCGAGCGAGAGCGGAGTGCATGTTCAGTTACCCCGTCGGAGTGAAAATGGAGAGTACGATCGAGCAACGTTTTAGCATTAAATTTTGGGTCAAACTCAAGAAAACGGCCACGGAAACTCTTCAAATGATTCAAGAGGCTTACGGTGAGGATGCTCTGTCCAGAACTCAGGTGTTTCAGTGGCACAAAAATTTCCGGGAGGGCCGCGATGACGTTCATGACAAACAGCGCGTCGGTCCTCCATCAATGAGTCACACGGACACAAATGTGCAAAAAGTGCGTGATGTGTTGAACAGTGATCGTCGTCTGAGCATTCGGGCTATCGCAGATGAGGTCGGAATTGATAAGATGACCGTTCAAAACATTATTAAGAACGATCTGGGCATGAGGAAGATCTGCGCGAAGCTGGTACCCAAACACCTGACTGATGAACAAAAGAAGCGTCGTGATGCTGTTGCTTCAGAAATCCTTGATCGACTGCAAACCGAACCAGAGTTTTTCAACCACGTTATTACAGGAGACGAGACGTGGGTTTTTGAATACGATCCTGAGACGAAGCGGCAGAGTTCGGAGTGGCACACACCGGCGTCACCACGACCGGAAAAAGCGCGCTTGAGCAAATCGAAGGTGAAGTCGATGCTCATTGATTTCTTTGACGTGAAAGGCATAGTTCACAAAGAGTTTGTGCCACCCGGTCAAACTGTAAACGGCCAGTACTACAGAGAGGTGCTCCGTCGACTAACCGCCCGGGTTCACCGAGTCCGTCTGGAGATTGCCGATTCGTGGATTCTCCATCACGACAATGCACCGTCGCACACCTGCCCGCTCGTCACCGAACAGTTGGCAAAACAGTCGAGGGCAACGTTGCCACAGCCTCCTTACAGCCCGGATATGGCACCACCGAACTTCTTTCTGTTCCCCAAGATCAAGAGACACCTTAAGGGGACGCGGTTCAGGACTCTGGAAAACGTTCAACGTGCTACGACGAGGGCTCTAGACAACACCGAGGTTGCCGACTTCCAGGGAGCGTTCAGGGATTGGAAAATACGGTATCAGCGTGTTATCGACTCCAATGGGGACTACTTTGAAGATTTCTAAAGAAAAATTTTACATATTTTGCCAATAAAAAATTTCCTGAAGTCAGTCCGGTTACTTATTATACAGACCCTGTACATGACTTTTACCCAGGTATGGTTGTATTAGAGTCCTAATTACCCTTGAAGACAACCCACTCTCATTTGTTTGATTAATATCAACATTAGTAAAATCTAACACCCACCATACCAGTTTCACAGTCACAGAGCACAAACAATTTTATCGCAAATCTCTTTCTTTTGTTGGGAAGGTATTGCCGGAAAGACAGTCTGCCCTTACACAACATTAAGCTTTCATCTACAACTAAATTTTGAAAGGGATTTAGTACAGATGAAAATCTCTTTCTCAATATTTCGATCAATGTCCGAATTTTATACAGCTTGTCACCACCCGTATTGTGACCGTTGTCGTCAAAATGGAGCATTCTCCTTAAATTTAGATATCTGTCCTGGGAAAATATTTTAGAGAAAATTGGTGTTTCTATGGTGGATCTGTAGACCAGTACTGTTTTAGACAATTTTTTTTCGTGTGAGGCATAAGCAGTGAAGGTGCAATAAAACAAAATAGTTCATCAGTTGTTGTGTCAACCTACTGGTTTAGCTCAGAAAACTGAGAACGGACATCAATAACAGATTCTTTGTAGAACTTATTAGTTTCTGTAGCAATATGATTCACCAGATCATAATAAAAAAATCCATAGAAAGTGTCAACCTCTTTCCATTCACTGCCTAAAATCTCATTTGAAATAATTCCTGATTTTGAAGAGTCAAATTGCAAATTTCAGGGCTGATATTCGCCATTATGCTCCAATTTACAAATAGGGCATGGCTGTGACTGGTCAGTTTGTAAAGGGCTCGCAGGAAGGCTATCATCGTTATGATTGTCAAATTGGCCTTGTGTACTTACGGTTAAGTTTGCAGTAGAAGGTGAAACGTTCTCAAATAAATCTGTAGCTTCATGGTCAGAGTTACTGTCAGTATACTCTTCATCCGACTCCAACACATCACCTTCACTTATGTCTCTATACAGTTCACATCTAATTTCATCACTTCTGTCAATAAATTCCATGATACAACTTTAGACGAACACAGTATTTACAAAAACAAGTAACATTTACTCTTACGAATAGCGCAATGGTGGTGATTGTACAGTAACCTATAACACGCAGGCTAAAAGCACGCCAAAGTTCTTAACCCGAATGAAAACGTAAAATAGTTTTAAAAGTTATCACCAGGTGAGAACTAGCAAGACTGTACAGCAACACTATTAGGAACAACTGAAAAGTTCCAAAAATCTCCGCTAGACGTCACAGTAAGTCAGTGAGAACGAACTGACAGTCATTAGTCTGCAACGGAAATACCATGCTCCCTCATATGGGACCAAACGGCAAATGCTGTGCGCACTCATTTGGGTATGTTTCATGGTACTCGTCAACAGGTTAAATAAAAGAATGAATAACACATGTCCAATTTTTTTTTCAATCTTACAGAAAATGCTGGAGATAGCAAGGCACTTTTGACTAATATGAAAAGAAAAAACTAGCTCAGCACTAAAATAGTTAATAACAACTTCCAACATGTTAGTTAATCTCCTGTATATATTTAAATATATCTAGTATAATAAAAATAACAAAAAAGATTAAAAACTATACTTACAGAGGTGTAGTTGGGAACTTCATTTGCAATTTGTCCAGCAATTTCTTTTTGTTTTTTGTCTTTACTTCTGGCCTAAAAACCACAATATTGATTAAAATAAGAACAAATATTAAAACAATTTGTTAGAAATATCTGATGTGGAACTAGCATAAGCATGAATCATCACAATGCAGCAGTGGAAAGATTATACCTAATAATAAGTAACAAAATACACAGAAGTTTCACCAATAATATTGACTTTGTCTTATCAGGTGAAAAAAGAAAGAGTGAGCCACAGTTAACATCAACTTTCCTATTTGTACGATGATTATTCTAAGAAAGCCTATAGTAGTGACGCAATATCAGTGTTTACTATTACTTATTACAATTTATTATTAGTGCTCCAGACTTCATACAATGGTTTATTCCAGTTCCTTAATATTTTGTATTAACCCTTTGTATCCAGATCATTTACATATTTTTTAATTTGTTTAAAATGTTACTAGGATTTCATTTAAAATACATTTAATTATTAAGAGTTACAAAAAGAAAAAATCTAGTTAAAATTGATAACCTAGTCATTAGGTTAAGTAAACAACAGGCTTGCAAGTCCACAAAATCTTGTGCTTTCCAATAAACAGCCTAAATTCATAACAAATCTCAACTTAATAAACTTTTCTATTATAGTTTTAGTTTGAATTATCTGAAACTATATTAATTGTTGTTCGTTGTTAAACTTAGTACAATAATAGAAGTTATTGCATGTTTCAATAATATTAATTATGTGTAAACTTAATTATTATTTTTTTAAACTTCATTTCTGATTGTTGATTCTATCATTTTTTTTAATTTCTGTTGGGAGAACTTTTTCTGATATTGTTACCTAACCTTAACAATTGAAGACAAAAGAATGCTTACTACAGTTTCATAGTAATTTAAATCAATGATAGATATAGAGAAAGATGAGAAAAAGGCAATTAACTTACCTTTAAAATTCAGATTTTTAAAGGTTTTTATATAATTGTTTATAAGTTTTAAACTGGTAAGATAGTTAAAGCCTGATTGGTATGTTTGGTTGCTTCTCAAGTGTAAAAACTACTACTTTTTCAGCTTGAAAGGAAGTGTTGCCTCACAAGCACAACAAGGAAGTCTACTTTTGTCCATAACACATGAAACAATATCCTCTAGCAAAAAAGTTGAGATCTTACAATCAATAATCATACATAGTGTTTACAAAGATGAATGAATGAATAAACAATGTTATTAGATGAAAAACACTTCCTGAAATCGGTAATCCTTCTAAAGATCTACATCTGTTTGTCTGTCCTTTGGTTAAGTATACTTATACTTTGTTTTTGAAATCTTCTGTAAAATTGTTTATACACAGAATCAAAAAGCATGAATAAAAGTGAAATCTGACTCACACTACAAATGGTGTAGTAAACGCAGGCTTCATTGCCCCTTTCTGTATTACGACTTTCCACTCAGATGGTCCCCCGTAGCAGTCCGACTCCGACAATTCTGGTTCCACACTGACAGGAGTGGCCGTCCTGACTTCTGGGACTACCTCTGTGCTCTCAGACTTGCCTTTCTTCTTCTTCTTCTTCTTAGACTTCTCAGGAGCAGGAGCAGACACGGGTGTTGGCGTTGACTCTCTCGATGAGCTGATCTTAGTCTTGGCTTCCGGCATCGGAGTAGTTTGATCCTACACAACAAAGATACAGGGTGTATTAGCCGTGATAAAATCGAAAAACAGACTTTATGCAAAGACACGTCCTTCCACTCCTACCGCTCGGAGCGAACTGAGACAGGGCGTGTTTGGAGGGGCAGAACTCCCACCACATTATCCGACTCGTACGAACGTGCAGCCATGGATAGTCGCGTCACAATATAACCATACTCATTGCTTTCACAATGCACCCTGTAAATATAGCTTTAAAATTAGTAACTGAGCACAGCTTAGTTAGGATGGGATCGGGTGGAAATGATTCTTTGTCCAAATACTGTCTGATAATAAAAAAGTATTCTAAGAATACTATTGTAAAAGGATAGCTATATTTCTTAAGAACCTAACTTCTACTTTAATTTGACAAATTAAAATATAGTAATTTGATGGATTATCATATGGACTTACAGAATATATGCTTTCAATCTACAAAAAACATTGACATAAATTTGTATTACTTTTTAAACATATTTTAATCTTAAAAGTTTTGAAAATTTTCAAACCATTCCTAGTTATGATTTTAAAATAATTAAAATATATACATAATATATTTTATGAAGGAAATATTTAGACAACTACAAAAATTGTGAATTAAACAAAAATAATTAACTGCTGACATTGCATAAAAAAACAGAAAATAAACACTGTAAGTTAAATATTATTTACAAAAGCACAACAGTTCCTTGATTATGTTATCTATCTATGGCTTTTCATAAACCAAATATATCAAAAATACGTTTAACGATAGATAATTTGCATACAATGACGCAGCAGACCCACGCAGAAAAATAAATATGGAACATTAACTGCAAGCAGAATATTATTTTCAAAACAGTAATTTGTTGAATTAGTTTACCTGGTTATGAGTTTTCAAACACGTTTACGCAATCAGTAATATGTGTAATACCAAGCAGTTGTCGCTCATGAATAAACACAGCAGATTAATGGCGTAGTTGCGCTAACATAAATATAGAAAATGCTAACTGTAAGGAAAATATTATTTACAAAAGTAAGATATCGTATTACGGGGTGAATAGGGACGGCGAGATGATTAGGGACAAAAACGGAAAAAGTTTTGTTTTATTTTGTTACATACATATTTTTTATCAAATAGTGGTAAACAAAGTGTCAATAGTTAAGCCATAACATGCCCTACGAAAACGTGTCTGAAAAAAACTTTGTTGACATTTATTACTCTATGTTTACAACTTCTGTGTTTTGTTGACTTTTTAGGAATTTGTCATAACCTCAAAAGTTTGTTGTGAGGTGAACCAAGTTGATGTTTCTATGAAACAAGAATAATCTAGCCTTTTTAAATACCTCAAGGTGAGTAAAATAACGTAATATAAGTAGAAATAGGATAATAATTTATTATGTTACAAATTATAAAACAAAAAAAAGCGTACTTCGAAGAAAAAAAGGGGTGAATGGGGACATTGTTTGTGGTCAAAGCCAAGTGATCTAACATAAAATAGTTTGTTGCGTAGGTTACCTTCAATGAAAGAAATTGCTTATTAGATGTTTTTATAATGATATTTATGCAGTCTTAAAGTATATTTTTAAGACTTAGTCTAATCTGTGTCGTTTGATTTCAGATGCCGAGGACTTATAAAAGAGATCCGAGGGCCAAACATCGACGCCCTGTTGATGAAGAAGCCATAAAACGAGCACTAGATGCCGTGGCAAAAGGCATGTCTATTAGAAAAGCTGAAGAGCAGTTTAAAATCTCAAAATCAGCGCTGCACCGATACGCAAAAAAAGCAAGAAGTGGACGAGAGTTGACTTTTAAAAAGAAAGGGGGACAGACCGCGTTGGACTCAAAGTTAGAGCAAGAAATCAGTGCTAGCCTATCTAAGTGTGGTGAATGGGGTTATCCTCTGAGTACATTTGATGTCCGGTGTTTTGTTAAGTATCATTTGGATAGAGAAGGGAAGAATGTATCAAAATTTAAAAATAACTTTCCTGGTGCAGACTGGGCTGATGGGTTTTTATCAAGACACAAGACCATTCTGTCCCAAAGAATGTGCCAAAACATTGAAAGAAGTAGAGCGAAATTATCTCCAAAAGTAATCAATGACTATTTTGATGAGTTGAAGGACATGGTTACAGATGTTCCTCCAGATATGATAATCAATTATGATGAGACTGCGTTGTCCGATGACCCAGGCCATCGCAAACTAATTTTTAAAAGGGGTTGTAAATACCCTGAGCGAGTTATGAACCAAAGTAAGAGCAATGTGTCTGTGATGTTTGCTGCCACTGCTTCTGGCAAAATGCTGGCTCCTTACATAATTTATAAAGCCACTAACTCGTACGATTTATGGTGCCAAGGTGGACCTCCAGGATGATTTTACAACCGCACCAAGTCAGGTTGGACTGACGGAAACACATTTTTAGATTGGTTTCAGAGAGTTGTCATCCCGTACTGTCGCAGATCAAATGGGAAAAAAGTTGTAATAGGTGACAACCTAAGTTCACATTTGTCACCGGTTGTTATTCGGCTTAGTGAAGAAAACAACATCCAGTTTGTTTTTCTGCCGGCTAATTCAACCCATTTGACGCAGCCCCTGGATATAGCCCTGTTCGGTCCCATGAAAAAATGCTGGCGTAATGTTATGGAAGAAGCAAAATTTCAGGAAAGGAATAGCAATGCCTTTGATACGAGATATTTTCCATCTCATGTGAGGAAAGCCCTACAAAAACTAGAGCCTAACTTACAGAAAGACATCATTGCAGGTTTTGACAAGGCAGAAATTTTTCCTCTTAACCGAAAACGTGTGTTGAACCGGCTGCCCCCTGAACTGTGTGAGGATGAAGATGTTGATGGCAGTCAGGCTAATAGCAGCACTAGTGTAAATGACAGTTTAACAACTTTCTTGAAAGAGATGCGTTATAGTGATGGGAGTGAAAAACAAGCAGTAGGCCGAAAAAAGAAACTGAACATTTTTCTGCAGCCGCAGCGTCACTCTTGCAGATTTTGATGACCCTGACGAGGAAGAAACAGAAAATGAAAGATCTGAAAACGAAGATGTACCAAACAATCAAGAATTTTCTAATTATGATTCTAATGAAGAAGGTTTTGATATGGAAAAGAGCGATGAAGAGCGTTCTGAAGATTTAGCGGAGTGCATCAGTGAAGGAGACTGGGTGAAAGTGAGATTTACGTATGATAAGGGGGTAAAGGTTTTTATTGGGAAGGTTTTAGGAATCGAAGATGCAGAATTTATTGGGACATTCCTTCGGCAGTCCAGTAAATGTGACAATATTTTTTATTTTCCCAATGTGCCTGATGAGTTCCCATTTAACAAGGATGACGTTTTGGCAGTTTTAAAACCGCCACACTCACAGAGGGGACGGTATATTTTTGAATCCGACCCCCTAAAGTAGGCCAAAACAAATGTAAAAAGTGTGTCTTCATAAATTTTATTATTTTATATAGGCCTATTTAAAAACCATTGAAATGTAAGTAGCCTACTGTAAAACTTTGTTACTTTACAAATAAAAACTTTGTACTTTGCAACGATTTTCAAAATCATTTATCCTTATTTATGACAATATGTTTACAAAATAATGGTTAACAGAATATCTAATCATGTTTAATAACTAAAATGGAATTAAAAAAAAAACATAATAAATGTCCCTATACACTCCATAGTAACACCCAATAGTCATTTTAATGTAAAATAAATAGGTGTCCCTATTGACCCCAACCCTGGGGTGAATAGGGACAGTATGAATAAAATAAATATAAAAATCAGTATTACTGATTGAGAAAGGAGAGGGGTGTGATTAGATGCCTAGACATTAATACCAACTATAAACCATGTGAGTTATGTCAAATGTCATTTGGGTGTTAAAATATTGTTAAATAACTTTAAAAACTGTCCCTATTCACCCCGTATTACGGTAATATATTTAAGGTTTTAAAATTACAGTTACAATAAAAACACGTTGCAGCGATCGGTAATTTGTGTACTGTCGATCAGCCGATAATTACTGACATGGCGGATCTCTTTAGTTTCAAATGTTAAATCGTAACGATAGATTCTCGAATCCGAATCGTTGAAGATTTGGTGGATTCAAGATTTAACTTTAACCTATCACTATTACCCTGTATACAAGGTGTGTTCAAAAAGTAACGGGAATTTTTAAGTTTTTCGAGTTTGGCGAGTCCAATTGTCAAGATTGTTTTTTAATATGTTGGTACTCATAGTCTTAGAGTATACAAAAATTTACCAGTTTACTTTAAATTGTTTACTTTTCAGTGGCAGTTGCTAAGGTTTAGACATGTTTTATGAACTCAGCGATTTTCACTACTTTGGACATTTTTGTGAAAGATAAAATAAAAAAGCTGTGAAGCTGGTTTGGATGGAAACAAACATAGCCTAGAGGTGGTCTGTGAAATCTCTGCAATGAAATTGACATTGCAAAAAAATCTTACTACATTATTTGGAATCTACAGATTTTATTTTTGACGGTGGAAGGATTAGGACCTAATTAGGTTGGTTATTTACCTGAAGAAGAGATCAGATTGCAGATCATAAAACGTAATGTTACTGATTTTTTGTTTCACTGAACGATAGAAAATGTCCAGAAAAATCCTTTTTCCTTCATGGTGTGACTGTTATACAGCCTTCCAGGCAGAAAATACATGACATCTTCGTTCTTTGGTCGACAACTCAAAATGAAATGGAAACAACTAATGACACTGGAACCAAAAACTGCAACTGGCTTTATGACATGTCCTCTAAACTGATGAAAGCAATACATTGAGCTTCTAGTATACCAACTTACAGCTATAATCAACAAATCATTTACATAAGGTGTTTTTCTACCAAAATTAAAGTCAGCAAAAGTTTACTCCAAGTTCAAAAAAAGGAGACCCAATACAAAACAGTAACTACTGGCCGATCTCTTTGCTCCATGTAGTATCCAAAGTTATTGAGAAAATTGTTCTGATACGACTTTTTAACATATCGCAATAAAAACCATTTGCTATTCAAAGACAGGTTTGTTGCAGGTAAATTACAACAAGAGCCGTGGCAAGCATCGTAGAATATCTTATGACAGCATAGATAAGAGAGATGCAACAACTGAATTTTCCCAGACTTTTTCCAGCGATGAAGAGCGTTCTGAAGATTTAGCGGAGTGCATCAGTGAAGGAGACTGGGTGAAAGTGAGATTTACGTATGATAAGGGGGTAAAGGTTTTTATTGGGAAGGTTTTAGGAATCGAAGATGCAGAATTTATTGGGACATTCCTTCGGCAGTCCAGTAAATGTGACAATATTTTTTATTTTCCCAATGTGCCTGATGAGTTCCCATTTAACAAGGATGACGTTTTGGCAGTTTTAAAACCGCCACACTCACAGAGGGGACGGTATATTTTTGAATCCGACCCCCTAAAGTAGGCCAAAACAAATGTAAAAAGTGTGTCTTCATAAATTTTATTATTTTATATAGGACTATTTAAAAACCATTGAAATGTAAGTAGCCTACTGTAAAACTTTGTTACTTTACAAATAAAAACTTTGTACTTTGCAACGATTTTCAAAATCATTTATCCTTATTTATGACAATATGTTTACAAAATAATGGTTAACAGAATATCTAATCATGTTTAATAACTAAAATGGAATTAAAAAAAAAACATAATAAATGTCCCTATACACTCCATAGTAACACCCAATAGGCATTTTAATGTAAAATAAATAGGTGTCCCTATTGACCCCAACCCTGGGGTGAATAGGGACAGTATGAATAAAATAAATATAAAAATCAGTATTACTGATTGAGAAAGGAGAGGGGTGTGATTAGATGCCTAGACATTAATACCAACTATTAACCATGTGAGTTATGTCAGATGTCATTTGGGTGTTAAAATATTGTTAAATAACTTTAAAAACTGTCCCTATTCACCCCGTATTACGGTAATGTATTTAAGGTTTTAAAATTACAGTTACAATAAAAACACGTTGCAGCGATCGGTAATTTGTGTACTGTCGATCAGCCGATAATTACTGACATGGCGGATCTCTTTAGTTTCAAATGTTAAATCGTAACGATAGATTCTCGAATCCGAATCGTTGAAGATTTGGTGGATTCAAGATTTAACTTTAACCTATCACTATTACCCTGTATACAAGGTGTGTTCAAAAAGTAACGGGAATTTTTAAGTTTTTCGAGTTTGGCGAGTCCAATTGTCAAGATTGTTTTTTAATATGTTGGTACTCATAGTCTTAGAGTATACAAAAATTTACCAGTTTACTTTAAATTGTTTACTTTTCAGTGGCAGTTGCTAAGGTTTAGACATGTTTTATGAACTCAGCGATTTTCACTACTTTGGACATTTTTGTGAAAGATAAAATAAAAAAGCTGTGAAGCTGGTTTGGATGGAAACAAACATAGCCTAGAGGTGGTCTGTGAAATCTCTGCAATGAAATTGACATTGCAAAAAAATCTTACTACATTATTGGAATCTACAGACTTTATTTTTGACGGTGGAAGGATTAGGACCTAATTAGGTTGGTTATTTACCTGAAGAAGAGATCAGATTGCAGATCATAAAACGTAATGTTACTGATTTTTTGTTTCACTGAACGATAGAAAATGTCCAGAAAAATCCTTTTTCCTTCATGGTGTGACTGTTATACAGCCTTCCAGGCAGAAAATACATGACATCTTCGTTCTTTGGTCGACAACTCAAAATGAAATGGAAACAACTAATGACACTGGAACCAAAAACTGCAACTGGCTTTATGACATGTCCTCTAAACTGATGAAAGCAATACATTGAGCTTCTAGTATACCAACTTACAGCTATAATCAACAAATCATTTACATAAGGTGTTTTTCTACCAAAATTAAAGTCAGCAAAAGTTTACTCCAAGTTCAAAAAAAGGAGACCCAATACAAAACAGTAACTACTGGCCGATCTCTTTGCTCCATGTAGTATCCAAAGTTATTGAGAAAATTGTTCTGATACGACTTTTTAACATATCGCAATAAAAACCATTTGCTATTCAAAGACAGGTTTGTTGCAGGTAAATTACAACAAGAGCCGTGGCAAGCATCGTAGAATATCTTATGACAGCATAGATAAGAGAGATGCAACAACTGAATTTTCCCAGACTTTTTCCAGCGATGAAGAGCGTTCTGAAGATTTAGCGGAGTGCATCAGTGAAGGAGACTGGGTGAAAGTGAGATTTACGTATGATAAGGGGGTAAAGGTTTTTATTGGGAAGGTTTTAGGAATCGAAGATGCAGAATTTATTGGGACATTCCTTCGGCAGTCCAGTAAATGTGACAATATTTTTTATTTTCCCAATGTGCCTGATGAGTTCCCATTTAACAAGGATGACGTTTTGGCAGTTTTAAAACCGCCACACTCACAGAGGGGACGGTATATTTTTGAATCCGACCCCCTAAAGTAGGCCAAAACAAATGTAAAAAGTGTGTCTTCATAAATTTTATTATTTTATATAGGACTATTTAAAAACCATTGAAATGTAAGTAGCCTACTGTAAAACTTTGTTACTTTACAAATAAAAACTTTGTACTTTGCAACGATTTTCAAAATCATTTATCCTTATTTATGACAATATGTTTACAAAATAATGGTTAACAGAATATCTAATCATGTTTAATAACTAAAATGGAATTAAAAAAAAAACATAATAAATGTCCCTATACACTCCATAGTAACACCCAATAGGCATTTTAATGTAAAATAAATAGGTGTCCCTATTGACCCCAACCCTGGGGTGAATAGGGACAGTATGAATAAAATAAATATAAAAATCAGTATTACTGATTGAGAAAGGAGAGGGGTGTGATTAGATGCCTAGACATTAATACCAACTATTAACCATGTGAGTTATGTCAGATGTCATTTGGGTGTTAAAATATTGTTAAATAACTTTAAAAACTGTCCCTATTCACCCCGTATTACGGTAATGTATTTAAGGTTTTAAAATTACAGTTACAATAAAAACACGTTGCAGCGATCGGTAATTTGTGTACTGTCGATCAGCCGATAATTACTGACATGGCGGATCTCTTTAGTTTCAAATGTTAAATCGTAACGATAGATTCTCGAATCCGAATCGTTGAAGATTTGGTGGATTCAAGATTTAACTTTAACCTATCACTATTACCCTGTATACAAGGTGTGTTCAAAAAGTAACGGGAATTTTTAAGTTTTTCGAGTTTGGCGAGTCCAATTGTCAAGATTGTTTTTTAATATGTTGGTACTCATAGTCTTAGAGTATACAAAAATTTACCAGTTTACTTTAAATTGTTTACTTTTCAGTGGCAGTTGCTAAGGTTTAGACATGTTTTATGAACTCAGCGATTTTCACTACTTTGGACATTTTTGTGAAAGATAAAATAAAAAAGCTGTGAAGCTGGTTTGGATGGAAACAAACATAGCCTAGAGGTGGTCTGTGAAATCTCTGCAATGAAATTGACATTGCAAAAAAATCTTACTACATTATTGGAATCTACAGATTTTATTTTTGACGGTGGAAGGATTAGGACCTAATTAGGTTGGTTATTTACCTGAAGAAGAGATCAGATTGCAGATCATAAAACGTAATGTTACTGATTTTTTGTTTCACTGAACGATAGAAAATGTCCAGAAAAATCCTTTTTCCTTCATGGTGTGACTGTTATACAGCCTTCCAGGCAGAAAATACATGACATCTTCGTTCTTTGGTCGACAACTCAAAATGAAATGGAAACAACTAATGACACTGGAACCAAAAACTGCAACTGGCTTTATGACATGTCCTCTAAACTGATGAAAGCAATACATTGAGCTTCTAGTATACCAACTTACAGCTATAATCAACAAATCATTTACATAAGGTGTTTTTCTACCAAAATTAAAGTCAGCAAAAGTTTACTCCAAGTTCAAAAAAAGGAGACCCAATACAAAACAGTAACTACTGGCCGATCTCTTTGCTCCATGTAGTATCCAAAGTTATTGAGAAAATTGTTCTGATACGACTTTTTAACATATCGCAATAAAAACCATTTGCTATTCAAAGACAGGTTTGTTGCAGGTAAATTACAACAAGAGCCGTGGCAAGCATCGTAGAATATCTTATGACAGCATAGATAAGAGAGATGCAACAACTGAATTTTCCCAGACTTTTTCCAGCGATGAAGAGCGTTCTGAAGATTTAGCGGAGTGCATCAGTGAAGGAGACTGGGTGAAAGTGAGATTTACGTATGATAAGGGGGTAAAGGTTTTTATTGGGAAGGTTTTAGGAATCGAAGATGCAGAATTTATTGGGACATTCCTTCGGCAGTCCAGTAAATGTGACAATATTTTTTATTTTCCCAATGTGCCTGATGAGTTCCCATTTAACAAGGATGACGTTTTGGCAGTTTTAAAACCGCCACACTCACAGAGGGGACGGTATATTTTTGAATCCGACCCCCTAAAGTAGGCCAAAACAAATGTAAAAAGTGTGTCTTCATAAATTTTATTATTTTATATAGGACTATTTAAAAACCATTGAAATGTAAGTAGCCTACTGTAAAACTTTGTTACTTTACAAATAAAAACTTTGTACTTTGCAACGATTTTCAAAATCATTTATCCTTATTTATGACGATATGTTTACAAAATAATGGTTAACAGAATATCTAATCATGTTTAATAACTAAAATGGAATTAAAAAAAAACATAATAAATGTCCCTATACACTCCATAGTAACACCCAATAGGCATTTTAATGTAAAATAAATAGGTGTCCCTATTGACCCCAACCCTGGGGTGAATAGGGACAGTATGAATAAAATAAATATAAAAATCAGTATTACTGATTGAGAAAGGAGAGGGGTGTGATTAGATGCCTAGACATTAATACCAACTATTAACCATGTGAGTTATGTCAGATGTCATTTGGGTGTTAAAATATTGTTAAATAACTTTAAAAACTGTCCCTATTCACCCCGTATTACGGTAATGTATTTAAGGTTTTAAAATTACAGTTACAATAAAAACACGTTGCAGCGATCGGTAATTTGTGTACTGTCGATCAGCCGATAATTACTGACATGGCGGATCTCTTTAGTTTCAAATGTTAAATCGTAACGATAGATTCTCGAATCCGAATCGTTGAAGATTTGGTGGATTCAAGATTTAACTTTAACCTATCACTATTACCCTGTATACAAGGTGTGTTCAAAAAGTAACGGGAATTTTTAAGTTTTTCGAGTTTGGCGAGTCCAATTGTCAAGATTGTTTTTTAATATGTTGGTACTCATAGTCTTAGAGTATACAAAAATTTACCAGTTTACTTTAAATTGTTTACTTTTCAGTGGCAGTTGCTAAGGTTTAGACATGTTTTATGAACTCAGCGATTTTCACTACTTTGGACATTTTTGTGAAAGATAAAATAAAAAAGCTGTGAAGCTGGTTTGGATGGAAACAAACATAGCCTAGAGGTGGTCTGTGAAATCTCTGCAATGAAATTGACATTGCAAAAAAATCTTACTACATTATTTGAATCTACAGATTTTATTTTTGACGGTGGAAGGATTAGGACCTAATTAGGTTGGTTATTTACCTGAAGAAGAGATCAGATTGCAGATCATAAAACGTAATGTTACTGATTTTTTGTTTCACTGAACGATAGAAAATGTCCAGAAAAATCCTTTTTCCTTCATGGTGTGACTGTTATACAGCCTTCCAGGCAGAAAATACATGACATCTTCGTTCTTTGGTCGACAACTCAAAATGAAATGGAAACAACTAATGACACTGGAACCAAAAACTGCAACTGGCTTTATGACATGTCCTCTAAACTGATGAAAGCAATACATTGAGCTTCTAGTATACCAACTTACAGCTATAATCAACAAATCATTTACATAAGGTGTTTTTCTACCAAAATTAAAGTCAGCAAAAGTTTACTCCAAGTTCAAAAAAAGGAGACCCAATACAAAACAGTAACTACTGGCCGATCTCTTTGCTCCATGTAGTATCCAAAGTTATTGAGAAAATTGTTCTGATACGACTTTTTAACATATCGCAATAAAAACCATTTGCTATTCAAAGACAGGTTTGTTGCAGGTAAATTACAACAAGAGCCGTGGCAAGCATCGTAGAATATCTTATGACAGCATAGATAAGAGAGATGCAACAACTGAATTTTCCCAGACTTTTTCCAGCGATGAAGAGCGTTCTGAAGATTTAGCGGAGTGCATCAGTGAAGGAGACTGGGTGAAAGTGAGATTTACGTATGATAAGGGGGTAAAGGTTTTTATTGGGAAGGTTTTAGGAATCGAAGATGCAGAATTTATTGGGACATTCCTTCGACAGTCCAGTAAATGTGACAATATTTTTTATTTTCCCAATGTGCCTGATGAGTTCCCATTTAACAAGGATGACGTTTTGGCAGTTTTAAAACCGCCACACTCACAGAGGGGACGGTATATTTTTGAATCCGACCCCCTAAAGTAGGCCAAAACAAATGTAAAAAGTGTGTCTTCATAAATTTTATTATTTTATATAGGACTATTTAAAAACCATTGAAATGTAAGTAGCCTACTGTAAAACTTTGTTACTTTACAAATAAAAACTTTGTACTTTGCAACGATTTTCAAAATCATTTATCCTTATTTATGACGATATGTTTACAAAATAATGGTTAACAGAATATCTAATCATGTTTAATAACTAAAATGGAATTAAAAAAAAAACATAATAAATGTCCCTATACACTCCATAGTAACACCCAATAGGCATTTTAATGTAAAATAAATAGGTGTCCCTATTGACCCCAACCCTGGGGTGAATAGGGACAGTATGAATAAAATAAATATAAAAATCAGTATTACTGATTGAGAAAGGAGAGGGGTGTGATTAGATGCCTAGACATTAATACCAACTATTAACCATGTGAGTTATGTCAGATGTCATTTGGGTGTTAAAATATTGTTAAATAACTTTAAAAACTGTCCCTATTCACCCCGTATTACGGTAATGTATTTAAGGTTTTAAAATTACAGTTACAATAAAAACACGTTGCAGCGATCGGTAATTTGTGTACTGTCGATCAGCCGATAATTACTGACATGGCGGATCTCTTTAGTTTCAAATGTTAAATCGTAACGATAGATTCTCGAATCCGAATCGTTGAAGATTTGGTGGATTCAAGATTTAACTTTAACCTATCACTATTACCCTGTATACAAGGTGTGTTCAAAAAGTAACGGGAATTTTTAAGTTTTTCGAGTTTGGCGAGTCCAATTGTCAAGATTGTTTTTTAATATGTTGGTACTCATAGTCTTAGAGTATACAAAAATTTACCAGTTTACTTTAAATTGTTTACTTTTCAGTGGCAGTTGCTAAGGTTTAGACATGTTTTATGAACTCAGCGATTTTCACTACTTTGGACATTTTTGTGAAAGATAAAATAAAAAAGCTGTGAAGCTGGTTTGGATGGAAACAAACATAGCCTAGAGGTGGTCTGTGAAATCTCTGCAATGAAATTGACATTGCAAAAAAATCTTACTACATTATTTGAATCTACAGATTTTATTTTTGACGGTGGAAGGATTAGGACCTAATTAGGTTGGTTATTTACCTGAAGAAGAGATCAGATTGCAGATCATAAAACGTAATGTTACTGATTTTTTGTTTCACTGAACGATAGAAAATGTCCAGAAAAATCCTTTTTCCTTCATGGTGTGACTGTTATACAGCCTTCCAGGCAGAAAATACATGACATCTTCGTTCTTTGGTCGACAACTCAAAATGAAATGGAAACAACTAATGACACTGGAACCAAAAACTGCAACTGGCTTTATGACATGTCCTCTAAACTGATGAAAGCAATACATTGAGCTTCTAGTATACCAACTTACAGCTATAATCAACAAATCATTTACATAAGGTGTTTTTCTACCAAAATTAAAGTCAGCAAAAGTTTACTCCAAGTTCAAAAAAAGGAGACCCAATACAAAACAGTAACTACTGGCCGATCTCTTTGCTCCATGTAGTATCCAAAGTTATTGAGAAAATTGTTCTGATACGACTTTTTAACATATCGCAATAAAAACCATTTGCTATTCAAAGACAGGTTTGTTGCAGGTAAATTACAACAAGAGCCGTGGCAAGCATCGTAGAATATCTTATGACAGCATAGATAAGAGAGATGCAACAACTGAATTTTCCCAGACTTTTTCCAGCGATGAAGAGCGTTCTGAAGATTTAGCGGAGTGCATCAGTGAAGGAGACTGGGTGAAAGTGAGATTTACGTATGATAAGGGGGTAAAGGTTTTTATTGGGAAGGTTTTAGGAATCGAAGATGCAGAATTTATTGGGACATTCCTTCGACAGTCCAGTAAATGTGACAATATTTTTTATTTTCCCAATGTGCCTGATGAGTTCCCATTTAACAAGGATGACGTTTTGGCAGTTTTAAAACCGCCACACTCACAGAGGGGACGGTATATTTTTGAATCCGACCCCCTAAAGTAGGCCAAAACAAATGTAAAAAGTGTGTCTTCATAAATTTTATTATTTTATATAGGACTATTTAAAAACCATTGAAATGTAAGTAGCCTACTGTAAAACTTTGTTACTTTACAAATAAAAACTTTGTACTTTGCAACGATTTTCAAAATCATTTATCCTTATTTATGACGATATGTTTACAAAATAATGGTTAACAGAATATCTAATCATGTTTAATAACTAAAATGGAATTAAAAAAAAAACATAATAAATGTCCCTATACACTCCATAGTAACACCCAATAGGCATTTTAATGTAAAATAAATAGGTGTCCCTATTGACCCCAACCCTGGGGTGAATAGGGACAGTATGAATAAAATAAATATAAAAATCAGTATTACTGATTGAGAAAGGAGAGGGGTGTGATTAGATGCCTAGACATTAATACCAACTATTAACCATGTGAGTTATGTCAGATGTCATTTGGGTGTTAAAATATTGTTAAATAACTTTAAAAACTGTCCCTATTCACCCCGTATTACGGTAATGTATTTAAGGTTTTAAAATTACAGTTACAATAAAAACACGTTGCAGCGATCGGTAATTTGTGTACTGTCGATCAGCCGATAATTACTGACATGGCGGATCTCTTTAGTTTCAAATGTTAAATCGTAACGATAGATTCTCGAATCCGAATCGTTGAAGATTTGGTGGATTCAAGATTTAACTTTAACCTATCACTATTACCCTGTATACAAGGTGTGTTCAAAAAGTAACGGGAATTTTTAAGTTTTTCGAGTTTGGCGAGTCCAATTGTCAAGATTGTTTTTTAATATGTTGGTACTCATAGTCTTAGAGTATACAAAAATTTACCAGTTTACTTTAAATTGTTTACTTTTCAGTGGCAGTTGCTAAGGTTTAGACATGTTTTATGAACTCAGCGATTTTCACTACTTTGGACATTTTTGTGAAAGATAAAATAAAAAAGCTGTGAAGCTGGTTTGGATGGAAACAAACATAGCCTAGAGGTGGTCTGTGAAATCTCTGCAATGAAATTGACATTGCAAAAAAAATCTTACTACATTATTTGAATCTACAGATTTTATTTTTGACGGTGGAAGGATTAGGACCTAATTAGGTTGGTTATTTACCTGAAGAAGAGATCAGATTGCAGATCATAAAACGTAATGTTACTGATTTTTTGTTTCACTGAACGATAGAAAATGTCCAGAAAAATCCTTTTTCCTTCATGGTGTGACTGTTATACAGCCTTCCAGGCAGAAAATACATGACATCTTCGTTCTTTGGTCGACAACTCAAAATGAAATGGAAACAACTAATGACACTGGAACCAAAAACTGCAACTGGCTTTATGACATGTCCTCTAAACTGATGAAAGCAATACATTGAGCTTCTAGTATACCAACTTACAGCTATAATCAACAAATCATTTACATAAGGTGTTTTTCTACCAAAATTAAAGTCAGCAAAAGTTTACTCCAAGTTCAAAAAAAGGAGACCCAATACAAAACAGTAACTACTGGCCGATCTCTTTGCTCCATGTAGTATCCAAAGTTATTGAGAAAATTGTTCTGATACGACTTTTTAACATATCGCAATAAAAACCATTTGCTATTCAAAGACAGGTTTGTTGCAGGTAAATTACAACAAGAGCCGTGGCAAGCATCGTAGAATATCTTATGACAGCATAGATAAGAGAGATGCAACAACTGAATTTTCCCAGACTTTTTCCAGCGATGAAGAGCGTTCTGAAGATTTAGCGGAGTGCATCAGTGAAGGAGACTGGGTGAAAGTGAGATTTACGTATGATAAGGGGGTAAAGGTTTTTATTGGGAAGGTTTTAGGAATCGAAGATGCAGAATTTATTGGGACATTCCTTCGGCAGTCCAGTAAATGTGACAATATTTTTTATTTTCCCAATGTGCCTGATGAGTTCCCATTTAACAAGGATGACGTTTTGGCAGTTTTAAAACCGCCACACTCACAGAGGGGACGGTATATTTTTGAATCCGACCCCCTAAAGTAGGCCAAAACAAATGTAAAAAGTGTGTCTTCATAAATTTTATTATTTTATATAGGACTATTTAAAAACCATTGAAATGTAAGTAGCCTACTGTAAAACTTTGTTACTTTACAAATAAAAACTTTGTACTTTGCAACGATTTTCAAAATCATTTATCCTTATTTATGACAATATGTTTACAAAATAATGGTTAACAGAATATCTAATCATGTTTAATAACTAAAATGGAATTAAAAAAAAACATAATAAATGTCCCTATACACTCCATAGTAACACCCAATAGGCATTTTAATGTAAAATAAATAGGTGTCCCTATTGACCCCAACCCTGGGGTGAATAGGGACAGTATGAATAAAATAAATATAAAAATCAGTATTACTGATTGAGAAAGGAGAGGGGTGTGATTAGATGCCTAGACATTAATACCAACTATTAACCATGTGAGTTATGTCAGATGTCATTTGGGTGTTAAAATATTGTTAAATAACTTTAAAAACTGTCCCTATTCACCCCGTATTACGGTAATGTATTTAAGGTTTTAAAATTACAGTTACAATAAAAACACGTTGCAGCGATCGGTAATTTGTGTACTGTCGATCAGCCGATAATTACTGACATGGCGGATCTCTTTAGTTTCAAATGTTAAATCGTAACGATAGATTCTCGAATCCGAATCGTTGAAGATTTGGTGGATTCAAGATTTAACTTTAACCTATCACTATTACCCTGTATACAAGGTGTGTTCAAAAAGTAACGGGAATTTTTAAGTTTTTCGAGTTTGGCGAGTCCAATTGTCAAGATTGTTTTTTAATATGTTGGTACTCATAGTCTTAGAGTATACAAAAATTTACCAGTTTACTTTAAATTGTTTACTTTTCAGTGGCAGTTGCTAAGGTTTAGACATGTTTTATGAACTCAGCGATTTTCACTACTTTGGACATTTTTGTGAAAGATAAAATAAAAAAGCTGTGAAGCTGGTTTGGATGGAAACAAACATAGCCTAGAGGTGGTCTGTGAAATCTCTGCAATGAAATTGACATTGCAAAAAAATCTTACTACATTATTTGGAATCTACAGATTTTATTTTTGACGGTGGAAGGATTAGGACCTAATTAGGTTGGTTATTTACCTGAAGAAGAGATCAGATTGCAGATCATAAAACGTAATGTTACTGATTTTTTGTTTCACTGAACAATAGAAAATGTCCAGAAAAATCCTTTTTCCTTCATGGTGTGACTGTTATACAGCCTTCCAGGCAGAAAATACATGACATCTTCGTTCTTTGGTCGACAACTCAAAATGAAATGGAAACAACTAATGACACTGGAACCAAAAACTGCAACTGGCTTTATGACATGTCCTCTAAACTGATGAAAGCAATACATTGAGCTTCTAGTATACCAACTTACAGCTATAATCAACAAATCATTTACATAAGGTGTTTTTCTACCAAAATTAAAGTCAGCAAAAGTTTACTCCAAGTTCAAAAAAAGGAGACCCAATACAAAACAGTAACTACTGGCCGATCTCTTTGCTCCATGTAGTATCCAAAGTTATTGAGAAAATTGTTCTGATACGACTTTTTAACATATCGCAATAAAAACCATTTGCTATTCAAAGACAGGTTTGTTGCAGGTAAATTACAACAAGAGCCGTGGCAAGCATCGTAGAATATCTTATGACAGCATAGATAAGAGAGATGCAACAACTGAATTTTCCCAGACTTTTTCCAGCGATGAAGAGCGTTCTGAAGATTTAGCGGAGTGCATCAGTGAAGGAGACTGGGTGAAAGTGAGATTTACGTATGATAAGGGGGTAAAGGTTTTTATTGGGAAGGTTTTAGGAATCGAAGATGCAGAATTTATTGGGACATTCCTTCGGCAGTCCAGTAAATGTGACAATATTTTTTATTTTCCCAATGTGCCTGATGAGTTCCCATTTAACAAGGATGACGTTTTGGCAGTTTTAAAACCGCCACACTCACAGAGGGGACGGTATATTTTTGAATCCGACCCCCTAAAGTAGGCCAAAACAAATGTAAAAAGTGTGTCTTCATAAATTTTATTATTTTATATAGGACTATTTAAAAACCATTGAAATGTAAGTAGCCTACTGTAAAACTTTGTTACTTTACAAATAAAAACTTTGTACTTTGCAACGATTTTCAAAATCATTTATCCTTATTTATGACAATATGTTTACAAAATAATGGTTAACAGAATATCTAATCATGTTTAATAACTAAAATGGAATTAAAAAAAAACATAATAAATGTCCCTATACACTCCATAGTAACACCCAATAGGCATTTTAATGTAAAATAAATAGGTGTCCCTATTGACCCCAACCCTGGGGTGAATAGGGACAGTATGAATAAAATAAATATAAAAATCAGTATTACTGATTGAGAAAGGAGAGGGGTGTGATTAGATGCCTAGACATTAATACCAACTATTAACCATGTGAGTTATGTCAGATGTCATTTGGGTGTTAAAATATTGTTAAATAACTTTAAAAACTGTCCCTATTCACCCCGTATTACGGTAATGTATTTAAGGTTTTAAAATTACAGTTACAATAAAAACACGTTGCAGCGATCGGTAATTTGTGTACTGTCGATCAGCCGATAATTACTGACATGGCGGATCTCTTTAGTTTCAAATGTTAAATCGTAACGATAGATTCTCGAATCCGAATCGTTGAAGATTTGGTGGATTCAAGATTTAACTTTAACCTATCACTATTACCCTGTATACAAGGTGTGTTCAAAAAGTAACGGGAATTTTTAAGTTTTTCGAGTTTGGCGAGTCCAATTGTCAAGATTGTTTTTTAATATGTTGGTACTCATAGTCTTAGAGTATACAAAAATTTACCAGTTTACTTTAAATTGTTTACTTTTCAGTGGCAGTTGCTAAGGTTTAGACATGTTTTATGAACTCAGCGATTTTCACTACTTTGGACATTTTTGTGAAAGATAAAATAAAAAAGCTGTGAAGCTGGTTTGGATGGAAACAAACATAGCCTAGAGGTGGTCTGTGAAATCTCTGCAATGAAATTGACATTGCAAAAAAATCTTACTACATTATTTGGAATCTACAGATTTTATTTTTGACGGTGGAAGGATTAGGACCTAATTAGGTTGGTTATTTACCTGAAGAAGAGATCAGATTGCAGATCATAAAACGTAATGTTACTGATTTTTTGTTTCACTGAACAATAGAAAATGTCCAGAAAAATCCTTTTTCCTTCATGGTGTGACTGTTATACAGCCTTCCAGGCAGAAAATACATGACATCTTCGTTCTTTGGTCGACAACTCAAAATGAAATGGAAACAACTAATGACACTGGAACCAAAAACTGCAACTGGCTTTATGACATGTCCTCTAAACTGATGAAAGCAATACATTGAGCTTCTAGTATACCAACTTACAGCTATAATCAACAAATCATTTACATAAGGTGTTTTTCTACCAAAATTAAAGTCAGCAAAAGTTTACTCCAAGTTCAAAAAAAGGAGACCCAATACAAAACAGTAACTACTGGCCGATCTCTTTGCTCCATGTAGTATCCAAAGTTATTGAGAAAATTGTTCTGATACGACTTTTTAACATATCGCAATAAAAACCATTTGCTATTCAAAGACAGGTTTGTTGCAGGTAAATTACAACAAGAGCCGTGGCAAGCATCGTAGAATATCTTATGACAGCATAGATAAGAGAGATGCAACAACTGAATTTTCCCAGACTTTTTCCAGCGATGAAGAGCGTTCTGAAGATTTAGCGGAGTGCATCAGTGAAGGAGACTGGGTGAAAGTGAGATTTACGTATGATAAGGGGGTAAAGGTTTTTATTGGGAAGGTTTTAGGAATCGAAGATGCAGAATTTATTGGGACATTCCTTCGGCAGTCCAGTAAATGTGACAATATTTTTTATTTTCCCAATGTGCCTGATGAGTTCCCATTTAACAAGGATGACGTTTTGGCAGTTTTAAAACCGCCACACTCACAGAGGGGACGGTATATTTTTGAATCCGACCCCCTAAAGTAGGCCAAAACAAATGTAAAAAGTGTGTCTTCATAAATTTTATTATTTTATATAGGACTATTTAAAAACCATTGAAATGTAAGTAGCCTACTGTAAAACTTTGTTACTTTACAAATAAAAACTTTGTACTTTGCAACGATTTTCAAAATCATTTATCCTTATTTATGACAATATGTTTACAAAATAATGGTTAACAGAATATCTAATCATGTTTAATAACTAAAATGGAATTAAAAAAAAACATAATAAATGTCCCTATACACTCCATAGTAACACCCAATAGGCATTTTAATGTAAAATAAATAGGTGTCCCTATTGACCCCAACCCTGGGGTGAATAGGGACAGTATGAATAAAATAAATATAAAAATCAGTATTACTGATTGAGAAAGGAGAGGGGTGTGATTAGATGCCTAGACATTAATACCAACTATTAACCATGTGAGTTATGTCAGATGTCATTTGGGTGTTAAAATATTGTTAAATAACTTTAAAAACTGTCCCTATTCACCCCGTATTACGGTAATGTATTTAAGGTTTTAAAATTACAGTTACAATAAAAACACGTTGCAGCGATCGGTAATTTGTGTACTGTCGATCAGCCGATAATTACTGACATGGCGGATCTCTTTAGTTTCAAATGTTAAATCGTAACGATAGATTCTCGAATCCGAATCGTTGAAGATTTGGTGGATTCAAGATTTAACTTTAACCTATCACTATTACCCTGTATACAAGGTGTGTTCAAAAAGTAACGGGAATTTTTAAGTTTTTCGAGTTTGGCGAGTCCAATTGTCAAGATTGTTTTTTAATATGTTGGTACTCATAGTCTTAGAGTATACAAAAATTTACCAGTTTACTTTAAATTGTTTACTTTTCAGTGGCAGTTGCTAAGGTTTAGACATGTTTTATGAACTCAGCGATTTTCACTACTTTGGACATTTTTGTGAAAGATAAAATAAAAAAGCTGTGAAGCTGGTTTGGATGGAAACAAACATAGCCTAGAGGTGGTCTGTGAAATCTCTGCAATGAAATTGACATTGCAAAAAAATCTTACTACATTATTGGAATCTACAGATTTTATTTTTGACGGTGGAAGGATTAGGACCTAATTAGGTTGGTTATTTACCTGAAGAAGAGATCAGATTGCAGATCATAAAACGTAATGTTACTGATTTTTTGTTTCACTGAACGATAGAAAATGTCCAGAAAAATCCTTTTTCCTTCATGGTGTGACTGTTATACAGCCTTCCAGGCAGAAAATACATGACATCTTCGTTCTTTGGTCGACAACTCAAAATGAAATGGAAACAACTAATGACACTGGAACCAAAAACTGCAACTGGCTTTATGACATGTCCTCTAAACTGATGAAAGCAATACATTGAGCTTCTAGTATACCAACTTACAGCTATAATCAACAAATCATTTACATAAGGTGTTTTTCTACCAAAATTAAAGTCAGCAAAAGTTTACTCCAAGTTCAAAAAAAGGAGACCCAATACAAAACAGTAACTACTGGCCGATCTCTTTGCTCCATGTAGTATCCAAAGTTATTGAGAAAATTGTTCTGATACGACTTTTTAACATATCGCAATAAAAACCATTTGCTATTCAAAGACAGGTTTGTTGCAGGTAAATTACAACAAGAGCCGTGGCAAGCATCGTAGAATATCTTATGACAGCATAGATAAGAGAGATGCAACAACTGAATTTTCCCAGACTTTTTCCAGCGATGAAGAGCGTTCTGAAGATTTAGCGGAGTGCATCAGTGAAGGAGACTGGGTGAAAGTGAGATTTACGTATGATAAGGGGGTAAAGGTTTTTATTGGGAAGGTTTTAGGAATCGAAGATGCAGAATTTATTGGGACATTCCTTCGGCAGTCCAGTAAATGTGACAATATTTTTTATTTTCCCAATGTGCCTGATGAGTTCCCATTTAACAAGGATGACGTTTTGGCAGTTTTAAAACCGCCACACTCACAGAGGGGACGGTATATTTTTGAATCCGACCCCCTAAAGTAGGCCAAAACAAATGTAAAAAGTGTGTCTTCATAAATTTTATTATTTTATATAGGACTATTTAAAAACCATTGAAATGTAAGTAGCCTACTGTAAAACTTTGTTACTTTACAAATAAAAACTTTGTACTTTGCAACGATTTTCAAAATCATTTATCCTTATTTATGACAATATGTTTACAAAATAATGGTTAACAGAATATCTAATCATGTTTAATAACTAAAATGGAATTAAAAAAAAACATAATAAATGTCCCTATACACTCCATAGTAACACCCAATAGGCATTTTAATGTAAAATAAATAGGTGTCCCTATTGACCCCAACCCTGGGGTGAATAGGGACAGTATGAATAAAATAAATATAAAAATCAGTATTACTGATTGAGAAAGGAGAGGGGTGTGATTAGATGCCTAGACATTAATACCAACTATTAACCATGTGAGTTATGTCAGATGTCATTTGGGTGTTAAAATATTGTTAAATAACTTTAAAAACTGTCCCTATTCACCCCGTATTACGGTAATGTATTTAAGGTTTTAAAATTACAGTTACAATAAAAACACGTTGCAGCGATCGGTAATTTGTGTACTGTCGATCAGCCGATAATTACTGACATGGCGGATCTCTTTAGTTTCAAATGTTAAATCGTAACGATAGATTCTCGAATCCGAATCGTTGAAGATTTGGTGGATTCAAGATTTAACTTTAACCTATCACTATTACCCTGTATACAAGGTGTGTTCAAAAAGTAACGGGAATTTTTAAGTTTTTCGAGTTTGGCGAGTCCAATTGTCAAGATTGTTTTTTAATATGTTGGTACTCATAGTCTTAGAGTATACAAAAATTTACCAGTTTACTTTAAATTGTTTACTTTTCAGTGGCAGTTGCTAAGGTTTAGACATGTTTTATGAACTCAGCGATTTTCACTACTTTGGACATTTTTGTGAAAGATAAAATAAAAAAGCTGTGAAGCTGGTTTGGATGGAAACAAACATAGCCTAGAGGTGGTCTGTGAAATCTCTGCAATGAAATTGACATTGCAAAAAAATCTTACTACATTATTGGAATCTACAGATTTTATTTTTGACGGTGGAAGGATTAGGACCTAATTAGGTTGGTTATTTACCTGAAGAAGAGATCAGATTGCAGATCATAAAACGTAATGTTACTGATTTTTTGTTTCACTGAACGATAGAAAATGTCCAGAAAAATCCTTTTTCCTTCATGGTGTGACTGTTATACAGCCTTCCAGGCAGAAAATACATGACATCTTCGTTCTTTGGTCGACAACTCAAAATGAAATGGAAACAACTAATGACACTGGAACCAAAAACTGCAACTGGCTTTATGACATGTCCTCTAAACTGATGAAAGCAATACATTGAGCTTCTAGTATACCAACTTACAGCTATAATCAACAAATCATTTACATAAGGTGTTTTTCTACCAAAATTAAAGTCAGCAAAAGTTTACTCCAAGTTCAAAAAAAGGAGACCCAATACAAAACAGTAACTACTGGCCGATCTCTTTGCTCCATGTAGTATCCAAAGTTATTGAGAAAATTGTTCTGATACGACTTTTTAACATATCGCAATAAAAACCATTTGCTATTCAAAGACAGGTTTGTTGCAGGTAAATTACAACAAGAGCCGTGGCAAGCATCGTAGAATATCTTATGACAGCATAGATAAGAGAGATGCAACAACTGAATTTTCCCAGACTTTTTCCAGCGATGAAGAGCGTTCTGAAGATTTAGCGGAGTGCATCAGTGAAGGAGACTGGGTGAAAGTGAGATTTACGTATGATAAGGGGGTAAAGGTTTTTATTGGGAAGGTTTTAGGAATCGAAGATGCAGAATTTATTGGGACATTCCTTCGGCAGTCCAGTAAATGTGACAATATTTTTTATTTTCCCAATGTGCCTGATGAGTTCCCATTTAACAAGGATGACGTTTTGGCAGTTTTAAAACCGCCACACTCACAGAGGGGACGGTATATTTTTGAATCCGACCCCCTAAAGTAGGCCAAAACAAATGTAAAAAGTGTGTCTTCATAAATTTTATTATTTTATATAGGACTATTTAAAAACCATTGAAATGTAAGTAGCCTACTGTAAAACTTTGTTACTTTACAAATAAAAACTTTGTACTTTGCAACGATTTTCAAAATCATTTATCCTTATTTATGACAATATGTTTACAAAATAATGGTTAACAGAATATCTAATCATGTTTAATAACTAAAATGGAATTAAAAAAAAACATAATAAATGTCCCTATACACTCCATAGTAACACCCAATAGGCATTTTAATGTAAAATAAATAGGTGTCCCTATTGACCCCAACCCTGGGGTGAATAGGGACAGTATGAATAAAATAAATATAAAAATCAGTATTACTGATTGAGAAAGGAGAGGGGTGTGATTAGATGCCTAGACATTAATACCAACTATTAACCATGTGAGTTATGTCAGATGTCATTTGGGTGTTAAAATATTGTTAAATAACTTTAAAAACTGTCCCTATTCACCCCGTATTACGGTAATGTATTTAAGGTTTTAAAATTACAGTTACAATAAAAACACGTTGCAGCGATCGGTAATTTGTGTACTGTCGATCAGCCGATAATTACTGACATGGCGGATCTCTTTAGTTTCAAATGTTAAATCGTAACGATAGATTCTCGAATCCGAATCGTTGAAGATTTGGTGGATTCAAGATTTAACTTTAACCTATCACTATTACCCTGTATACAAGGTGTGTTCAAAAAGTAACGGGAATTTTTAAGTTTTTCGAGTTTGGCGAGTCCAATTGTCAAGATTGTTTTTTAATATGTTGGTACTCATAGTCTTAGAGTATACAAAAATTTACCAGTTTACTTTAAATTGTTTACTTTTCAGTGGCAGTTGCTAAGGTTTAGACATGTTTTATGAACTCAGCGATTTTCACTACTTTGGACATTTTTGTGAAAGATAAAATAAAAAAGCTGTGAAGCTGGTTTGGATGGAAACAAACATAGCCTAGAGGTGGTCTGTGAAATCTCTGCAATGAAATTGACATTGCAAAAAAATCTTACTACATTATTGGAATCTACAGATTTTATTTTTGACGGTGGAAGGATTAGGACCTAATTAGGTTGGTTATTTACCTGAAGAAGAGATCAGATTGCAGATCATAAAACGTAATGTTACTGATTTTTTGTTTCACTGAACGATAGAAAATGTCCAGAAAAATCCTTTTTCCTTCATGGTGTGACTGTTATACAGCCTTCCAGGCAGAAAATACATGACATCTTCGTTCTTTGGTCGACAACTCAAAATGAAATGGAAACAACTAATGACACTGGAACCAAAAACTGCAACTGGCTTTATGACATGTCCTCTAAACTGATGAAAGCAATACATTGAGCTTCTAGTATACCAACTTACAGCTATAATCAACAAATCATTTACATAAGGTGTTTTTCTACCAAAATTAAAGTCAGCAAAAGTTTACTCCAAGTTCAAAAAAAGGAGACCCAATACAAAACAGTAACTACTGGCCGATCTCTTTGCTCCATGTAGTATCCAAAGTTATTGAGAAAATTGTTCTGATACGACTTTTTAACATATCGCAATAAAAACCATTTGCTATTCAAAGACAGGTTTGTTGCAGGTAAATTACAACAAGAGCCGTGGCAAGCATCGTAGAATATCTTATGACAGCATAGATAAGAGAGATGCAACAACTGAATTTTCCCAGACTTTTTCCAGCGATGAAGAGCGTTCTGAAGATTTAGCGGAGTGCATCAGTGAAGGAGACTGGGTGAAAGTGAGATTTACGTATGATAAGGGGGTAAAGGTTTTTATTGGGAAGGTTTTAGGAATCGAAGATGCAGAATTTATTGGGACATTCCTTCGGCAGTCCAGTAAATGTGACAATATTTTTTATTTTCCCAATGTGCCTGATGAGTTCCCATTTAACAAGGATGACGTTTTGGCAGTTTTAAAACCGCCACACTCACAGAGGGGACGGTATATTTTTGAATCCGACCCCCTAAAGTAGGCCAAAACAAATGTAAAAAGTGTGTCTTCATAAATTTTATTATTTTATATAGGACTATTTAAAAACCATTGAAATGTAAGTAGCCTACTGTAAAACTTTGTTACTTTACAAATAAAAACTTTGTACTTTGCAACGATTTTCAAAATCATTTATCCTTATTTATGACAATATGTTTACAAAATAATGGTTAACAGAATATCTAATCATGTTTAATAACTAAAATGGAATTAAAAAAAAACATAATAAATGTCCCTATACACTCCATAGTAACACCCAATAGGCATTTTAATGTAAAATAAATAGGTGTCCCTATTGACCCCAACCCTGGGGTGAATAGGGACAGTATGAATAAAATAAATATAAAAATCAGTATTACTGATTGAGAAAGGAGAGGGGTGTGATTAGATGCCTAGACATTAATACCAACTATTAACCATGTGAGTTATGTCAGATGTCATTTGGGTGTTAAAATATTGTTAAATAACTTTAAAAACTGTCCCTATTCACCCCGTATTACGGTAATGTATTTAAGGTTTTAAAATTACAGTTACAATAAAAACACGTTGCAGCGATCGGTAATTTGTGTACTGTCGATCAGCCGATAATTACTGACATGGCGGATCTCTTTAGTTTCAAATGTTAAATCGTAACGATAGATTCTCGAATCCGAATCGTTGAAGATTTGGTGGATTCAAGATTTAACTTTAACCTATCACTATTACCCTGTATACAAGGTGTGTTCAAAAAGTAACGGGAATTTTTAAGTTTTTCGAGTTTGGCGAGTCCAATTGTCAAGATTGTTTTTTAATATGTTGGTACTCATAGTCTTAGAGTATACAAAAATTTACCAGTTTACTTTAAATTGTTTACTTTTCAGTGGCAGTTGCTAAGGTTTAGACATGTTTTATGAACTCAGCGATTTTCACTACTTTGGACATTTTTGTGAAAGATAAAATAAAAAAGCTGTGAAGCTGGTTTGGATGGAAACAAACATAGCCTAGAGGTGGTCTGTGAAATCTCTGCAATGAAATTGACATTGCAAAAAAATCTTACTACATTATTGGAATCTACAGATTTTATTTTTGACGGTGGAAGGATTAGGACCTAATTAGGTTGGTTATTTACCTGAAGAAGAGATCAGATTGCAGATCATAAAACGTAATGTTACT
Organism: Homalodisca vitripennis; assembly: GCF_021130785.1. Lineage (NCBI taxonomy): Eukaryota > Metazoa > Arthropoda > Insecta > Hemiptera > Cicadellidae > Homalodisca > Homalodisca vitripennis. Next base: position 20,564,026 of record NC_060210.1, read on the forward strand.
GATTTTTTGTTTCACTGAACGATAGAAAATGTCCAGAAAAATCCTTTTTCCTTCATGGTGTGACTGTTATACAGCCTTCCAGGCAGAAAATACATGACATCTTCGTTCTTTGGTCGACAACTCAAAATGAAATGGAAACAACTAATGACACTGGAACCAAAAACTGCAACTGGCTTTATGACATGTCCTCTAAACTGATGAAAGCAATACATTGAGCTTCTAGTATACCAACTTACAGCTATAATCAACAAATCATTTACATAAGGTGTTTTTCTACCAAAATTAAAGTCAGCAAAAGTTTACTCCAAGTTCAAAAAAAGGAGACCCAATACAAAACAGTAACTACTGGCCGATCTCTTTGCTCCATGTAGTATCCAAAGTTATTGAGAAAATTGTTCTGATACGACTTTTTAACATATCGCAATAAAAACCATTTGCTATTCAAAGACAGGTTTGTTGCAGGTAAATTACAACAAGAGCCGTGGCAAGCATCGTAGAATATCTTATGACAGCATAGATAAGAGAGATGCAACAACTGAATTTTCCCAGACTTTTTCCAGCGATGAAGAGCGTTCTGAAGATTTAGCGGAGTGCATCAGTGAAGGAGACTGGGTGAAAGTGAGATTTACGTATGATAAGGGGGTAAAGGTTTTTATTGGGAAGGTTTTAGGAATCGAAGATGCAGAATTTATTGGGACATTCCTTCGGCAGTCCAGTAAATGTGACAATATTTTTTATTTTCCCAATGTGCCTGATGAGTTCCCATTTAACAAGGATGACGTTTTGGCAGTTTTAAAACCGCCACACTCACAGAGGGGACGGTATATTTTTGAATCCGACCCCCTAAAGTAGGCCAAAACAAATGTAAAAAGTGTGTCTTCATAAATTTTATTATTTTATATAGGACTATTTAAAAACCATTGAAATGTAAGTAGCCTACTGTAAAACTTTGTTACTTTACAAATAAAAACTTTGTACTTTGCAACGATTTTCAAAATCATTTATCCTTATTTATGACAATATGTTTACAAAATAATGGTTAACAGAATATCTAATCATGTTTAATAACTAAAATGGAATTAAAAAAAAACATAATAAATGTCCCTATACACTCCATAGTAACACCCAATAGGCATTTTAATGTAAAATAAATAGGTGTCCCTATTGACCCCAACCCTGGGGTGAATAGGGACAGTATGAATAAAATAAATATAAAAATCAGTATTACTGATTGAGAAAGGAGAGGGGTGTGATTAGATGCCTAGACATTAATACCAACTATTAACCATGTGAGTTATGTCAGATGTCATTTGGGTGTTAAAATATTGTTAAATAACTTTAAAAACTGTCCCTATTCACCCCGTATTACGGTAATGTATTTAAGGTTTTAAAATTACAGTTACAATAAAAACACGTTGCAGCGATCGGTAATTTGTGTACTGTCGATCAGCCGATAATTACTGACATGGCGGATCTCTTTAGTTTCAAATGTTAAATCGTAACGATAGATTCTCGAATCCGAATCGTTGAAGATTTGGTGGATTCAAGATTTAACTTTAACCTATCACTATTACCCTGTATACAAGGTGTGTTCAAAAAGTAACGGGAATTTTTAAGTTTTTCGAGTTTGGCGAGTCCAATTGTCAAGATTGTTTTTTAATATGTTGGTACTCATAGTCTTAGAGTATACAAAAATTTACCAGTTTACTTTAAATTGTTTACTTTTCAGTGGCAGTTGCTAAGGTTTAGACATGTTTTATGAACTCAGCGATTTTCACTACTTTGGACATTTTTGTGAAAGATAAAATAAAAAAGCTGTGAAGCTGGTTTGGATGGAAACAAACATAGCCTAGAGGTGGTCTGTGAAATCTCTGCAATGAAATTGACATTGCAAAAAAATCTTACTACATTATTGGAATCTACAGATTTTATTTTTGACGGTGGAAGGATTAGGACCTAATTAGGTTGGTTATTTACCTGAAGAAGAGATCAGATTGCAGATCATAAAACGTAATGTTACTGATTTTTTGTTTCACTGAACAATAGAAAATGTCCAGAAAAATCCTTTTTCCTTCATGGTGTGACTGTTATACAGCCTTCCAGGCAGAAAATACATGACATCTTCGTTCTTTGGTCGACAACTCAAAATGAAATGGAAACAACTAATGACACTGGAACCAAAAACTGCAACTGGCTTTATGACATGTCCTCTAAACTGATGAAAGCAATACATTGAGCTTCTAGTATACCAACTTACAGCTATAATCAACAAATCATTTACATAAGGTGTTTTTCTACCAAAATTAAAGTCAGCAAAAGTTTACTCCAAGTTCAAAAAAAGGAGACCCAATACAAAACAGTAACTACTGGCCGATCTCTTTGCTCCATGTAGTATCCAAAGTTATTGAGAAAATTGTTCTGATACGACTTTTTAACATATCGCAATAAAAACCATTTGCTATTCAAAGACAGGTTTGTTGCAGGTAAATTACAACAAGAGCCGTGGCAAGCATCGTAGAATATCTTATGACAGCATAGATAAGAGAGATGCAACAACTGAATTTTCCCAGACTTTTTCCAGCGATGAAGAGCGTTCTGAAGATTTAGCGGAGTGCATCAGTGAAGGAGACTGGGTGAAAGTGAGATTTACGTATGATAAGGGGGTAAAGGTTTTTATTGGGAAGGTTTTAGGAATCGAAGATGCAGAATTTATTGGGACATTCCTTCGGCAGTCCAGTAAATGTGACAATATTTTTTATTTTCCCAATGTGCCTGATGAGTTCCCATTTAACAAGGATGACGTTTTGGCAGTTTTAAAACCGCCACACTCACAGAGGGGACGGTATATTTTTGAATCCGACCCCCTAAAGTAGGCCAAAACAAATGTAAAAAGTGTGTCTTCATAAATTTTATTATTTTATATAGGACTATTTAAAAACCATTGAAATGTAAGTAGCCTACTGTAAAACTTTGTTACTTTACAAATAAAAACTTTGTACTTTGCAACGATTTTCAAAATCATTTATCCTTATTTATGACAATATGTTTACAAAATAATGGTTAACAGAATATCTAATCATGTTTAATAACTAAAATGGAATTAAAAAAAAACATAATAAATGTCCCTATACACTCCATAGTAACACCCAATAGGCATTTTAATGTAAAATAAATAGGTGTCCCTATTGACCCCAACCCTGGGGTGAATAGGGACAGTATGAATAAAATAAATATAAAAATCAGTATTACTGATTGAGAAAGGAGAGGGGTGTGATTAGATGCCTAGACATTAATACCAACTATTAACCATGTGAGTTATGTCAGATGTCATTTGGGTGTTAAAATATTGTTAAATAACTTTAAAAACTGTCCCTATTCACCCCGTATTACGGTAATGTATTTAAGGTTTTAAAATTACAGTTACAATAAAAACACGTTGCAGCGATCGGTAATTTGTGTACTGTCGATCAGCCGATAATTACTGACATGGCGGATCTCTTTAGTTTCAAATGTTAAATCGTAACGATAGATTCTCGAATCCGAATCGTTGAAGATTTGGTGGATTCAAGATTTAACTTTAACCTATCACTATTACCCTGTATACAAGGTGTGTTCAAAAAGTAACGGGAATTTTTAAGTTTTTCGAGTTTGGCGAGTCCAATTGTCAAGATTGTTTTTTAATATGTTGGTACTCATAGTCTTAGAGTATACAAAAATTTACCAGTTTACTTTAAATTGTTTACTTTTCAGTGGCAGTTGCTAAGGTTTAGACATGTTTTATGAACTCAGCGATTTTCACTACTTTGGACATTTTTGTGAAAGATAAAATAAAAAAGCTGTGAAGCTGGTTTGGATGGAAACAAACATAGCCTAGAGGTGGTCTGTGAAATCTCTGCAATGAAATTGACATTGCAAAAAAATCTTACTACATTATTGGAATCTACAGATTTTATTTTTGACGGTGGAAGGATTAGGACCTAATTAGGTTGGTTATTTACCTGAAGAAGAGATCAGATTGCAGATCATAAAACGTAATGTTACTGATTTTTTGTTTCACTGAACAATAGAAAATGTCCAGAAAAATCCTTTTTCCTTCATGGTGTGACTGTTATACAGCCTTCCAGGCAGAAAATACATGACATCTTCGTTCTTTGGTCGACAACTCAAAATGAAATGGAAACAACTAATGACACTGGAACCAAAAACTGCAACTGGCTTTATGACATGTCCTCTAAACTGATGAAAGCAATACATTGAGCTTCTAGTATACCAACTTACAGCTATAATCAACAAATCATTTACATAAGGTGTTTTTCTACCAAAATTAAAGTCAGCAAAAGTTTACTCCAAGTTCAAAAAAAGGAGACCCAATACAAAACAGTAACTACTGGCCGATCTCTTTGCTCCATGTAGTATCCAAAGTTATTGAGAAAATTGTTCTGATACGACTTTTTAACATATCGCAATAAAAACCATTTGCTATTCAAAGACAGGTTTGTTGCAGGTAAATTACAACAAGAGCCGTGGCAAGCATCGTAGAATATCTTATGACAGCATAGATAAGAGAGATGCAACAACTGAATTTTCCCAGACTTTTTCCAGCGATGAAGAGCGTTCTGAAGATTTAGCGGAGTGCATCAGTGAAGGAGACTGGGTGAAAGTGAGATTTACGTATGATAAGGGGGTAAAGGTTTTTATTGGGAAGGTTTTAGGAATCGAAGATGCAGAATTTATTGGGACATTCCTTCGGCAGTCCAGTAAATGTGACAATATTTTTTATTTTCCCAATGTGCCTGATGAGTTCCCATTTAACAAGGATGACGTTTTGGCAGTTTTAAAACCGCCACACTCACAGAGGGGACGGTATATTTTTGAATCCGACCCCCTAAAGTAGGCCAAAACAAATGTAAAAAGTGTGTCTTCATAAATTTTATTATTTTATATAGGACTATTTAAAAACCATTGAAATGTAAGTAGCCTACTGTAAAACTTTGTTACTTTACAAATAAAAACTTTGTACTTTGCAACGATTTTCAAAATCATTTATCCTTATTTATGACAATATGTTTACAAAATAATGGTTAACAGAATATCTAATCATGTTTAATAACTAAAATGGAATTAAAAAAAAACATAATAAATGTCCCTATACACTCCATAGTAACACCCAATAGGCATTTTAATGTAAAATAAATAGGTGTCCCTATTGACCCCAACCCTGGGGTGAATAGGGACAGTATGAATAAAATAAATATAAAAATCAGTATTACTGATTGAGAAAGGAGAGGGGTGTGATTAGATGCCTAGACATTAATACCAACTATTAACCATGTGAGTTATGTCAGATGTCATTTGGGTGTTAAAATATTGTTAAATAACTTTAAAAACTGTCCCTATTCACCCCGTATTACGGTAATGTATTTAAGGTTTTAAAATTACAGTTACAATAAAAACACGTTGCAGCGATCGGTAATTTGTGTACTGTCGATCAGCCGATAATTACTGACATGGCGGATCTCTTTAGTTTCAAATGTTAAATCGTAACGATAGATTCTCGAATCCGAATCGTTGAAGATTTGGTGGATTCAAGATTTAACTTTAACCTATCACTATTACCCTGTATACAAGGTGTGTTCAAAAAGTAACGGGAATTTTTAAGTTTTTCGAGTTTGGCGAGTCCAATTGTCAAGATTGTTTTTTAATATGTTGGTACTCATAGTCTTAGAGTATACAAAAATTTACCAGTTTACTTTAAATTGTTTACTTTTCAGTGGCAGTTGCTAAGGTTTAGACATGTTTTATGAACTCAGCGATTTTCACTACTTTGGACATTTTTGTGAAAGATAAAATAAAAAAGCTGTGAAGCTGGTTTGGATGGAAACAAACATAGCCTAGAGGTGGTCTGTGAAATCTCTGCAATGAAATTGACATTGCAAAAAAATCTTACTACATTATTGGAATCTACAGATTTTATTTTTGACGGTGGAAGGATTAGGACCTAATTAGGTTGGTTATTTACCTGAAGAAGAGATCAGATTGCAGATCATAAAACGTAATGTTACTGATTTTTTGTTTCACTGAACGATAGAAAATGTCCAGAAAAATCCTTTTTCCTTCATGGTGTGACTGTTATACAGCCTTCCAGGCAGAAAATACATGACATCTTCGTTCTTTGGTCGACAACTCAAAATGAAATGGAAACAACTAATGACACTGGAACCAAAAACTGCAACTGGCTTTATGACATGTCCTCTAAACTGATGAAAGCAATACATTGAGCTTCTAGTATACCAACTTACAGCTATAATCAACAAATCATTTACATAAGGTGTTTTTCTACCAAAATTAAAGTCAGCAAAAGTTTACTCCAAGTTCAAAAAAAGGAGACCCAATACAAAACAGTAACTACTGGCCGATCTCTTTGCTCCATGTAGTATCCAAAGTTATTGAGAAAATTGTTCTGATACGACTTTTTAACATATCGCAATAAAAACCATTTGCTATTCAAAGACAGGTTTGTTGCAGGTAAATTACAACAAGAGCCGTGGCAAGCATCGTAGAATATCTTATGACAGCATAGATAAGAGAGATGCAACAACTGAATTTTCCCAGACTTTTTCCAGCGATGAAGAGCGTTCTGAAGATTTAGCGGAGTGCATCAGTGAAGGAGACTGGGTGAAAGTGAGATTTACGTATGATAAGGGGGTAAAGGTTTTTATTGGGAAGGTTTTAGGAATCGAAGATGCAGAATTTATTGGGACATTCCTTCGGCAGTCCAGTAAATGTGACAATATTTTTTATTTTCCCAATGTGCCTGATGAGTTCCCATTTAACAAGGATGACGTTTTGGCAGTTTTAAAACCGCCACACTCACAGAGGGGACGGTATATTTTTGAATCCGACCCCCTAAAGTAGGCCAAAACAAATGTAAAAAGTGTGTCTTCATAAATTTTATTATTTTATATAGGACTATTTAAAAACCATTGAAATGTAAGTAGCCTACTGTAAAACTTTGTTACTTTACAAATAAAAACTTTGTACTTTGCAACGATTTTCAAAATCATTTATCCTTATTTATGACAATATGTTTACAAAATAATGGTTAACAGAATATCTAATCATGTTTAATAACTAAAATGGAATTAAAAAAAAACATAATAAATGTCCCTATACACTCCATAGTAACACCCAATAGGCATTTTAATGTAAAATAAATAGGTGTCCCTATTGACCCCAACCCTGGGGTGAATAGGGACAGTATGAATAAAATAAATATAAAAATCAGTATTACTGATTGAGAAAGGAGAGGGGTGTGATTAGATGCCTAGACATTAATACCAACTATTAACCATGTGAGTTATGTCAGATGTCATTTGGGTGTTAAAATATTGTTAAATAACTTTAAAAACTGTCCCTATTCACCCCGTATTACGGTAATGTATTTAAGGTTTTAAAATTACAGTTACAATAAAAACACGTTGCAGCGATCGGTAATTTGTGTACTGTCGATCAGCCGATAATTACTGACATGGCGGATCTCTTTAGTTTCAAATGTTAAATCGTAACGATAGATTCTCGAATCCGAATCGTTGAAGATTTGGTGGATTCAAGATTTAACTTTAACCTATCACTATTACCCTGTATACAAGGTGTGTTCAAAAAGTAACGGGAATTTTTAAGTTTTTCGAGTTTGGCGAGTCCAATTGTCAAGATTGTTTTTTAATATGTTGGTACTCATAGTCTTAGAGTATACAAAAATTTACCAGTTTACTTTAAATTGTTTACTTTTCAGTGGCAGTTGCTAAGGTTTAGACATGTTTTATGAACTCAGCGATTTTCACTACTTTGGACATTTTTGTGAAAGATAAAATAAAAAAGCTGTGAAGCTGGTTTGGATGGAAACAAACATAGCCTAGAGGTGGTCTGTGAAATCTCTGCAATGAAATTGACATTGCAAAAAAATCTTACTACATTATTGGAATCTACAGATTTTATTTTTGACGGTGGAAGGATTAGGACCTAATTAGGTTGGTTATTTACCTGAAGAAGAGATCAGATTGCAGATCATAAAACGTAATGTTACTGATTTTTTGTTTCACTGAACGATAGAAAATGTCCAGAAAAATCCTTTTTCCTTCATGGTGTGACTGTTATACAGCCTTCCAGGCAGAAAATACATGACATCTTCGTTCTTTGGTCGACAACTCAAAATGAAATGGAAACAACTAATGACACTGGAACCAAAAACTGCAACTGGCTTTATGACATGTCCTCTAAACTGATGAAAGCAATACATTGAGCTTCTAGTATACCAACTTACAGCTATAATCAACAAATCATTTACATAAGGTGTTTTTCTACCAAAATTAAAGTCAGCAAAAGTTTACTCCAAGTTCAAAAAAAGGAGACCCAATACAAAACAGTAACTACTGGCCGATCTCTTTGCTCCATGTAGTATCCAAAGTTATTGAGAAAATTGTTCTGATACGACTTTTTAACATATCGCAATAAAAACCATTTGCTATTCAAAGACAGGTTTGTTGCAGGTAAATTACAACAAGAGCCGTGGCAAGCATCGTAGAATATCTTATGACAGCATAGATAAGAGAGATGCAACAACTGAATTTTCCCAGACTTTTTCCAGCGATGAAGAGCGTTCTGAAGATTTAGCGGAGTGCATCAGTGAAGGAGACTGGGTGAAAGTGAGATTTACGTATGATAAGGGGGTAAAGGTTTTTATTGGGAAGGTTTTAGGAATCGAAGATGCAGAATTTATTGGGACATTCCTTCGGCAGTCCAGTAAATGTGACAATATTTTTTATTTTCCCAATGTGCCTGATGAGTTCCCATTTAACAAGGATGACGTTTTGGCAGTTTTAAAACCGCCACACTCACAGAGGGGACGGTATATTTTTGAATCCGACCCCCTAAAGTAGGCCAAAACAAATGTAAAAAGTGTATCTTCATAAATTTTATTATTTTATATAGGACTATTTAAAAACCATTGAAATGTAAGTAGCCTACTGTAAAACTTTGTTACTTTACAAATAAAAACTTTGTACTTTGCAACGATTTTCAAAATCATTTATCCTTATTTATGACAATATGTTTACAAAATAATGGTTAACAGAATATCTAATCATGTTTAATAACTAAAATGGAATTAAAAAAAAACATAATAAATGTCCCTATACACTCCATAGTAACACCCAATAGGCATTTTAATGTAAAATAAATAGGTGTCCCTATTGACCCCAACCCTGGGGTGAATAGGGACAGTATGAATAAAATAAATATAAAAATCAGTATTACTGATTGAGAAAGGAGAGGGGTGTGATTAGATGCCTAGACATTAATACCAACTATTAACCATGTGAGTTATGTCAGATGTCATTTGGGTGTTAAAATATTGTTAAATAACTTTAAAAACTGTCCCTATTCACCCCGTATTACGGTAATGTATTTAAGGTTTTAAAATTACAGTTACAATAAAAACACGTTGCAGCGATCGGTAATTTGTGTACTGTCGATCAGCCGATAATTACTGACATGGCGGATCTCTTTAGTTTCAAATGTTAAATCGTAACGATAGATTCTCGAATCCGAATCGTTGAAGATTTGGTGGATTCAAGATTTAACTTTAACCTATCACTATTACCCTGTATACAAGGTGTGTTCAAAAAGTAACGGGAATTTTTAAGTTTTTCGAGTTTGGCGAGTCCAATTGTCAAGATTGTTTTTTAATATGTTGGTACTCATAGTCTTAGAGTATACAAAAATTTACCAGTTTACTTTAAATTGTTTACTTTTCAGTGGCAGTTGCTAAGGTTTAGACATGTTTTATGAACTCAGCGATTTTCACTACTTTGGACATTTTTGTGAAAGATAAAATAAAAAAGCTGTGAAGCTGGTTTGGATGGAAACAAACATAGCCTAGAGGTGGTCTGTGAAATCTCTGCAATGAAATTGACATTGCAAAAAAATCTTACTACATTATTGGAATCTACAGATTTTATTTTTGACGGTGGAAGGATTAGGACCTAATTAGGTTGGTTATTTACCTGAAGAAGAGATCAGATTGCAGATCATAAAACGTAATGTTACTGATTTTTTGTTTCACTGAACGATAGAAAATGTCCAGAAAAATCCTTTTTCCTTCATGGTGTGACTGTTATACAGCCTTCCAGGCAGAAAATACATGACATCTTCGTTCTTTGGTCGACAACTCAAAATGAAATGGAAACAACTAATGACACTGGAACCAAAAACTGCAACTGGCTTTATGACATGTCCTCTAAACTGATGAAAGCAATACATTGAGCTTCTAGTATACCAACTTACAGCTATAATCAACAAATCATTTACATAAGGTGTTTTTCTACCAAAATTAAAGTCAGCAAAAGTTTACTCCAAGTTCAAAAAAAGGAGACCCAATACAAAACAGTAACTACTGGCCGATCTCTTTGCTCCATGTAGTATCCAAAGTTATTGAGAAAATTGTTCTGATACGACTTTTTAACATATCGCAATAAAAACCATTTGCTATTCAAAGACAGGTTTGTTGCAGGTAAATTACAACAAGAGCCGTGGCAAGCATCGTAGAATATCTTATGACAGCATAGATAAGAGAGATGCAACAACTGAATTTTCCCAGACTTTTTCCAGCGATGAAGAGCGTTCTGAAGATTTAGCGGAGTGCATCAGTGAAGGAGACTGGGTGAAAGTGAGATTTACGTATGATAAGGGGGTAAAGGTTTTTATTGGGAAGGTTTTAGGAATCGAAGATGCAGAATTTATTGGGACATTCCTTCGGCAGTCCAGTAAATGTGACAATATTTTTTATTTTCCCAATGTGCCTGATGAGTTCCCATTTAACAAGGATGACGTTTTGGCAGTTTTAAAACCGCCACACTCACAGAGGGGACGGTATATTTTTGAATCCGACCCCCTAAAGTAGGCCAAAACAAATGTAAAAAGTGTGTCTTCATAAATTTTATTATTTTATATAGGACTATTTAAAAACCATTGAAATGTAAGTAGCCTACTGTAAAACTTTGTTACTTTACAAATAAAAACTTTGTACTTTGCAACGATTTTCAAAATCATTTATCCTTATTTATGACAATATGTTTACAAAATAATGGTTAACAGAATATCTAATCATGTTTAATAACTAAAATGGAATTAAAAAAAAAACATAATAAATGTCCCTATACACTCCATAGTAACACCCAATAGGCATTTTAATGTAAAATAAATAGGTGTCCCTATTGACCCCAACCCTGGGGTGAATAGGGACAGTATGAATAAAATAAATATAAAAATCAGTATTACTGATTGAGAAAGGAGAGGGGTGTGATTAGATGCCTAGACATTAATACCAACTATTAACCATGTGAGTTATGTCAGATGTCATTTGGGTGTTAAAATATTGTTAAATAACTTTAAAAACTGTCCCTATTCACCCCGTATTACGGTAATGTATTTAAGGTTTTAAAATTACAGTTACAATAAAAACACGTTGCAGCGATCGGTAATTTGTGTACTGTCGATCAGCCGATAATTACTGACATGGCGGATCTCTTTAGTTTCAAATGTTAAATCGTAACGATAGATTCTCGAATCCGAATCGTTGAAGATTTGGTGGATTCAAGATTTAACTTTAACCTATCACTATTACCCTGTATACAAGGTGTGTTCAAAAAGTAACGGGAATTTTTAAGTTTTTCGAGTTTGGCGAGTCCAATTGTCAAGATTGTTTTTTAATATGTTGGTACTCATAGTCTTAGAGTATACAAAAATTTACCAGTTTACTTTAAATTGTTTACTTTTCAGTGGCAGTTGCTAAGGTTTAGACATGTTTTATGAACTCAGCGATTTTCACTACTTTGGACATTTTTGTGAAAGATAAAATAAAAAAGCTGTGAAGCTGGTTTGGATGGAAACAAACATAGCCTAGAGGTGGTCTGTGAAATCTCTGCAATGAAATTGACATTGCAAAAAAATCTTACTACATTATTGGAATCTACAGATTTTATTTTTGACGGTGGAAGGATTAGGACCTAATTAGGTTGGTTATTTACCTGAAGAAGAGATCAGATTGCAGATCATAAAACGTAATGTTACTGATTTTTTGTTTCACTGAACGATAGAAAATGTCCAGAAAAATCCTTTTTCCTTCATGGTGTGACTGTTATACAGCCTTCCAGGCAGAAAATACATGACATCTTCGTTCTTTGGTCGACAACTCAAAATGAAATGGAAACAACTAATGACACTGGAACCAAAAACTGCAACTGGCTTTATGACATGTCCTCTAAACTGATGAAAGCAATACATTGAGCTTCTAGTATACCAACTTACAGCTATAATCAACAAATCATTTACATAAGGTGTTTTTCTACCAAAATTAAAGTCAGCAAAAGTTTACTCCAAGTTCAAAAAAAGGAGACCCAATACAAAACAGTAACTACTGGCCGATCTCTTTGCTCCATGTAGTATCCAAAGTTATTGAGAAAATTGTTCTGATACGACTTTTTAACATATCGCAATAAAAACCATTTGCTATTCAAAGACAGGTTTGTTGCAGGTAAATTACAACAAGAGCCGTGGCAAGCATCGTAGAATATCTTATGACAGCATAGATAAGAGAGATGCAACAACTGAATTTTCCCAGACTTTTTCCAGCGATGAAGAGCGTTCTGAAGATTTAGCGGAGTGCATCAGTGAAGGAGACTGGGTGAAAGTGAGATTTACGTATGATAAGGGGGTAAAGGTTTTTATTGGGAAGGTTTTAGGAATCGAAGATGCAGAATTTATTGGGACATTCCTTCGGCAGTCCAGTAAATGTGACAATATTTTTTATTTTCCCAATGTGCCTGATGAGTTCCCATTTAACAAGGATGACGTTTTGGCAGTTTTAAAACCGCCACACTCACAGAGGGGACGGTATATTTTTGAATCCGACCCCCTAAAGTAGGCCAAAACAAATGTAAAAAGTGTGTCTTCATAAATTTTATTATTTTATATAGGACTATTTAAAAACCATTGAAATGTAAGTAGCCTACTGTAAAACTTTGTTACTTTACAAATAAAAACTTTGTACTTTGCAACGATTTTCAAAATCATTTATCCTTATTTATGACAATATGTTTACAAAATAATGGTTAACAGAATATCTAATCATGTTTAATAACTAAAATGGAATTAAAAAAAAACACAATAAATGTCCCTATACACTCCATAGTAACACCCAATAGGCATTTTAATGTAAAATAAATAGGTGTCCCTATTGACCCCAACCCTGGGGTGAATAGGGACAGTATGAATAAAATAAATATAAAAATCAGTATTACTGATTGAGAAAGGAGAGGGGTGTGATTAGATGCCTAGACATTAATACCAACTATTAACCATGTGAGTTATGTCAGATGTCATTTGGGTGTTAAAATATTGTTAAATAACTTTAAAAACTGTCCCTATTCACCCCGTATTACGGTAATGTATTTAAGGTTTTAAAATTACAGTTACAATAAAAACACGTTGCAGCGATCGGTAATTTGTGTACTGTCGATCAGCCGATAATTACTGACATGGCGGATCTCTTTAGTTTCAAATGTTAAATCGTAACGATAGATTCTCGAATCCGAATCGTTGAAGATTTGGTGGATTCAAGATTTAACTTTAACCTATCACTATTACCCTGTATACAAGGTGTGTTCAAAAAGTAACGGGAATTTTTAAGTTTTTCGAGTTTGGCGAGTCCAATTGTCAAGATTGTTTTTTAATATGTTGGTACTCATAGTCTTAGAGTATACAAAAATTTACCAGTTTACTTTAAATTGTTTACTTTTCAGTGGCAGTTGCTAAGGTTTAGACATGTTTTATGAACTCAGCGATTTTCACTACTTTGGACATTTTTGTGAAAGATAAAATAAAAAAGCTGTGAAGCTGGTTTGGATGGAAACAAACATAGCCTAGAGGTGGTCTGTGAAATCTCTGCAATGAAATTGACATTGCAAAAAAATCTTACTACATTATTGGAATCTACAGATTTTATTTTTGACGGTGGAAGGATTAGGACCTAATTAGGTTGGTTATTTACCTGAAGAAGAGATCAGATTGCAGATCATAAAACGTAATGTTACTGATTTTTTGTTTCACTGAACGATAGAAAATGTCCAGAAAAATCCTTTTTCCTTCATGGTGTGACTGTTATACAGCCTTCCAGGCAGAAAATACATGACATCTTCGTTCTTTGGTCGACAACTCAAAATGAAATGGAAACAACTAATGACACTGGAACCAAAAACTGCAACTGGCTTTATGACATGTCCTCTAAACTGATGAAAGCAATACATTGAGCTTCTAGTATACCAACTTACAGCTATAATCAACAAATCATTTACATAAGGTGTTTTTCTACCAAAATTAAAGTCAGCAAAAGTTTACTCCAAGTTCAAAAAAAGGAGACCCAATACAAAACAGTAACTACTGGCCGATCTCTTTGCTCCATGTAGTATCCAAAGTTATTGAGAAAATTGTTCTGATACGACTTTTTAACATATCGCAATAAAAACCATTTGCTATTCAAAGACAGGTTTGTTGCAGGTAAATTACAACAAGAGCCGTGGCAAGCATCGTAGAATATCTTATGACAGCATAGATAAGAGAGATGCAACAACTGAATTTTCCCAGACTTTTTCCAGCGATGAAGAGCGTTCTGAAGATTTAGCGGAGTGCATCAGTGAAGGAGACTGGGTGAAAGTGAGATTTACGTATGATAAGGGGGTAAAGGTTTTTATTGGGAAGGTTTTAGGAATCGAAGATGCAGAATTTATTGGGACATTCCTTCGGCAGTCCAGTAAATGTGACAATATTTTTTATTTTCCCAATGTGCCTGATGAGTTCCCATTTAACAAGGATGACGTTTTGGCAGTTTTAAAACCGCCACACTCACAGAGGGGACGGTATATTTTTGAATCCGACCCCCTAAAGTAGGCCAAAACAAATGTAAAAAGTGTATCTTCATAAATTTTATTATTTTATATAGGACTATTTAAAAACCATTGAAATGTAAGTAGCCTACTGTAAAACTTTGTTACTTTACAAATAAAAACTTTGTACTTTGCAACGATTTTCAAAATCATTTATCCTTATTTATGACAATATGTTTACAAAATAATGGTTAACAGAATATCTAATCATGTTTAATAACTAAAATGGAATTAAAAAAAAAACATAATAAATGTCCCTATACACTCCATAGTAACACCCAATAGGCATTTTAATGTAAAATAAATAGGTGTCCCTATTGACCCCAACCCTGGGGTGAATAGGGACAGTATGAATAAAATAAATATAAAAATCAGTATTACTGATTGAGAAAGGAGAGGGGTGTGATTAGATGCCTAGACATTAATACCAACTATTAACCATGTGAGTTATGTCAGATGTCATTTGGGTGTTAAAATATTGTTAAATAACTTTAAAAACTGTCCCTATTCACCCCGTATTACGGTAATGTATTTAAGGTTTTAAAATTACAGTTACAATAAAAACACGTTGCAGCGATCGGTAATTTGTGTACTGTCGATCAGCCGATAATTACTGACATGGCGGATCTCTTTAGTTTCAAATGTTAAATCGTAACGATAGATTCTCGAATCCGAATCGTTGAAGATTTGGTGGATTCAAGATTTAACTTTAACCTATCACTATTACCCTGTATACAAGGTGTGTTCAAAAAGTAACGGGAATTTTTAAGTTTTTCGAGTTTGGCGAGTCCAATTGTCAAGATTGTTTTTTAATATGTTGGTACTCATAGTCTTAGAGTATACAAAAATTTACCAGTTTACTTTAAATTGTTTACTTTTCAGTGGCAGTTGCTAAGGTTTAGACATGTTTTATGAACTCAGCGATTTTCACTACTTTGGACATTTTTGTGAAAGATAAAATAAAAAAGCTGTGAAGCTGGTTTGGATGGAAACAAACATAGCCTAGAGGTGGTCTGTGAAATCTCTGCAATGAAATTGACATTGCAAAAAAATCTTACTACATTATTGGAATCTACAGATTTTATTTTTGACGGTGGAAGGATTAGGACCTAATTAGGTTGGTTATTTACCTGAAGAAGAGATCAGATTGCAGATCATAAAACGTAATGTTACTGATTTTTTGTTTCACTGAACGATAGAAAATGTCCAGAAAAATCCTTTTTCCTTCATGGTGTGACTGTTATACAGCCTTCCAGGCAGAAAATACATGACATCTTCGTTCTTTGGTCGACAACTCAAAATGAAATGGAAACAACTAATGACACTGGAACCAAAAACTGCAACTGGCTTTATGACATGTCCTCTAAACTGATGAAAGCAATACATTGAGCTTCTAGTATACCAACTTACAGCTATAATCAACAAATCATTTACATAAGGTGTTTTTCTACCAAAATTAAAGTCAGCAAAAGTTTACTCCAAGTTCAAAAAAAGGAGACCCAATACAAAACAGTAACTACTGGCCGATCTCTTTGCTCCATGTAGTATCCAAAGTTATTGAGAAAATTGTTCTGATACGACTTTTTAACATATCGCAATAAAAACCATTTGCTATTCAAAGACAGGTTTGTTGCAGGTAAATTACAACAAGAGCCGTGGCAAGCATCGTAGAATATCTTATGACAGCATAGATAAGAGAGATGCAACAACTGAATTTTCCCAGACTTTTTCCAGCGATGAAGAGCGTTCTGAAGATTTAGCGGAGTGCATCAGTGAAGGAGACTGGGTGAAAGTGAGATTTACGTATGATAAGGGGGTAAAGGTTTTTATTGGGAAGGTTTTAGGAATCGAAGATGCAGAATTTATTGGGACATTCCTTCGGCAGTCCAGTAAATGTGACAATATTTTTTATTTTCCCAATGTGCCTGATGAGTTCCCATTTAACAAGGATGACGTTTTGGCAGTTTTAAAACCGCCACACTCACAGAGGGGACGGTATATTTTTGAATCCGACCCCCTAAAGTAGGCCAAAACAAATGTAAAAAGTGTGTCTTCATAAATTTTATTATTTTATATAGGACTATTTAAAAACCATTGAAATGTAAGTAGCCTACTGTAAAACTTTGTTACTTTACAAATAAAAACTTTGTACTTTGCAACGATTTTCAAAATCATTTATCCTTATTTATGACAATATGTTTACAAAATAATGGTTAACAGAATATCTAATCATGTTTAATAACTAAAATGGAATTAAAAAAAAACACAATAAATGTCCCTATACACTCCATAGTAACACCCAATAGGCATTTTAATGTAAAATAAATAGGTGTCCCTATTGACCCCAACCCTGGGGTGAATAGGGACAGTATGAATAAAATAAATATATAAAAATCAGTATTACTGATTGAGAAAGGAGAGGGGTGTGATTAGATGCCTAGACATTAATACCAACTATTAACCATGTGAGTTATGTCAGATGTCATTTGGGTGTTAAAATATTGTTAAATAACTTAAAAAACTGTCCCTATTCACCCCGTATTACGGTAATGTATTTAAGGTTTTAAAATTACAGTTACAATAAAAACACGTTGCAGCGATCGGTAATTTGTGTACTGTCGATCAGCCGATAATTACTGACATGGCGGATCTCTTTAGTTTCAAATGTTAAATCGTAACGATAGATTCTCGAATCCGAATCGTTGAAGATTTGGTGGATTCAAGATTTAACTTTAACCTATCACTATTACCCTGTATACAAGGTGTGTTCAAAAAGTAACGGGAATTTTTAAGTTTTTCGAGTTTGGCGAGTCCAATTGTCAAGATTGTTTTTTAATATGTTGGTACTCATAGTCTTAGAGTATACAAAAATTTACCAGTTTACTTTAAATTGTTTACTTTTCAGTGGCAGTTGCTAAGGTTTAGACATGTTTTATGAACTCAGCGATTTTCACTACTTTGGACATTTTTGTGAAAGATAAAATAAAAAAGCTGTGAAGCTGGTTTGGATGGAAACAAACATAGCCTAGAGGTGGTCTGTGAAATCTCTGCAATGAAATTGACATTGCAAAAAAATCTTACTACATTATTGGAATCTACAGATTTTATTTTTGACGGTGGAAGGATTAGGACCTAATTAGGTTGGTTATTTACCTGAAGAAGAGATCAGATTGCAGATCATAAAACGTAATGTTACTGATTTTTTGTTTCACTGAACGATAGAAAATGTCCAGAAAAATCCTTTTTCCTTCATGGTGTGACTGTTATACAGCCTTCCAGGCAGAAAATACATGACATCTTCGTTCTTTGGTCGACAACTCAAAATGAAATGGAAACAACTAATGACACTGGAACCAAAAACTGCAACTGGCTTTATGACATGTCCTCTAAACTGATGAAAGCAATACATTGAGCTTCTAGTATACCAACTTACAGCTATAATCAACAAATCATTTACATAAGGTGTTTTTCTACCAAAATTAAAGTCAGCAAAAGTTTACTCCAAGTTCAAAAAAAGGAGACCCAATACAAAACAGTAACTACTGGCCGATCTCTTTGCTCCATGTAGTATCCAAAGTTATTGAGAAAATTGTTCTGATACGACTTTTTAACATATCGCAATAAAAACCATTTGCTATTCAAAGACAGGTTTGTTGCAGGTAAATTACAACAAGAGCCGTGGCAAGCATCGTAGAATATCTTATGACAGCATAGATAAGAGAGATGCAACAACTGAATTTTCCCAGACTTTTTCCAGCGATGAAGAGCGTTCTGAAGATTTAGCGGAGTGCATCAGTGAAGGAGACTGGGTGAAAGTGAGATTTACGTATGATAAGGGGGTAAAGGTTTTTATTGGGAAGGTTTTAGGAATCGAAGATGCAGAATTTATTGGGACATTCCTTCGGCAGTCCAGTAAATGTGACAATATTTTTTATTTTCCCAATGTGCCTGATGAGTTCCCATTTAACAAGGATGACGTTTTGGCAGTTTTAAAACCGCCACACTCACAGAGGGGACGGTATATTTTTGAATCCGACCCCCTAAAGTAGGCCAAAACAAATGTAAAAAGTGTGTCTTCATAAATTTTATTATTTTATATAGGACTATTTAAAAACCATTGAAATGTAAGTAGCCTACTGTAAAACTTTGTTACTTTACAAATAAAAACTTTGTACTTTGCAACGATTTTCAAAATCATTTATCCTTATTTATGACAATATGTTTACAAAATAATGGTTAACAGAATATCTAATCATGTTTAATAACTAAAATGGAATTAAAAAAAAAACACAATAAATGTCCCTATACACTCCATAGTAACACCCAATAGGCATTTTAATGTAAAATAAATAGGTGTCCCTATTGACCCCAACCCTGGGGTGAATAGGGACAGTATGAATAAAATAAATATAAAAATCAGTATTACTGATTGAGAAAGGAGAGGGGTGTGATTAGATGCCTAGACATTAATACCAACTATTAACCATGTGAGTTATGTCAGATGTCATTTGGGTGTTAAAATATTGTTAAATAACTTTAAAAAACTGTCCCTATTCACCCCGTATTACGGTAATGTATTTAAGGTTTTAAAATTACAGTTACAATAAAAACACGTTGCAGCGATCGGTAATTTGTGTACTGTCGATCAGCCGATAATTACTGACATGGCGGATCTCTTTAGTTTCAAATGTTAAATCGTAACGATAGATTCTCGAATCCGAATCGTTGAAGATTTGGTGGATTCAAGATTTAACTTTAACCTATCACTATTACCCTGTATACAAGGTGTGTTCAAAAAGTAACGGGAATTTTTAAGTTTTTCGAGTTTGGCGAGTCCAATTGTCAAGATTGTTTTTTAATATGTTGGTACTCATAGTCTTAGAGTATACAAAAATTTACCAGTTTACTTTAAATTGTTTACTTTTCAGTGGCAGTTGCTAAGGTTTAGACATGTTTTATGAACTCAGCGATTTTCACTACTTTGGACATTTTTGTGAAAGATAAAATAAAAAAGCTGTGAAGCTGGTTTGGATGGAAACAAACATAGCCTAGAGGTGGTCTGTGAAATCTCTGCAATGAAATTGACATTGCAAAAAAATCTTACTACATTATTGGAATCTACAGATTTTATTTTTGACGGTGGAAGGATTAGGACCTAATTAGGTTGGTTATTTACCTGAAGAAGAGATCAGATTGCAGATCATAAAACGTAATGTTACTGATTTTTTGTTTCACTGAACGATAGAAAATGTCCGGAAAAATCCTTTTTCCTTCATGGTGTGACTGTTATACAGCCTTCCAGGCAGAAAATACATGACATCTTCGTTCTTTGGTCGACAACTCAAAATGAAATGGAAACAACTAATGACACTGGAACCAAAAACTGCAACTGGCTTTATGACATGTCCTCTAAACTGATGAAAGCAATACATTGAGCTTCTAGTATACCAACTTACAGCTATAATCAACAAATCATTTACATAAGGTGTTTTTCTACCAAAATTAAAGTCAGCAAAAGTTTACTCCAAGTTCAAAAAAAGGAGACCCAATACAAAACAGTAACTACTGGCCGATCTCTTTGCTCCATGTAGTATCCAAAGTTATTGAGAAAATTGTTCTGATACGACTTTTTAACATATCGCAATAAAAACCATTTGCTATTCAAAGACAGGTTTGTTGCAGGTAAATTACAACAAGAGCCGTGGCAAGCATCGTAGAATATCTTATGACAGCATAGATAAGAGAGATGCAACAACTGAATTTTCCCAGACTTCACAGAAAAAACAAACTAGAAGACCGTGGGGTTACAGCAGCATCAGTAGATTGGTTCAGGAGTTATTTGACAGGCAGAAACCAAGCAGTAGAAATAAAATCATCAGACTATCCAGTAACAAAAAGAACCGTCTCCAAAGCATTGCCAATTGACAGGGGTGTCCTACAATGATCTGTTCTGGGTCCTATTTTTTATATAATATTTGTCAGTCACTTTCCTGTATACCTCACAAACTACTGCTCTGCACTAATGTATGCAAATACAGCATTCTCAATAAAAAATACACTTCCCTAACACTTGGAAATAGTCATACATCGCAATAAACATGGCAGTGGAGTTCTGTCAAGCCAATTGAACAACACAAAGGCTCAGCAACTAATATTATGGAACGGGTGAACAGTGTAAAATACCTTAGAGTAGTTGTAGACGAAACTCTCCTGGAATGACCAGATTGACTGACTATGTGGAAAACAGAGCTCTGGCTTATACAAATTAAGAAGAATAAAGCAAATTACTACCCAAAAGTGGCAAAATGCTTTCCTCCCATTGAAAGCCATCTGAAATATGGGATAAATATATGGGACAGCTCCTCCAAATTCAACACACAAAGAGTAGTGGTGCTATAATAAAAAGCAATGAATGATCACCGTTTTACGACCAGAGAAGTGGCTGATGACGTAGGCATGTCAATTGGTTCATGCCATGACGATTTAATTCTTCTCATTATTCTGGTATGAGACACATAGGAGCAAAATTAAAAAAAAAAAAAACAGCGGTGAATGGAAGTTGCTCAGGGATCACTAAATGAAGTCAATAAGAATAGTTATAACAGGTGACAAAACATGGGTTTACGGATATAAAGGCTTAATAATCTTAGTGAAGGAATTCTGGATCACCAAGACTGAAAAAACAATATTTTTGGTTAGTTAAGATGCAATTAATACCATTCAATTTCGTTATACATGTGGAATGAGATTGTTTTAAGAATGCTTTATTTTTCAATTGTCCAAAGCAGAATAGAATATGGAATAGTCTTCTGGAGTGGAACATACACGTCCAATATAAATGTAATACACATTCAACAAAAGCCATTCTTGAGACTAATTTCGAAATCTTCAAAACGAGAACATTCATGGCCGTTATTTCTTCTTTTCAAGATAATACTATTAAAAACTTGTTTGTTTACAAGATGCTAAAAATCTTTTATACATAAGTGGTGACTTTCCCGTGCAAAATAATCCTTACAAGAATACAAGAATCCTTACAAGATTGAACTAACCGTTGTTCTTAAACCTAATAATACTTTCTTCACATAAACATTCAATTTCTTAGCGCCTCGAATTCACAATAAATTGCCTGATTATCTCAAATGCAGAGAAAATGTCCCATCAAAATTTTTTAGGATGCTTCAAAATTGGCTTTTACAAGTTGAAGATTTGGAAGAATATGTTGCCATTGAGTCCTATACTATGTTGCCATTGAGTCCTATACATATTTACTATCTTTGGTTCAAGCAGAGTATCTCATATAATATTTAATTTTTCTTTCTTGATGTGCACTTCACAATTTTAAGTTAAGTATTATTTAATTAATCTTAATACATTATCATATAAGGAATAACGCCTTTTGTTTAGCTAGGACTGTTAAAGTAGTGCATTAATTATCAACTTTGTATCTTCCATTTTGATCGCTGATATATTTTAAAACTTAATGTTCATATACCGGAACCTCAAATCAGGATAGCCTTTGAGGCTTAAAATTTTCTCATCTAACAGTAAAAATATGTGAAATATAGTGAAACTCTTTTAGTTTTATTATACGTTGTAGTCTTCAATTTTAATGAAATATTTATTAATTTTTTTATAAATAGACGATTTTAGACATGGACATGCAGTCTAGTCACTGTTAAAGTAATGAATATCTGATGTGTGATACATTAAAACTCTTAATCTTTGTATTATATTGGAGTGAGAAAATAAATTAAAATAAATTCTATCTTTCTTTCATATATATTATTAATACAATATTCTAGTAAAACGATCTCTAAGTGTTTTACCTTTTTCTCAGTTGAAGCTGTGATGGACTTGAATAGCTCATGAGCCATGCCCAAGGGAGGAGGTGGTGCGGTCATCCTTTGACTTGACTCTGGCATGATGACCGGTGGGGGAGTCGTAATCGGGACACTAAAACTTGCAGTGTCAACTGAAACAAACACAAATAAAATACATGGTAACAAAATAATATATTCTGATGAACATCTCCTGACTCCCACGAGTGGGAGAGGTGAAGTTTAGTAACACAGTTCCTGTAGCTCGGGTGGTCATGTTATTTACCCACTTAAGTTCACATGGATACCTCAAAGTTAATTCACCCAACTCCCACATGTGGGAAGGTAGACAGATCACCTCACCCAAAATCCTAATAATATTATAAATGCGAAAGTGCCTTTGTTTGTGAGTTTTGATTTCACATGTACAATATTCAACTGATTGCACTGAAAATTTATATATACATTTTTACGGTCCCTGGGATGAATATAGGCTTTTTCTTATTTAAAAAATCCCGCCTAGCTACGCCCCAATGGTATTTATAGTAGCTAAAATCCCATCTTGGTCTTTAAAGTTGTGAAATATTCAACTGTTCAATGTAAACATTGTATTACGACAGCTCGAATATACGTTTAATGAATTCAACCACTAATCTAATTACAACATTTATGTTTCGTAAACAAAATTTAACCGACACTAAACTCCTGTTCTCACTCCTAAGATATATGTATATTTTCTTCATTGTGGCAACAAGGCAAACTCTACTAAGGCACTGGGAACATCTTAGGACAAAAGAAGATTGCAAGAGATGTAAGTAGACACTTTTTGACTGAAGTAGTTTTCTGATATCTACATATGAAAATGTTTTCTTGGTCAGGACAGTAAATAAATGAAGTAGATTTTTGGTTTATGGCCGAAGTAGCTTTCAGATCGGAAGTCAACGCTTTTTGACAGGAGTAGGTGTCTTAGTTCTACACACACACATATGTATGTATATAAATAAATATATATATATATATATATATATATATATATATATATATATATATATATATCAAAAACATTTTGTTGATTGAGTAAATAATGTAAACTCAACTGTAGCACTGTAAATACATTAGACTACAAGTGAATTTAAACCCCAAACCTGTACATTTTTAATTAAAGTAGGCTTCTCAGCCCTTAGTATGTAAATATATTCCCTTCGTTGGGACAATGAGGCAAACTCAACTTTGGCGCTGGAAATATATTAGAATGGAAGTAAATCACAAGAGCTGGAAATAAGCGGTTTTTTATAAGAACAAAGAGGGCAAACTCAGTTGTGGCACCTGAAATATAACTAATTTTAAACCAGAAATTCTCTTATACACGCCACACTTGATATAAGAGTTAGTTCCTCAACCTCTGGTCGTCTAACCATGAACATTGAAATAATATGAACCTGACCTTATGCCTACTTAAATTTGAAAAATGTCGTAGAGAATCATATTGCATGATAGGTGCTTTGACAAGGTACGATACAGACTCTCATTTTAAAAACCATAAAAACTGTGCAAAGCAGCGGGTAACAGCTAGTAGAATTATAAGGCTAAGAATATATAAATCAAAAATAGTCTTTCAGTTTCTTACTTTGGGTCACTGGGGTGTTTTTGTTGAAGTCAGCAGAGTTAGAGTTTTCACTCAGCAAATGTTGTGCCTGAAAACAGAAACAAATGTTTAATATATAGATTAAAAAACTGAGATCGTGTTTAAAAAAATATGGATTTAAAATTGAATAAATTTTTTAACATTACAACTACTTAATTAATGTTTTTTCTGCTAACATTTGTCAACTATCTATCAAATTTACAACTCTTTCTTTGTGTGAGTACTTTTATGTAAAATGTAATTTTTTTAAACTGTTAATGTAGCATAAAACCGAGGCAACCCAATTACAACTTTCTGAGTGTATCATATTTCTACTATAAATAAAAAATATAAAATGTAACTGAAATTAAAACAATTTTTTTTACAAAGTTAAAAACAGGTTTTTGATTTTGTTTTCAAAAATAATATTGAAGATCCAACTCAATATTTATAATACAATTATTATTTGAAACACTATAATATATATATATATATCGATTTAAAAAAAGAAATTAATCATATAACATAAATAAATAATTAACCATATATATACGAGGGTGTCCATAAAGTATCCGACCTTGACGTCTGGCATGAACTGACGTTACTCTGCAGCAATGGCAATCTGGTCCCCTTCAAAGTACTCCCCTCCACAAGCCACTACAGTAGAACCCCTCATATCCGGCCACCACGGGACCGAGCCCCTGGCCGGATAACGATTCGGCCGGATAAACCAACCTACAGTACACAACACTTGACGAAACAAAACAATTGTACTGTACTGTACTAACCGCACTGGAAATAATCGACGAACTGTTTACAGGTTAAACCTACTAGCTCAACTGAGGACAACACAGGAAAATGTAAACAAATAGATACACCAAAATAACGCACGAGTCGTGGGAGACTAGTGCGTGCAACTGCGCGTCTGCAAGCCGTGGTAAATAAATTTCGATATTGGCTTCCGGGAAGTGGCCGGATAAACCGAGGTGCGGTAAATCCGAGGCCGGATATGAGGGGTTCTACTGTACCTTATTCCAATGCTCCTCCCACTTCCGGAAACACTCCTTAAATTCATTTTGCGGAATGGCTAACAGGTCTTTCGTCGCATTTTGTTTTATTTGTTCAACATTGTCAAATATTTTTCCTTTCAAAGGAATTTTTAATTTCGGAAATAGCCAGAAGTCACAAGGAGCTATGAAAGGACAGTAGGGAGGCTGTCCTAGTTGGTTGATGTCGCGTTTGACCAAAAAACGCTGAATAAGATTTGAGGAATGAGCTGGCTCGTTGTCATGGTGCAGGATCCAGTCACGGCTTGTCCATAGTTCAGGTCGTTTCAATCGCACTGCATCTCGTAGCCGCCTTAGGACCAAGATAATATACTCCTTATTCACTGTCTGGTCTCTTGGAGCATATTCGTAATGAAAAACGCCGTCCTGGTAAAAAAAACTGTCAGCATTGTCTTGACATTGCTTCGACTTTGTCTTGCTTTTTTCGGCCGTTGCTCTTTGCGTTTTCATTAATTGCTGCACAAACACGTTCAACATTTTCAGCATTTCTGGCTGTTGAAGGCCTGCCAGATCGATCATCACTCTCCACTGATATGCTGCCATTTTTAAACCGCCTAAACCACTCTTTTATTTGTATATCGCCCATAAATACGTCACCATAAACTTTCCGTATCATAGTAATCGTCTCTGATGCTGAATGGCCAAGTTTTTGACAAAATTTAATGCAAATGCGCTGCTCAACACGTTCAGTCATATTGAAATGCGACGCACACACACGGCAGTACTGTACGGAACAGAGCGCTATGACTGGATCGTATTCAATGCCTAATATGGGAAGGAGTAGGCTCGCCCCTCCCCTCCAATAACCGGTTCGAGCCAGTCGGTTATGCCGCGGCCGCCTACTGGTCGGCGGTCGGATACTTTTTGGGCAGACCTCGTATGGTTAATGTATTTCTGATCTACTAATACATAGATGAAGATAAAATTATAAATACAATTTTTGTGGGAGTTCTTATTAAGTATTGCACATCAGTTAATAAGTTAAACATTTTTCTCATTTTAACTTAGATAATATTCTTCTACAATAATAATGGAGTAGTAGTGTAATAATATTTGAACATATATTATTTGAGGGTTATCGTGAATACAACTCCATTGAAAGTTCCCCTTACAACATTTTTTTTATCAACTCAAAAATGTAATGATTTAAGAAAAGAATGAAAATAAGAAATTGAGAAATGATGAGGGTGTTTGAATGTACTGCAACACGATCTTCACAGCAAAGAATGATGAAATAGCTTGGCCATCGTAAAGGGGTGAAGGATAAATGTCTAGAAGAGAATAGGATTGACAGCAGATGAGGAATCAGATGGGACAAGGAAAAGAAGGAGAGTATTGAGAAAAAGTACAACAATTTTGATGAAATAATAATAATAATGGATGATTTCCTATAGTATCTGTACGTATTAAACTGATAATTATGTTAACCTTTTCATATGTACTAAAAAATAAATGTACTATTAAAATAATGATTGCTAGAACTTACATCTGGTGGTAGAAAGAACAAACTTGAAACGCTGCCAACTTTAGCTGCATCAGAACTTGGGGGAGGGACTGTAACATAAATATGTGTAAACTTAATTTAAATGGTCACAGTTCAAAATTACATCTTTATAAAATACTGTTAGTTATAAATATATGTATGTACGTATAATATACGTACTTACGTACTGTATTATATTTACTTCTTGAATATTTACTCTCTAAACCAAACTGAGTAAGGACTCCAATTCATCTTGACAAAATGCAGTATATTCAGATTGCCTATCTGGATGTGTACGGCGTTTTCAAAAAGGTGGATTGATGCAATTATCCAATAACTTTTTATTTCAGAATCAATTGATTCAATTGACTATTTTTGATTTATCGGCTCTGTGTTCTTCATTTTAATGTGTCCAATTCCTAAAGGATATATTAGTTTTTGGTCCTGCTTATTCTCAATGACGTGCACCAAGGAATCACACTTACAAGATACAATTTTAACAACTAGATTCTTGATTTGATTTGGATTTTTCTTTGTGTCTGATCATCTACTTCTTTCTTTCACTCAACAATGGTTATAAAATAGTCTGAGAACATAGATGTTCAAACTGACTGGACTTCATCTTGATTGTTACACAACAATCCTTGAGCTCACTGACCCATTTTTCTTTGTGTCTGATCATCTACTTGGTTATAAAATAGTCTGAGAACATAGATGTTCAAACTGACTGGACTTCATCTTGATTGTTACACAACACTCCTTGAGCTCACTGACCCATTTTTCTTTGTGTCTGATCATCTACTTGGTTATACAATAGTATGAGAACATAGATGTTCAAACTGACTGGACTTCATCTTGATTGTTACACAACAATCCTTGAGCTCACTGAACCATTTTTCTTTGTGTCTGATCATCTACTTGGTTATAAAATAGTATGAGAACATAGATGTTCAAACTGACTGGACTTCATCTTGATTGTTACACAACAATCCTTGAGCTCACTGACCCATTTTTCTTTGTGTCTGATCATCTACTTGGTTATAAAATAGTATGAGAACATAGATGTTCAAACTGACTGGACTTCATCTTGATTGTTACACAACAATCCTTGAGCTCACTGACCCATTTTTCTTTGTGTCTGATCATCTACTTGGTTATAAAATAGTCTGAGAACATAGATGTTCAAACTGACTGGACTTCATCTTGATTGTTACACAACACTCCTTGAGCTCACTGACCCATTTTCCTTTGTGTCTGATCATCTACTTGGTTATAAAATAGTATGAGAACATAGATGTTCAAACTGACTGGACTTCATCTTGATTGTTACACAACAATCCTTGAGCTCACTGACCCATTTTTCTTTGTGTCTGATCATCTACTTGGTTATAAAATAGTCTGAGAACATAGATGTTCAAACTGACTGGACTTCATCTTGATTGTTACACAACAATCCTTGAGCTCACTGACCCATTTTTCACACAATAACTTCGATCATGGCATTACGGTCGTACAACTAACAAATATAACATGAATGTGCACAAATAACATTATTCTTAAAGGAAAAAATTCTATTTCACAAGGAGTGGGCAATTTGATAATCGTACTCATTTTTAAGACTCAGAATACGGCATACAAGTCAGCTACAGAGCTGTAACTAGCAGATATGTAGATCGTAACAGAAACAGAGAAAACGCCTCAATTAAAAACATTCCTTTGTTTTTCGTTTTCTGTCAGCTCCTGTCTATGACACATTAGGATTTTGCTTATGCTAATAGTTTGATTTACTATTTGATCCATCAATACGTAAAAGTAATACGATATCCAAGTGATCAACATTAATTAGTTAAAGACTGTCTTTTCATGAAACAAACTTTTTGCTATTATGACATCCATGGTTTTTTTATGAAGTGACTGGCTTAAATTGTAATGTTACTCCTTTAATGGATCAACAATCTATAATTTCTTGAGTCTTTGTTAAGATATGATAATTTGTGCAATGTTAAGTTGCATCTATGTGTTGTGATCCATGCCATGATATATTATACCACATTGTTTGTTAGCACCACACCGTTCCACTTTTGTTGAGCGTACTATCTTTCTCTACTTCACCTAAATCAGCTGCGTTGATACTTCAATCTGCGTGCGATTGATGTGACATAGTCTCATGGGATTCTGAATAGATGCACAAAAGTATGATTTTTGATGTTTTTATGATTCAAGTATAACTGGTCCTCTGTAAGTAATGCTGAATAAAGCAGATAAAAAACAATTACATTACATTATTAACCCTTGCCGAGCGGCATCCGTATATATGCACCAGCTGGCTGTCGCCACACATTACTTTCAACGTCACCTACTACGTAGCAGCACATGTCAATGTAGCGCCTTTCTGTTTAGTAGGTAGCAGCACGTATCAATAAACCTGTGTGTTATTTGTTTTCCCGCCTTTTCCAATGCGATCATTGTACAGTAAACAAAACAAATAACTCGTGATCAGTGATTCTGAAGTAACCTTAAATTTACATTGTGTTTATTTCAGCTGTGTTGTGTTTTTAGTTATACATAAATAATGTAGAGACTAATGTAGGAAATGAGTAACAGTAATATCGGACATGTGTCGTGCCGTGCCGTTCCCATGACTCGCTCATCTTGGTGTCGTGACCCCGCCAGTCCAAGGACGCTACACTACACGTTCCCCACAGCCATTTCAAGGTAATATATTTGAATTATACTGACAAATAATATTTCTAAACATATAGATATGGGTAATATACAAGTATTTTACTTACTAACAAAATATAGGCATTGTAACTTATTCATATTATTGATTGAAAAATATCAAGTTTTAATTATTAATTTTTATAAATATTTAATTAAAAAACATTTTTGCAGTTATGTAATTAAAATGTTAAAACAAAAAAGAAAATTTAATTTAAAAAATATGCGTGGTAAAGTGTTTTTCTATCTTAATATGCCGCTCGGCAAGGATTAATACTTATTACATTGAAACATCCATATTGAAATTAAGTAAAAAGAGCTGTGGAATCAGGAATTGGTAATTTCATTAATAATGTGTAATTCTGAAAGAATTAAAGGATATTATACTTGGGAAAATAAAAAAAAGTTAAACTATATTCAAACAACTACATAAAGCCAATACCAACTTCAGCATTAACATGCTATGTTGTTTTAACCCTTCCCACGCCGTAGACGGATATATTAGAATGGCAGACTTTGACCAAAACACCAAATAATTATTAAATCCGATATTATAGATTATGTCTCTTATAGAGCTTTTTAGTTCACAAAAGGCCTTAGAAATTCCTGGTGCACACTCCATGCTTATCGCAGTTGCCAAGGAAGTATTTATAAACGACCTTCACTCTGTGGCAGGGAGAGGGGAGCGCCCTTTGTCTAACTCCGACCACCTGCTTGTCAGTTCTGTGTCTTCTACAAAGCCATAACCAAACATACCGTGGTGTTTATTACTGCTTTCTCAGTTGTCACGAGTGCACGTCTACTACATATCTCGTTATTATTCTTCATCGTGTGGCAGTGTTGTAATTAGTGTCAAATATTTATCTTGTTTTTTAGTAAAATGTAATTAAATTTTTCAATTTAACTATATTATACAGTAAAATTAAAATTTATACTTTTTTGCTTGTACATTTTATAATTTAGTTATATTAAAAATTAGTTTTGAACTTAAAGAAACAACATTTTTTTTTATTTGTCTAGGCGTTATAGGAAAGTTAATGAATTTAGTAGTGACGTGCAAAGGGTTAAGATTCATAAATATGTTGACTACTTTTTTAACTACTTGTATTTCAAAATTATTTGATAATAAATTCAAAGTGTACTATAACGTACTTGTGGGCACTGGAGGCGGTGGTACGGACTGAGTGTATGGGTATTGAAATGGCAGGCCACCTAACTCAGAGCTTGTTGGTGTCTGCAAGTGAGACATTACTTGGAACGAGTTCATAATTTGCTGGATCTAAAACACATTACAATAAATAAAATTAGTTGGCGACACCAAAAACACTTTTTTAACACTTATTTATTCAATATATGGGCATTTAAATATTTTACTACCACTTGAGTTACTTTTTGGAATATTAATATTTTTTCATTTTCTTCTAGGCAAAGTGATGCAAATAAAGAATAAATATTTAAAAATACTAAAAAAATAAAGTACAGTATAGGAACAAATTATAACTCAATACAGTTATTTTTACAAAATATATTTTGCGATTTCACTGTAAAAAATATTTCTTGTTGATATTTTTGGGATAAAATATTATTTTTAATAATGTAATCTTATGAGTGTACAAAACATTTGATTTGTATTTTATAACATTACAAATAAATATATAAATAAAATTTTAATTCTATCACAATATACTAATTTATGATATTATTTAGGATATTTCTACAATGTTCTGATATTTTCAATTTTATTATAAATCTATTTTTACTACACGGTGTACAGCCAACTTCAATTATGAAATTATTGTACAATTCCTACATTTTTCAAGTACATATCTAAGATGATCAAACAAAACTTTTTAGTCCAAGCGAGTTTATCCCAAGGCTAGATAATGTTTAGTTACTTCCTTAAAATGTATCTGTATCTGGTACATTAAAATATATTCATTTTTAAAACTATGCTATACCTCATTTTAATTATAAACCACATTTAAACATTTTGTCATATGACATTATATGCGTTAATTTAAATTTATTTTCAATAAGTGAGGAATTTGAAGAGGAAATTAACTGTCCTATAACATTCTTTATCAGCACAAAAACAAAATGGCAAATGTATATTAAAATGAATTACAATAGAATTACGAAGAATAGAATTTTCTCAATAAATTAAAATAGAAGAGCTATTTAAAGTAGTAAAAGAAACAAATGAGTACATTTCTTTCAAAGCCAATAACAAATTATGGCCAGTACTGACTGTACAGGGTGTCTGACAAAGTGGCTTGAAGAAATTGCCTGACTTCTATACAAACAAAATAATTTTCCATTACTGATGAAATCAATAGTAAAAAAAAATCATTTATAAATAATGTGAGTACCAATATATAGTCAAAAACACTGATTAAAACACAATAGTAAGTTTTAAAGTGAGTAAAAAACTAAGTTTAAAAGAGAGTAAAAAGCTAATATATACTTGGACAAACATAAAAGTAGATCAGTCAAAGTTAAAATAATGATAGGCCTGTATGTGAAGTATGTTGTGGTGTTGGAATTTACAACCCTACCCCAGAAAATTCCACAAAACTTGTCTTGCATTTTCTGAATACTGAAAGAAATACAAAATTCTGAAAATTACAAGAGAGGGTGTCTACTGCAGAGGATTGATTTTTGAGTGACTTGTTTTCACAACCATTACAAAAGCAATATTTTTACAAAGCAATATTTTAAGGAATATTTCGCTTATTAAATTGAGAAACATATGCATAGATTGAAGAAACCCTTTTTACAACAATAATATTACCTTACTTAACGGTTTTTGTATTATTCAGTAACGCAAGCAGATTTAATACGTAGCATTTTTTTTAAATTTGGTAATTCGGTAACCGTTTATAAACAGTTATTGAACTGACATTAAACACAAAATCATTTTCAATACACAATTAGTAGTCTAGAAAAATAATTATTTGTATTGACTACAAATACACGCTTCACACACTCAAAAGAGACCCTATATTCTATATAACATTTAGTAATACTTAGAACACTGATTAATAATTGAAAAACACTAAAGAAATCAAGCAAAAACATCTTTCAGCAAGCAAGGCACAACTGCCATAGGACTAGAACACAGCCGAAAACAGTTCTTCTTTAACAACATATTTACGCTACGACCTCCTAGTCGGCCATACAGTATGTACAAATTAGTAACTGTTCACGCACAGAAGCAAACTAACAATTTTACCTGCTGGTTAGCAATTTTGCTCTTTTTAATCTGCAGTTGCTGGTCAGCCACCAGAATATTTAACTCTGTTATTTTCTTGAGATATTTTTCCGTGATCTCCTTGTGTATCTTGTCCAGTGGAAGCGGTGGTGGCGGCTCATCAGGTAGGGTCAGTACCAACTGTGTCGCCAGGTCTTCCACAACCTCACCTCGGGCTATCTTAGCCTCCAGCTCATCACACTTCACCTGCACAACACACACCTTTAGTATCAGTAACAACAACAGCATTCTTTATCTTGTCCAGTGGAAGGCTATCTTACTCTCCAGCTCATCACACCTCTGTTGATAGCAACAGAATGTTAACTAGACATTCACCGTTGGTGCATTTGTTTTGGTGCAGAATCTTCATTCAACATGGAGCTCAAGTCCAGTTTACTAAACAGACTAAAATCAATATTGGAAAATATGTAGTAATTTACTAGTAGGTAATAAATGAAAATTTTTGCAATGCTCCACGAATCTTCATTCAACATGGCACTCAAGCCCAGTGAGCTAAACAGAATAAAATTTAATATTGGAAAATATGTAGTAATTTACTAGTAGGTAATAAATGAAAATATATGCCACTAAAACATCCATTAACTTTCCTATAATGCCAAGACAAGTAAAAAAATTTTGTTTATTTAAGATCAAAGCTAACTTTTATCATAACTAAATTATAAAAGGTAATAGCAAAAAAATATAAATGGAATTTTACTTAAAATTAGCGTATTTATTGATAAAAATAAAAAACAATCTATTAACTAAACTGTTTATTTCAAATAATTTTTAATTTCATTTTAAAATTTAATTAAAATGAACAGTTTACTTAAATTTTACTATAAAGCAAGAAAAATATTTCAAATTAATTACAACACTACCACACAATGCAAAATAATAACAAGATACATAGTAGACACGCCCCCAAGCACGCGCTCGTGACAACCGAGAAAGCAGTAAAACACATCACGGATATGTTTGGTTATGACTCTGTAGGAGATGCAAAACTGACGAGCAGGCTGTTGGAGTTAGACAAAGGGTGCTCCCGTTTCCGTTGAATAAAGGGCATTTATAAATACTTCCTCGACAAACGCAATAAGCACGGAGTCGGAATAATATTGGATATAACTGTATTTGGTGTTTTAGTCAGTCTGCCATTCTAATATATCTACGGTGTGGGAAGGGTTAAAATATCCCCTCCTCCACCACAATATAACGGTTAGGGATGGGTTGATACCAAATAAATTTGATTCTTACACCGATTCAAATGTAATTTGTAACTAAAAATATTTAAAAAAAACTGCATGGTTACGGTTAGTTACCATTTAAACCTGTTATATAAAGCACATCTGGCCAGTAGGAGTAATAAGCCAAATATAAAAGAACACAAATGTAAAGATATATCAATACATATATTCATATTTATGCAAGTACGCATACTACGTATTTGCAAACGCAAATTAGCAGTTGTCTGTTTGTTTACTACATAGCAGCGGACATGGACGTATAGATGCAGCATTTCAATCAATTGATGGTACTCGACTAGAATCCTGGCTTCTTTTAACAATTGTTTTTCTTCCAACAGGATATTTAGCATTTTTTTTCATGTTCTGCAGAATAATAACATAAAAATAAATTATTGTGACTTTTCAAATACTGGTATTGGAATTAAGTGAAAAGAGCCATGGTATTGAATATTGAATTTACCCATCCCTAATCATGAAATCTATAGTTACCCACCACAGTGGATATACTATATCCAAATAGTGTTTAGTTTTGAATCAACTGCCCACATAATGTGAGTGAATACATGTGACAATCAGTATCGGAACTTAAAGAATATACATCTCATTCAAGTGTACCTGGAAGTTAACTTCCATCTGCTGAATTGTATTGTGGAAGTCTCTGCACTGAACAGTATTCTGCCTTATCAGCCCCCAAGATGGTAGATCCTCTACTTCTGCCGGTGGGAACATACTGAACCAATTCTGCATTTCTGAGATCTTGTCGATAGAACGCATCTTGAGCCTGTGTCACATTAGAATTAATTATTTATTCAGTTAAGATTATACAAATGATAATTCAGGAAATCTGTTAAGTTAAACATCACAATATTATAGGATCACGTAAGATTCAGATTAAGATGAGTTAGAGACTTTTTGCTTGTGGAATCTGTGAGGTGATGGGCAATGGTGCTTAGGGAGTCTGTGGAATGATGAGTGATAGTGATTAGGGAGTTCATGGGGTAATAGTGCTTAGGGAGTCTGTGTGGTGACGAGTGATAAATAGTTCTTGGGGAGTCCGTGGGGTGATGAGAGATAGATATCGCTTGGGGAGTCTGTGGGGTGGTGGGTGATAGATATCGCTTGGGGAGTCTGTGGGATGACAGGTGATAGATAGTGCTTGGGTAGTCCATGTGATGATGGGTGATGGTGCTTCAGGAGTCCATGGGATGATGTGTTTGGGGATTCCATTGGATGATGGGCAATAAAGCTTGGGGGTCTGTGGAGCAATGGACAATTTTATTTAATTCAATAAATAAGACCTTACTGTATGTTTATTTTAAAACTTAATTTTGCTTATGTTTTGCAATGTTGTTAGAGGGCTTGACAGCCCTACCACCTCTCTACATGTTTTTGTGTATGAATGTTAAATTATGATAGAGTGCAAGATAACGTTTTGATAATTTTACTGTATGTTGCACAAACCTTCCTGATATTAAGAGCTTTTATCATTCAAAAAAGTGTTCTAATTTAAACAAAAGTTCAATTAGTTGGCCTGGCATAAAAAAGTGAACAAATAATGTCTATGATAGTACCTTTGAATAAAGTAACTCATCATCCTGACTCATTATTAACTTCTAAGCCTTTAACTTAATTGGTATTATATACATTTGAAAGTGATAC
Source organism: Homalodisca vitripennis (assembly GCF_021130785.1). Classification (NCBI taxonomy): domain Eukaryota; kingdom Metazoa; phylum Arthropoda; class Insecta; order Hemiptera; family Cicadellidae; genus Homalodisca; species Homalodisca vitripennis. The sequence continues at coordinate 20,599,893 of NC_060210.1, forward strand.
AAAAATACTATTTTTGAACATAGTCACCATACAAATTTAGGCACTTATCATAGTGGTGAACTAGTTTTGAAATTTCAGAGTTTTAAAATTCTGCAGCCTGAGATTTCAACCAGGTAGTCACAACTTCCCGCACTGGTTCAGGAACAGGTCGCAGTTCCTGCCTGCGTCAATAGCCAAGTCTTCATTGGTGGTAGTCGCTAGGTGCAAGGTCCAGACATTAAGGTGGATGTGGAAACAACCTCCCACTTAAAAGCATCCAGCACTTCTAGAGTCCGATTTGCCTTTTTTGATCGGTATCCATCTTGCACAAAGTGTATGCTAACTTAACTTCTGCGTAACAATTTCGTGCAACAAACTCTTTAAAATTTGAGGAAAACTAGATGTGAGTTCTTTTATTGTGAATCTGCGGTTTTCTTTGATCTTTTCATCAACTTTAGAGACAATTTTATCGGTCACAATGTTTGGCTGTCCACTTCACTTGTTATCATGCACATTAGTTCAGCCATTTTTAAACCTAATGCACAACTGACGCTCTCCAACATCAGTAATCACATCACTCCCATATACTTCAGAGTTGGCAATAAATCTCAATTAGTTTCTTGTGCTTAGCCAACAAATTATGTATTACCGATCACACTTCACAACTTGGGGGATTTTCAATAGCATCACACATTTTAAACTGATTTTTGTAGAACAAGGAGCGACAGTAACCTCTCACTAGCACGACTGAATAGCCAGTGAAAGGAGAAATGTTTGAGAAGTGCCTATAGGGCAAAATGTAATCTACTTTCTGGATAACTCTCGTACTTAATAAACACTTGTGAAGTATACAATAGCTCAACTTTAATAATTTGTGTTCTGGATGGAACTTAATATTTATATAGTGAGTTGCAGGCACTAAGAGGAAGATGTAGAAGGTGGACTGGAGTTAAACTCAACATTCACATCTTGATTAATATTAAGTCTTCACGAATAATAACTGTATATTTTAGAACAAAGTTTACAAAATGGATCGAAGAAAGCATTTAGGAAGCTTTCTATTGGTTACTAAAATTGGTGTTTCTAAAAGACTGTTTAGTATTAAAACATTGGTTAAGTGAAATTTTTCTCATGTCATTTCTGAACAAACAAAATATAAAGTACCAATATCATGTTAAAAAGTTATATAAAAAGTAAAAAAAAGTTCACTTATGGTGCTTGTTGGGTTTTTAGAAAGTTATTGCCAAAGGGTTCAACTGTATGTTATGCCTAACAAAAAAAAGTTTAAAAAGCTGTTAAAAAACAAGTTGAAATGAAATGAATGACATATTTAAATAAATTTCATTTCATTAATAAATATACCACTTCACTCTTAAGCCAAGTAAGTTCAAGTCCAAGTAGTTTAGTGGTCCTAAGCAGTTTACAAGAATACTTTTATCACCCTGAATCATTGAATAAATAATTTAGTTAGTTATTTAAATTTGAACAGAACCTAATTTAGATGATTTCAAGTTACTATTCTGCATACGTTTAACCAAGTAATGCCATGGCTTTATTCCATAAGTGATGAAAATGTGGCTTGTTTACCAACTTAGAATTTAACAAACATATCACAACTACAAATCATTTGTTAATTTTAGAACCTGAACAACTCAGTTAAAAATAAAATTTTATTAATAAGTTGAATATAACAAAAACTAGTAATCAGATGTTAGAAGGATTATGTTATCGAAACCCAGACAGAGCTGTAATCTGAGACTGATAATACTTACAATGAAATCTCAAATCTTGGACTGATAATACTTATGATGTAATATTAGACTGATTATACTTATGATGTAGTCTCAGACTGATAATACTTGAAATGCTATCTCGGACTGATAATACTTATGATGTAATATTAGACTGATTATACTTATGATGTAAACTCAGACTGGTAATACTTACGATGTAATCTGTCTCTCCCAGTAACTTTTGATCGTCTGCAGGTGAGAATGTTGAGCTTTTTGTATCATTGTTTTCATATTCTTTTGTAACGTGGAGTACTTTGATTCAAATTCTCTGTAAACAACATCAGTATACAACACAGTGAGAAACACTTTATATAAAATAAAAAATTTTGTGTATTAAAAAAATGTTACTTCTTAAAAGTATCTTGTTATTTATTAGAATATTAAAAAACTGTAAGAACTAAATTAACCCCCAGGAAACGTTCATTAACCCTTTCAGTACCAGTTCATATGTAAAATGTCCAAGAAGAGCCAGCGTTTGACTATATGGATGCGTAAAAATTAAATTCTAAAAACTGGTGAATGTGGTTGAACGTACATAACTTTGTTTTATATATATATATATATATATATATATTCACAAAAGACCAATCCTTACAAAAAAATTGCTAAAAAGCATTTTTATTATATTAGTGCTATAAATTAAACATAATACAAGTGGCAGTGGACATTGTTAATCTGAGTCAGAAGTTATCTATGGTTAATCAGTTTTGCAGTTTGCAAGCTATTATTAGTTCAGCTGTTGTTATTTCTCTCGTATGTTGAGTATTATTGAAAAATGAAGTGTAAAGATTCACCTATCAATAAAATTATGGCACGAAGAGAGTTGGAAGATGAGAGTGGTTGTTCTGAAAGAAGTTTTACTGAAAGTAATGAATATTCTAGTGTAGATTTTGACACACAGATAGTTATATTAATTTGCCTTTGACATCACAAACTAGTAGGTCTAGACTAGATCACTTGTCATTTAGATCTTCTGTACAAAATGATGATTGTTCATCATCTGAGGATGATGCCCCAGGCATAGGACTTGGCTTTCAAACACCACCTAGACCTAACCAACAAACAAGGCCTAGAGATCGAACAAGTAGTGTGTGTCCTTGGACCAGTTTTGTTTATTTTATTTATGAAATGATTTTCCAGAACACTTGAGAGAATATTGTCAAATGATCATGTACGCAGATGACACAGTTCTGCTTGCAGCATATAGAAATACTAAACAACTGGAAATTAACACACACATAGCTTTTAACATAGCTCAAGAATACGCAATGAAAACGACCTCGTTCTCAATGAGAAAAAAACAAAACAAATGACTCTAGGTAGTAAAAAGGCGCTTGTAACAGAACTACCCAATATCTAAGAAGCTGATGAAAACATCTTGGCATAATACTTGACAAGAACACGTGCTGGAAAAACCATATAGATAGTCTCTGCCTGAAGCTTAACTAGGCGTTGTTTGCATTAAAGAGAACCAAGACAACTAGTACTCATGAAACATATCACGCGTTATTCGAAAGCCACCTCCGTTATGGAATAGCAGTCTGGGGTGCTTCTTCAGGTGGCAATCTCCACAGAGTTCTGGTAATGTAGAAAAAGCAATAAGATTAATGGCTGGAATAGGACCTAGAGAGAGCTGCAGAAACATTTTCAAAAACTAGAAAATACTAGATAATAACATCCATTTACATCCTAGAAACTATATTTTACTGAATAAGTAAGGATCCTCCAAAACAAAGAGATCTACACTGCCATTACACTAGACAAGCAGGGGATTACACTCTACCAGTCCATAGAACAGCATTGTTCGAGAAAAAAAACCATCATATGCTGGAATGAAATTCTTCAACAAGCTAACAGATCATCTAAAAGACAACCCAGGATCTATAAAAAGAAACCTAAGGTGTTGGCTGCAATACTACAGATACTACACACTTGATGAGTTCCTCTCATGGAATGATGAATCTCAATTAGACCTCTCATTTAATAATAGCATTCATTTGTAAAAACTGTTTGACTATGTAACATGTCTTGATGATATTGTTAATAAAGCATGTTGTCTATTGCCTAGGCCTAAGGGAATCATGTAAACTACCCTCTTCTGATCTCTGAGGATGAGAGGAAGTGGCAGTAGATGGCAATGTAAGCTTTAACCACCAATTTTCATTTCAGGAACTTTCGGGTCCAAAACATGCTCCACCCCGTAACTCTTCTCGCAACATATTTCAGACGTTATTTTTACTAGAGCTCTTCTACAAATCTTTGTAAGATGGACCAAAAAGTATGCTACAGATTTTATACATGATAGCAATCTAATAAATCCTCACAGCCACTCAAAATCCTGGAAACCTGTTACAATGTTACAGATTGAACTGCCTTTGAGCAGTTCTTCTGAACAGGGGAATAGAAAAGTAACCTACAATCTACAGTTACTGGTGAACTGGTTCTAGTCAATATTTCTAGTCTTGGTTCTCAAGAATGTTTACCAAAAAAATTTTAAGATTTGTTCACATGGTCGACATATGGTCTCTTGCGAAACCAGGTGAGCCAAATTATGATGCTTGTGCCCAATTCCAGCCACTAATTGACCGTGTAAATAGGGTTTCCAAATTTCAATAAATGAAAGTATCATTAGTTCCAAGTCACTCAGTTGGTTGAGACAGTACTTGCCCAAAACGAGACACCGTTGGAGAATAAAATGTGGATGCTGTGTGACTGCATCAATTTCTTTGTGTACAAATGTGCAAAAGGCAGTGACAAAGATGAAATTAAAATTATTTGCTATTTGTTGTTACAAACCTGTTAGATATAGCTGGGCTATTGAATAAAGGCTATAACATTTTTGCAATAATTTCTTCACCTCTATTAGGCCAGCAAAACACCTATACTCTAATTGTACATATTTGACAGGTACTATGCGTTTAAACTGCAAAGTAATTCCTAATGCGGTCAAGTCTAAATTTAATGTGTGAGAAAAGAAATACTTGAAGAAAAATGAGGTGACGTTAGCATTTAGAAAAAGAAAACAATTCCAGACAAAGCAGGCATTAGTTTTATCTACAGACAGACGGTGGTGACGATGGCGACTGAACAATGTTTTTAGACAAACTGTCAAACAAAAAGAACTGAATTGCTCTATATGTAGCAAAAAAAGTACCCAGGCAAGAGCGAAAAGGAAGAAGGCCATCTTTGCTTGTAAAACATGTAAAAAGAGACTTCACCCATACTGTTCATCATTTCACAAGTCTTAGTCTTTTACTCACGCTAGTTTTCCAAAATCTTTATGCAGGTTATAGGCCTGTGTTTTTTTGTGTACTCTTAAACTTAAGAACAGTTACAGATATAGTTTATTTACAGTGCATGTCTAATGCAGTTCTTTTATAAAGTGCAACACAGTTTTAGTGAAATGTGCAAAAATCAAGATTCGCACTATTTAAAAAACCGTTTCTAAAAACGTTATTTTTGAAGATAAAAGTTTTATTGTTCGGGTATATGTTTAAACTTATGTGGAAGTACAAAAAATAACTCTACTTACAGAGTATAAAGTTTTTCACTGATCCCATTTCTACATTAAAGTGAGAAGTTCATCATAAAATATGTAAGAATTTTTTGCTTGTTTTAATTTTTTGTTATGCATACTAAGTAAATTTATTTTAGGTGTTCTATTTACAGCAATTATTTATGAGCGAAAACAAAAAAATAGTCATTTACATCAATAAATAATGAATCTATGATAATTTTTGTGAACAGCTAAAAATGGCCAATTATTGCTTGGCACTTCTTGCATCTACACATGGAGCTATACCTGGTATTTCTTAGACATACTCTACAGGTAATGTCTGGTAATGAAAGAGTTAACAATTTAAAATAAATTTTATTCATTCACAGTTTTTGGATCACATCATGTAAAACGTAATGTTTCACTCTTAATTCAAGGAGCTGTAAAATTATTTCTTGTTTTCATCTTTAACCCTTTGAGTGCCACAGTGTCGCTAATTTTGATTGTACAAAAAGTGCATAAAGTAATTTTAGGCATTGCTAATTTTTACGCTTCGTATTTTGATAATATTTTATACAGTACAAGGTTATTTTGGCCAAATAACCAGAGAGCTATATTCAATAAATTCCAAACTATCGATAAATATGCGTTTTATGTTGTTTCACTTCTCTTTGATCTGTGAAACATACATAGGTTGTTTGGGTACTTATCAGGAGGCTGCTATTTTTGAACAATGTTTCCTTATCGGGGACAAAATAAATTACATTGTTAAAAAGAACAGACTTTTTAAATCTATTTTGAAATTTACAAGTTATTATGACAATCAATGAAAACTAAAAGAACAACATTTTATTGTTTGAAAGTGACAGGTGATTGTGCGCATAGCCCTACTTGAAGAGTTGCTCGTCTAGGAGATTTGCAGGAGATTTGGCAATAGGAAATATAACTCATCGAGTATTTTGGATTCATTATGGAAGAAGGAAAGTGTTAGAAATGTATAATGAAGTTTAATTTGGTCTCTGATAAGGAAAACTCATCCAAAAATAGTGGGCTGCGATAATATGAAGTATCGATGATTTTGTCTTCCAGTCACAACGACATATGGGTCGAGTACTGTGTTGCGTGACGGCCATTTTTGTTGTTTATGTGTTGATAACCAAGAATTTTAGTAAATACAAACTAATACAGTGTTTTACCGTATTACTTTGCTGACACCCTTACAAAAGAAAGGTAAGCAAGTATTTGTCTCTACATTTACTAATCATGTTTATTTGTGTTATCTTGCGTTTTATTTAACCCTGGAACTGGCGGTCATATTTCTCTCAGTGGCGGAGCGTTTTTAGTACTTCATACATTGCCTTATATTTATTTTATTATTACATGTTTACTTTAAAGTACCTATGTCATATTATATATTTTTTTATTCAGCATTTTTCAAGGAACATTTTTTACATAATATAATTATAATAAAAAAAATAACCTTACTCTACCTCTTCATGAAAAAAACTTTTTTTATAAAAAAGAAAAGTTTGTTCAAAGTTTTTGATTTGTAAAATTGTTGTTGTTAGTGATATGCAAAATCCAAAATATACAAAAGAAAAAGCATTTAATTCTGAGTAAAAATAAAACTACACATAGTTTATAAGGTATTTATTTCTACATGTGGTAAACGATACAAAAATCATACACTGACATTCGAAAGTGCTTCTTACCAACAAAAGTAAGAATTTCAAAGCTCACTTGGATTTGTACAATCTTGTAACTATTAGTTGATATTAATTTTCTATTTTTTATTATATTATATTTTTTTAATTATGTTCTGATTAAATGTCTAAATCAGAATCCTCATCGTTGCTTATTTCATGTTCAACTAGTCATGTCGAATGTCACTTGAACGATCGCGGAAATTACGATCCATTACGTAAACACGCATAAAAAACTTACTATTATTGTGTCATATACACAACCATCATTACAACAAACTCAAACAAACAATAAACCAGACAGAACACCATGCAGCTGACGAAATAACAATAGCCGAATGAACCGGTTGACTCATCGCTGCGCACGCAACTAGCGCGGTACGCGGAAGAATGTAAACAAACAGTTCAGAGATTATAAAACGTATGGACGTGCAACGAAACGATAAAATTATTTATTAGTGTATTATTTATATAAATTGAACCTTCCTCTTTCGATTGATGTTCTGCTAGTCATGTCAAATGTCACTTGAACGATCGCGGAAATTACGATCCCTTACGTAAACACGCACAAAAAACCTACTATTATCGCGTCATATACACAGCCATCATTACAACGAACTCAAACAAACAATAAACCAGACAGAACACCATGCAGCTGACGAAATAACAATAGCCGAATGAACCAGTTGACTCATCGCTGCGCGCACGCAACTAGCGCGGTACGCGGAAGAATGTAACCAAAAAGTTCAGAGATTATAAAACGTATGGACGTGTAACGAAACGATAAAATTATTTATTAGTGTATTATTTACATAAATTGAACCTTCCTCTTTCGATTGGTATCAATACCGATACTCCCTTGATCGTGTTTTAAGTACGTAATATTGAGAAATAAAAGACATGTTAAAACGCCCGATATCGGGCGCTGCCATCTAGGATGCGACTAAAACGCCCGATATCGGGCGTTTGCCAGTTCCAGGGTTAATGTATTGTGAAAAGTACTCTATTACTATGTAATTTCTAACAAATGAAGTACAAATTATAAAATGTCGGTACCAACAGCATTTTATTTATACATAATGACATGTTTGTTTTTATTGTAGATGCATGGTTTTATTTAGAATTTTATGGCCTTTATCATAGTATAAAGAAAAAAAGTCTTAAAATACTGTTTACACTCAAATTAGGTTCAAACTTAACTTTTTATATAAAAATTTAAAAAAAAGTAAAAAACTTGTTTGCAAAAACTGAAATCTTCATATTTTTGTAAAACAAATTTTGTTTGTAACGATTTGTCTCATATTCTTCATTTAATTAGAAAAAAACAACAATAAAATTATAAAAATCTGTTGAATAGTTATTTGAATAGCTATTTTCCCAAAAGCTTACAAATATGCAAACAAAGCCCGGCACTTTATGCATATGACAAGAAAATGTCTGCGGCACTAATAGCGTTAAATTAATTCTAAATTTCATAACTTCTAGGACACAATTTCGTTTTAGATATTTTCCCACTCCTATTGGGAGATTTCATTGTATTCCACGTTTTTTTCTCAGTACGTTAAATTTCCAGCTTATTCTCGGTTTCCTTGCTTGGGTGGCCATCCTGTATTCCTGCCTAATAATTTTATACAATTTAGGAATATGCTACACACCATGTGTTGCATAACATGGCTTCACACGGGTTGCATGCAAAAATTAAAATCTATAGCTCATTATTATCCTTCAAATGTCCTGCAGAAAGACAGACAGGTAATCACACAAAACAGGAATTTTTACATTCCCCCCACAGATATAAGATAAACCAAATCCCATGGATGAACATGCAGCTTTATAGAACTCATTCCTGCCTATGAATAAAAATTAAGGTACATGCAAAATTTAATGCTTACAGATGGCATTTTACTCGAGATATCTATCATATACTTACGTTACATGTATTACCATGTCAAATATTGATTGTACTTAATTTGTTTACAAATTTATTGATTCTTTGATTTTCTTGTTGCCATAATAGTTAGAAGTAAGACCAATGTAACATGGTAAATAACTAAATTTAGGCCAATAAGAACATGATGTTCACAAAATATTCATAAAATAAATGTATGTGATTGTAAACTGCAAAAGGAGAAAAGTAACATTTTCATTAAAATACTTATAATAATCTAAATAATATTGAAGCTAATTTAAAATTTGAAAGAGAAGAAATGCATACATGCTGGTTAACACAGAGTTGAAATAAACAACAAATATTTTAAAAACAACTTACTGTACAACATCAGCAATTGACTTTTTGAGTTCTGCCTTTTCCTTCAACAAAGACTCCTTTTCATTTTTGAACATGGCAATTTCCACAGCATGTGCCGAACTCATATCCCTCATACTTTTTACTAGTCCTTCTTTAGTTCGTTTTATTTCCATTTCATTTTTTGAAAACTGTTCTTTCACATTCTCCTGGAAAATCCTATGGAACTCCAAAATTTTCTGTTTCTCTTGTTCCATGTGCTGAAAAATGACACAAAAAGTTTAATAATTATAACATAACATATCTATACTTTAAACAGAGAAACGAATGCTTTTTACTTGTTAATAAAGTTTAATTCCGCAAATTTATGTTGATTGATAAAAATTGGTTCCTCATTAATTATTAACATTACCTATAAAATAACATTGTTATTCATTACATGGGAAAGATATACTTTAGATTGTAGTCAGATCTATTTGATACTAGCAGTGACCTGTGGCTTCACTCGCAGTTTCATTTTGGAAAATAGGGACTCCATGAGAACATTCTTTTTACCTTGGCATTCCTTACATAAGTGGTAGTTATTGAAAGGTATCCCAATATTTTTATCCAGTTTAGATTTAAATTTATTAAAGGTGGGCCCCTGAAGTCAGTTTATTTTTTAAATGCTTCTGAAATTTATTTCCATTTATTTTATTAAACAGCTCTAACGATTTCAGTGATAATTGAATTATTTTAGACCATTGTGGATAAATGTAATTCTAAAGGGAGGTTCAGCCTTTTATTTTACAGACTTGTGATCTAATATGATTGCATTTTACTGGAGTCAATTAAATACCAATAAAAACAAACCAAGACAAAGAAAACCTTTTGGGCATAACATGATATTAGTAAAGTTTAATGACTTTGACAGATGAATGATAACAAACATTTTAGATTTTTGTACAATAGTATAGATGTTTCAGCTGATAGAGTTTGCATCTTTGAACAAAAACCACCACACTGATATGAATTGAAAGTTATGCTTCGGATGCGTAGTGGTGGTTAATAGTAACACTGATTTAAGGACTGTCTTATTGAACCAGGGATCTGTTCTGGGACTTATTTGTTTATTTTCTATTTTCACAGTGATCCATTTAACATCAACAATACAAGATTGTCATGCACATTGACAAATGTTATTTACACATATGCACAACAATATTGCTTCTGGAATCCAATCGGCAAACACAAGAGTGTTAAAGAAGCATTTCAGTTGTTTGTTAAAAATGGGCTCACCCTAATTTCAACAGGCTACATAATTTTCCAAAATTGGCCAACAAAACCAAATTTAGATTACAGTAGAACCCCTCATATCCGGCCACCACGGGACCGAGCCCCTGGCCGGATAACGATTCGGCCGGATAAACCAACCTACAGTACACAGCACTTGACGAAACAAAACAATTGTACTGTACTGTACTAACCGCACTGGAAATAATCAACGAACTGTTTACAGGTTAAACCTATTAGCTCAACTGAGGACAACACAGGAAAATGTAAACAAATAGATACACCAAAATAACGCAAGAGTCGTGGGAGACTAGTGCGTGCAACTGCGCGTCTGCAAGCCGTGGTAAATAAATTTCGATATTGGCTTCCGGGAAGTGGCCGGATAAACCGAGGTGCGGTAAAACCGAGGCCGGATATGAGGGGTTCTACTGTATCTAGTTTTTATAGGAGACAGCCCAATCCAACAACTGACTTTAATTAAAGTTTTAGGTCTTCATGTAGATGGAAATCTCACATGTGTGTTACACACGTATATGTAAAAGGCACATTTGATGTGTGTGTGTGTGTGTGTCCTTATATACTCCTCACTGTACATTTTTCCCATGTGAAATCTAATTTGCGTTTTGGAATTATATTTCGAGGATTCTTAGGCCAGAAAACTTTAAAAGAGTATTAAATTGCAAAAATTGTGCATCAGATCAGTAGCAAAAGGATTTCGGACATTTTCCATTGTTATGGGTCACAAAAGGTGTAACAACGTTTTGAGGATTGGAATCTATCATTTTTGTCAGGTGGGGGAGGTACTAACACGTACAAAAATGAAGAACAGAAAGAAGTAAAATAGGGAAAGAAAATGGTCATCGCTGAACAGGAACATGACAACGCTTGGACTAGACTTGAAGCAGCTATTGGGTATGTTTGATTAAACCCTTTTCTTTCCCTTCTTTACGTTCTTCATTTTTGTATCTATTAATACCACCCCCACCTGATGAAAATGACAGATTTCAATCCTTGAAACGTGTTAAGAATAAGAGTAATTTATTCACACAATAGAACACAAAGGTTTTATGTGCAAGTCAAAATATCAGTATCAAAAGTAATTATAAAAAAGCAACAGAACAACTGTTTACAATAGAGCATACAATTTAAAGGTGAAACACAATAAGTGCTTGTAACTATTTTAAGTTATTCCTATTAAAAAAAAAAAAAAAAAAAAAACATTCAGTCTAATCAAGACATGGGTATCACGAGAGCCTCGTGGAGACTGTAGAAAACCTTCCTGATCAAGTAAGCCTTTAAATAATTTTTGAAACAGTTTTCATTTGTTTGAATTTTGATTACATTTGGAAGTAAATTTAGGACCAAAATGAAAAACTAAGCTTTTGAAAAGGTTGAGTCTGAAACGGTCTGAAATTAGGTTATTTCTGTGCCGTGTGTTATGATCATGACTTAAAAGTGGAAAAAGATTTTTATTTTGAAAATCAAACATGTTGAATCAAAAATGAGAAGGTAGGCCAAGGTTAGGATCCCACTAGATTGGAAACACTCTCTACAGATCTCATCTGGTCTCATTCCCCAGACGACCCTCAACGCTCTCTTATGAAGAGTGAATACTCTATTAAAGTTGATGACACTAGAAAATCCCCAAAATATTATTCCATACTTCAGCTTTGACTCAAATAAGCCTAAGTTACCCAGTGTAAGAACTTGTTCTGAGGCAAATGTAGAAAGGCACCTCAGGGTGAATGTAGCTGAATTTAGCTGCTTCGATAATGTGTTTACATGAGTATTTCATTTTGTGTCAAAATCAAAATGGACCTCTAAGATAGCGGTTCCCAATCTTTTTTGGTGAAGTACCCCTAAGTTTGTACTATGTATTATGGCGTACCCCTTGGCCCATAACACATATATTTTAAATTGTACATGCATTATTAGTTTGCCTTTTCTAATTTTCGTTTTCTATGCAATTTTAATCACTCGTATGTTATAAAATCAGAATTTCAAAGATAAAATGCAATAAGAATAACAGATCCGTAATGCATTAAAATACAAATGTTATATATTTAGTTTTTAGTTATCTGTGTTAAAACTTGTTAGGTTGGAATAATAAAATGCAAGGAATTGTATTAATACATATATCTAATTATAATCAAATTACAAAATACAAAATTCAGAATTGTGGATGTCGCACAATGAAAATGTTCGTATAGTTATTATCAGTTATTCAATGTGAGGGATGACCTTGAGTGGAACGGCTTAAACTGCTGATGTCTGGCATAATTGGGGCTTAACTTGAGTCTGAGATCACATTCCACTGTTTGCATTCGGTTCCTGTATTTATTTTTTATGTACAGCAGATGTGAGAATCCCGCTTCACACAGATAGGAAGTTCGGAATGGTAGTAGAAACTAAACTTACTTTGTCAGCAATTTCACCATACTCTGAACGTCATTTGATCCAAAAATCAATAAGATTGGTTTTGTTAAATACTTTCTTTCAGATACGAATCGCAGTTTAACTCCAAAAGTTCCTCTTGGGAGTTTCAGAGAAAAGCTGTTTGGAACAATCTTCTCAATTTCAGCAAAGGGGTTTTCAATCCACGAGCATGAACTCGGATCTTCTTGAAAGTATTTTGTGAAGCTAGCTTGGAGGGAGCTACAATGATCTGATATGTCATTCAAAATTGTTTGACTCAGGAGAAGTTCGTTCTTTTTAATAAAAGATTCAAGAGATGGGAACAATGACACTTGGCTTTTCTTTGATTCCCCTTCTGCAAATCTTAGTTTTAGTTTCACGCTATTAATTTTGTCCATAACTTGGAATGGGTGTTATAGCTTCCTTTTAGTTTCCTGTTAAAACATAATTTAACATACTGAATATGTCTGCCAAGTAAGCCAATCGGTTCAACCATAATTCATCTGAAAAACGGTCACGATACTGAAAGTCTGCGTCGGATAGAAAAATCAATATTTCGAACACTCGAGATATCACTCTTCCTCTCGACAACCACCTTACTTCCGTGTACAGAAGTAATTGCTTGTGAATACTATCCATTTCATCACATAAATTATGGAAAATGCGTCAGTTGTGCTCTGGCTTTAATGAAATTTACTGTCTTACTGCTTTCATTCAGTACATTTTTCAGCTCTGCTGGACATCTCCTTGTAACCAAGGCTTCTCGGTGAAGACTACAATGAATAATCTTAGCCTTTGAGCTAAACTTGCTGCACTTGAGTAACAAATCCCATATGAACTCCAGCCATTGCATTTGCCCATCTGTGCAAATGCCTACATATTTTTCCCAGTTAAACTCGTTTTCTCAAATAGATGTGTCTAATTTTCCAAATATTTCATCTGCATTGGTGTGTGAAGTGTGAAGGCAAGTTTTGACAATGTTAAATAACATGAGTTCTTAACATGTTCTCTGACAGTATTTTCATCTTCGTACCTAAACATAACATACTAGCTGAGCCATGTTAGTTACGTCAGTTGTTTCATCAATTTTAGTAGCAAAATATTTGCTTTTTTATTTTAATTAGTAATGTTTTACTTTACATTAGCAGCCATGTCACTTATTCTTCTTGAAAACTGTATTGTTAGAAAGCGAAAGTGAATCAATCTGTTTAGCCTCATTTTGGCCTAATATGGTTGACACAATGTCTTTAGTTGCTGGCAGTATTAATGTTTCCCCAATGGTATGTGTTTTGCCCTCTTGAGCAATTCTAAGACCGCTTTTAAATTCAAACTGGTGAAATAATTAATATTTGTCTTGCTGCCTGCCTTTTATAATTAGAGAAGCTTATTATAAAGAGAAGGTTTCATTGCATGATTAGAAAGTGTTTCCAAACAAATTACACATTGTGGCCTAACTTCATTGTCATGGACTTCATTATAAGTAAAATCCATAAGACAAGTAGCTGGTATCATATTTACGCCTTTTTTGTACGCACGTTTGTTTACCTAATGGCTTCGCAGAACACACAGAAGGATTTAAGATCTTTTGGATGAAGACGTACTAGGTATAGGAGTAAAATTACCTTCTTCAAGTGATGATGGAAACTCTTTGCTTTTTCTTAGCGTGTGAAGACTTGCTTAACCACTTATCCATATTGCTATAACAAAACACTGTCTATGAAATAATGAATAAAATAACACGAATAATGTGGCAGTATGACACACGCTTAAAACCACACACTTTGCAGACGATAGAAAAACTGACAAAGAAACTAGAAGGTGGAGAGCGTCAGTGATGTAGCTACATTCGCGCAAAACAAAACTTCCCTCGCTTTTCCCGTAACCCGAAATATCCCTCGCATCAGCCGGAACATAATACCAAACTGGCGTGGTCCTGCTCACGTACCCCCTGGCAACGTCTTGCGTACCACCAGGGGTACGCGTACCACAGTTTGGGAACCCCTGCTCTAAGATTCATACAGAAAATTGCTACTTATTGGATTGCCACCAAATGTATAAATATTAGGGACATTGTAACCTATAATAGTGGCAAATGTCTGAAATCCTGTTATCCTTTCAAACCTTCCATCGTCAATAACAAACTTTAACCCTTTGAGTGCCAATATCTAATTCTACCGGACGTCAAAAGTTGGCCAAAAAGTGCCAACGTTCGATTCTACCAGACGTTCAGGAAAAAAAATCGTAAACTTTATATTTTAAACTAATATCATATCAAATTGTTCATGAAGAACTGCTCTATTTAAATTGTTATAGTACACTTCCAATCAATTGACTTTAACGACAATCAATATAGAAGGCACTGACATCACTGTCAACAGATTGTGACGTGTATTTCTCAGTTACTTAAAAGTTGTATAACTCACTCATAATTGAAGATAATGCTACGAATTTTTCAAGGTTTATAGACAATTGAATACCCTTTCCAGTGATATGGACAAAGAAAAGGATATGAATTTTTTGGTAATGATAATTTGGATGAAAAATTACAGTTATAAATAAATTCTGAAATTTTTTAGGTAAGTCCATTATTAGTACTCCTAAATTTAATTTAATAGTAACTTTGTTATTTTATGTTAATAAGGCAGAGTTTCCAGAGAAAAAAATATGTTGATAGCTTGTTAAATAATCAAACTGAAGCTTTTACTGAAACCTTGCAAAATGCCTTCAAAAGGGCTGGCACTTTTAGGTACATCCACTAGAAAAATACCTGACACTTTTCAGTATATCCACTCAATAAATACTTGGCACTCAAAGGGTTAAACAAAGAATAGCAAAAGATTACACATTTTTCGGAATTCAGTATATTGACTTTGCCTGATTTGGTGGATACCGAACCCTAGTATTTTTATTGTGAAGTGTGTTTTTCATTCTTACCAGATAAGAAACAGTCACCACCTGAGAGTTCAGAGTCACACAACTTCCACAAACGAAAAGGGGCCATACTACCTTTGCAATAGAATATTTAATAAAAATAATAGCTTAAATACAGTGAAAAATAAAACAAAAATATATCACTATAATTCTTACATAAAAGACTTACTGAAATAGTTGTCTTATGAGATTTTTCCATCCGTGCGATCGTAGCTTCTTTGCTAGTAAGTTGCTTGCTTAAATTAGAGGTTTCTTTACTCAATGCTGCCAACTGATTATTAAGATCTTGAATTTTTTTATTCAACTCCTTGTACAAGTCAGGCTCCTTTGTCTGAGAGAATTTATCCCTGGTTTCCTGAAAAATATCACAAAAACATTCTAGTAAGTAGTAAGAAAAAATAATATTGCAATTTGAATGAGATTTCAGAAGGGGATGAGACACAAATTCCTTCTATAATCCCAGAGCCTAGCAATCCATCAATGGACCAGCGTCACACATCAAGGCTAAACAATCTCCACATATAAGGTTACGGCTACAGTGTTTTGAGATAATGGAGTCTTCTAAGTCCAGTTTATGCAGCAAGACACAATAACAACTGCAATCGTTTACTGAGCTACTAATAAATGTGTATTATTTAAACACTACTGCAGTTCCTACATGGTACAATATTAATGATATGGCAAATCTTTTATGTAAATACACCTTTAAAATTTGATATAATTCAATGATGAACAATACATCATCAGGCACCGGTGACAGAACTTTACATCAAGTGAAGGTCTATATTTGATAAAAAGAGGTGATAAATATTTCAATTGGTATGGTAGAAATTTACACATGTGAAGCATACATTTTCTTTAATTACTCAAATTTTTTCCTGTTGGAGGTTAATTTTCGGACATCCCTTGTAAGATTTTATGCATGTTTATTTATATAATAAGATCAATGTCTTTTAGCTTTACCCTGATCTTTTTCCAAAGACTGATATATATGGAGATTTGAACAAGCTAAGTCAGTACAGAAGATATAAGACTCCTGATGAGGTTTGTTCTTTGATTGCCCTGCAATAGTGAGGGAATGCTATGCCATATTTCGGATTCTGGACAATGGTGGTGAATTTCCCCAGGAGGACCTGATCTGTTTGTAGAACTGCTGAAACTGAAAACTGATTGGCCTCATGGTATAGTTCCAGCATCCGCAACAGGTCCTTGAGGCTTAAGTGCATGGAGGAGGAAGAAGAGGAGTAGAAGGGAGAGAAATAGTAAAGAGTAATGATATACGGTAAAACCTCATTACCCCGGCATTCTGTAGTCCGGAATTGTCTATAATCCGGCATCAATAGCAATAGACATAACTTATAGAATTGCCTGCACAATGAAAAATCTCGGATCCACTCGTCTCCCGGCATGCACTTCAATAAAACTTGAAATGAAAGTAAAGAGGCTCATTCATACAAGTATTGGTTGTTTCTGAGTCTAGTGTTAAGGACTCAAGCCAATAGTTTAACATAAAGATGCAATTTCACTGCAGCTTTGTCATGGAATAATGTTTAGAACAAAACAGTTAAAAGATCATGGAGGAAACTCTGGCCAGGTGTTATGAATGGCAATTTTCCTAATGAGAATGATTTTATTGAAGATGATGAAGACGCAGGTCTACAAATTAATCTGATATAAATTGAAGAAAAAACTAGTAAAATGAGTGAGCTGAGAAATATTTCAAGCACCGAAATCGTTCAGTTGTTTGAGATTGATAAAGACCTCTCACCATTTGAAGAAATCAGTGATGAATCCATAGTTCAAAGTGTTCTGAATCAAAACCAGTTCTGGACGATTCAGAAAGTGACGATGAAGAAGTCTCGGAAGCAAAAGTTGTGTCTTGGAACAAAGCAAGTGAAGCAATCAACACGTTTGTAAAATTTGCTGAGTCAAATAAACAATACTATATGGCCGAAGTTATGAACTTGCATATAATAAAAATGGTTTTTTAAATTAAAAAAATAGTTGTAAGAAGCAAGTAGAAATCAAATCATTTTTCCAGCCATCTACCAGTGTGCTGTTGCTAAAAACCACAAATAGTACCGTACTGTACTGTATTCAAATTTATTTCATCATGTACTGTACTTAAAAAATGCATCTTAATATTTATCCTGTACTTATACATTGTTTAAATAACCCGTGTTTAAATAATAAATACATACAGTGAAAGTTTTTTGTGCAAATTAAGTTATTTTTTGTACGACTCCTGTATTTTTATAAATAACCTCCATAATCCAGAATTTTCTTTAATCTGACAAGCGTAGAGTCCCGTACGTGCCGGATTAAAGAGGTTCTACTGTATATGACTATAAGAGCAGATTACAACCAAAAAATTTGAAACAAAACTTACTGGTGGAGAGGTTTGCATGTGGCGCTCCTTAGTCGACATTTCACTCTGAGACGCTCTGCTGCACTCAACGTGTTCACTGGACTCTACAGCTACGTTCGCATCACCTGAACCAAGAGTGTTGTTCTTCTTTGAGTCTTCAACAGTATTGACACTTGGAGTCTCGGTTTTGTTTGAACCATTATCTTCATTTACACTCAAGACCTCCTCACCGATTTCTTCTTGAGATTTATCCTCTAACAGTTCAACTTCGACCGCCTCAGAAGGTGCTTGATCCTCGCTGGTGCTGGTTATTGCATTCTCGTTAGCAGTAATGGTGCTGGTTGTTGCGTTCTCGTTAGCAGTAATGGTGCTGGTTGTTGCGTTCTTGTTAGCAGTAATGGTGCTGGTTGATGCGTTCTCGTTAGCAGTAATGGTGCTGGTTGTTGCGTTCTCGTTAGCAGTAATGGTGCTGGTTGTTGCGTTCTCGTTAGCAGTAATGGTGCTGGTTGTTGCGTTCTCGTTAGCAGTAACGGAGCTACTTTTCACGACATTAGGAATGTCGTCATTTACAATTGTATAGGTTTTTTTGGTTTCATTAATTTCCTGGATACTTTCTTTGATTTTCAAATGCTGCTTCATCTGTTCAAACTGCTGTAACAACTCGTGGACAGAAAACTCTGGAAAATATTAAAAAATAAACGATAAAAATTAGACGATTAAGTATGTTTATTAAGAATTAAATGTAATACAAGGAATAGAACTAGTTAGCACACATTATCTAACCCAATAAATTAAACGTTTATTATCATATCATTATACAAATTTATGAGATGAAGTATGCTATACTATCTAGATAACTAGCAAATAACTTTTAATTTACTTGAAATAATCAAAAGCGAGTTCCATGTAAAAATAAAGTGGATAATAAAAGATGCTTATGTTTTTCCGCAATCTTTTAATCCTAAAAAATTTGTAAAATAAATGTACAAACTTAGATAAATTTAGAAATATACTAGTTTTCTGGACTATCTAGACTGTATTAAGGTATTGCAACTGCACCAAGATAAAAAAGGCTCACACATCAAGTGAGTGATAACGTAACACCACTCAGATTCACTTGATGTGTCGACCTGAATCAGAATCAGTCTTTATTGTTACATAAACAACCCTATACTACTATGCCCATATTTTTAGTCACCTAAACTATGGAATCTCTATATGGGTTAATTCTCCATATTCCAAAAGACTCTTTGTTTTACAAAAACAGGCCATTACAATTATAAGTAACATTTCTAGTCAAGAGCATTGTAAACCTTTTTTTAAGAAACTTGGTGTACTAACATTGCCGCCCATGTATATTTTATCCATTTTAATGTTTGTTAGAAGCAATTTAGACAGGTTTAAGGAATTAGCTGCAGTTCACAATCATGACACAAGAAACAAGCATAGGTTGCTTAATAGCAAGTGTACCTTTCTGAGTTTTAACTCAGAAAAGTTTCCAATACCAAGGTATTAAATTTTATAATGTACTACCTGATTTCATTCAAACTATACCAGTCAATTTGTTCAAGAAACACATAAAACAACTTCTGATAAAGAACTGTATCTACAATGTAAAATACTTTTTAGATATAGACATCTTTTTAAATTGAGCATTCTTTTTAAATCAAGCATGATGTAGCTTAGCGACATTTTATTTTATATTTTTACCATTGTTATACATTTTTATTAATGTTTTTGACAAATAAAGATTGTATACTGTTAAACTGTGATACAAGTACATTAATGAAAACTGTAAACATTGTTATGACAATACAGATTCTTGATTCTATATACAGTCGCATTCTAGATACTCCAGAAAACAAGTGTACCTCAAACATCTACTAGTGTTGGCATACACAGTTCCACTTTAAAATATTCTAATATGTTGACATCCATATGGAAAAATAAACTATTATTTAAGTGTTTGTAAATCCATGCATATATTTGAAATGCAATTTAAAGCCAGTCATGAACATATCTTGAGTGTTACCATATATCTGTCTCATATCTTATCAAACATTTTTATTAAAATTACTTAAACACTCAATGCTTAAAACACATAGGGAACACCATGTATATAATGGTGAGTAAATGTTCAAAAAATGCAAATAGTATTAAACTTCCCATAGAGTTAGATTTAGACAAAAGAACATTTCTAGATGTATAGGGCTAAATTATTTTAGTCTTTCTCATATCACAGACTTGTGGCTAACTTCAACATTAGAGTATTTAAACTTTTTGATCCAAGAGAGAGAGTAGGAGGAAATATTAACTCTAATAATGCTGCTAATAAACTTATTTCAGATTATGATTTCAAAAGCTATATAAAGCATCTTTAGGAAGCGTGATAAAAGATCTGAGCAAATCAAAGGCCACTTGGAATATTGTAAAAGTAATTAATTATTGTAGAAGAAGTGATAGTGCAAAATAAAACAAACAAAAAATCCAAAGAAAAATAAGGATATTTTTAATTGTCGTTTTAGTAGATTAGTTTAGTTTCAAATTGTACCTCAAGTAAGAGAAATGTAAAAATATTCTACGGTCAAATCTTGCTTGTAGCTCCGTATTGAATTATGATCCTGCTAATAGAGATGAAATGAAACAAATAATACTTGGATCAAAAATTTACTAGCTTGTGAATGAAATGATATCCAAACTACACAGCTTAAATGTTCTCTAAATCCGATTGCTCCGCTAACACATACGTGTGCGTGCACGCGCGCACACACACACACACACACAGTAAGTTTTCCTTGTTGTCCCCTAGTGTTTAAACATTATTTCCAATACATAAAATTCATATATATATATATATATATATATATATATATATATATTTAAATTTTAAATTCGCCACTGACGAAATTTGTAGTACAAGTTAGGCAGTAACTTTGTCTTTGCTATTTGCATTACACTAATGATCAAGCACTATATACTTAATATGTGCTAAGATTTAAATGGTAACCAATGTTTTAGCCTCTTTGGTGAGCTTCAGCTTAAAGTGTTAACAACTGTTTAGTATAAGTTAAATTTTGATTATTTTTCATTAATCATTATTAGTATTATTATTATTATTTGTATCTTATTTCAATTAAAAAATATTCTGTAAAACATTTAAAATTACTGGAGAGTATAGCAATTCTCTTTTTAACTTTTTTGGCCCAAAGAATATTAAAAAGAAAACTTGGCCTAACTGGTCGAGCCATTCTTGATATTTGCGCTTAGCAAACCATTTAGCAATGCATTTTCATTAAAATCTTACCATTTATTTTTAAATCTCCAGGCATGCTGTACAATTCTTCAGTCAGTTTCCTCACGATAGGTTCTTCTTCAATCCTAATTATATTGTGTAAATCATTTACAACTGATGGTTTTTCTTCAACACTATCTTCAACCTCACTGTCTTCATCTTCTGACTCTTCACTCTCATCACTGTTGTCTTCATCTGACTCTGTCTCATCTTCGCTGGATGACATCGCAGCTGTCTGCTTGTACGTTAAGGAAACAAAAAATCAATTTAATCCGTCAACACAGAACACAAGATTACACTCAGTGTACAAGAATTTATTCCACTATGCAAAAGGCGATGCTATCCACACTAAGAAAATAAAACTAGTGGCACATATATTTTCTTATTCCTTATAAATTGAATTGACACATAGTTTGGAGAAAACCCAAATGTTCATGTTAGTGATTTTTATAGCTAACCAAAATAATTATTGAATGGACTTTTTTAGTTAATTCTCAAAGATCATCTTGTCAGACTGAAAATAACAAAGTAAATAGGATTTGATGACTCCATCTCGGTTTGTTTGTAAGCATCATGCCAGCTTTGGATTAGCATTCGTCTCCCACCAAACATAACCCAAATATTTCTTTATTTGCACTGTCAGTAATGTAAATGTAAATTAAGAGGGTAAGGATATAAACAGAACAGATAATTGACAGTGGTGGTGTACCGACAATATTAACAACCTCTATTCAATTTACTTGACATCCAAGTGTGAAAAAGGTGGATGGATTGTACGATCTCTATAGCCCTGGTGGTAATTTATTCTGCACAATGAAGTTCATACAGATGCCTCAGGGAACCCTAGATGTTATTCCCTTGGCAAATCCACTCACCAAGAACTTATGGGCTCCACGATGCAGAGCTAGCATCAATGACTGGTTTTCTCTGTGTTCTATACCACCCAACAAAGGATCCCAAATTAGTACCTGAATGTCGATGACGCATAAGTCGTAACCTCTTAGTGCATAGCTGATATATCTGCTGCCACTCTTGTCACAAACAACATCGTGCTGTTTGATGTGACTATCAAATATCACATGAGTGACAGTTGTAACGTGAAAATTGGGTCAGCACTGGACGTTCAAGTGCCACCTTCTACGTACATTATTATTGATTAAAATGGAAAACTTAAAATAACGATAACTCAGAACCGGAATTTAAAGCCCTTCCGCACAATTAGGGCATTAAAATTTTGGATCTCCATCTCAAAGTCAAAAACTCCCTGAAACTGTAAAGTACTCAAGCCCTACATAAATAAGTACTTTTAGAAAATTTTCCCCACTGAAACGTATGTGATTATTACGTACCCAAACAATACACTTCACAACCCACTTGGAATGCAACGTCAATGTAACAACTAGGAATAGTGTCTGTACAAGCATTCCAGCATGCAAAGCACAAAAGAGAGTATTGTGAGAAAAAGTCTAATCCACCATCAGAAGAGAAAGAGATCAACTGACCTTTACCGTTAATATATTTCACAGAGTTCCCACTCAATCTTAATCATCAAATTCACGGCTCCTTCACAGTGTTTACGGTACAAAAATAGTAATTTCACGGTTGATAGTTTTTATAAACATTATGAATAAAAATATAAAAAGATTGTGTTTTTGGCACAGAGTGGCTAATTTCAGTTTTTAGTGCCAAAACGTGCCACGAGTGTGTGTACAGTAACCTAGGACTCGGCACTTATAGCGTTACCAGTTCTCAGTAAATTAATTACTCCTGCAGTCAAGTAGAATCGTAATCCCATTAAAATTGTACTAAAATGTATAAAGGTGAATGTTAAAACAAAAAATATTCATAAAGAACAAAAAGGTAGGATATAGTTGATGATGACTGATTATTCAAGAAGACTAGACATTATTTTCTTTCTTATGTCCCAAGTAAGTATTTTAACATTAATAACATTTGTTATTAAAATCTTGTAGTATATACTATTTAAATCGGATTGAATGCAGGAGAAATTAATTTACTCTTTTAGCCAATCAAAAAACAGTAGTTGGATTTTTTATTAATTGACTTATTTATATGTTAAGCTAAAATAAAGCAAGAAGTTTATATTTAAGTAATATTTTTTTAACAACAAACCACAAAAACATTTTATAACGCGAATTAGTACCAAAATTTAGGTGTAATTTGACATGCTCCCCTTAGTAAAATAATCAAATCATTATTAAATGCACTTTACTAGCCATGCAAAACTACCAACACTGGTGAGAAAATCTACTTATAATTGTAAAATAAATAAAGTGTCAGGTAAACTCATAAGTATGGGTATATTTTTATAAGGCGATTATAAGTGATAAAAACAATAAAAAAAATACATATAAGTTTTGATTTAGTATTAGTCCATATATCATATGTAATATTTCAAATAAAAAAAGTAAAATATTTACAATATATTAAAAAGTAGGCTAATGTTTATACGTAATTGAGCATCTGAGCATCGTTCAACCGAATTTACCGATATCCATATTCTAGAAAAATTGGCACGCTCACAAGGTTTGCTGGTCACTGTGACAACTATAGCCCGTGTGAACCGTTCAATGCTCCCCTAAACACTACTATGTCCCCGGGACTGCGAAACGCCACTGTCGGCTGCGATCTAGTAGTAGTGGCGGTTGTATACAATTGGCAGTTCACGCTTGCTCAAGTAAACCGCTCTATTTAACACGTTTGCTGCGGGCAATAACTCTGGTTACCACAGAGTCGCTGTTCTGAAGTGAGGTCAGTTTTCGGCTAACACTCGAGCTATCATAAAACAGTATTTCTCGCTCCTCTGGAGGTACTTTTCCCGCATTTCTATGCACTTTGTTTTCACATTAGACTTTTTCATTATTTTTAAAGTTTTTTTAGTAGTAAGTGATTGTGCAACACAATGGATCTTCCCCCAGGGCCAAGTAGTGTGCAACAACCAAGTTCTAGGCATATTTGTAAATAATAAACGACTTTTGGGTGGGTTGGTTAGGATGTATATACACATTTGTATCAATATTTTATTTTAGTAGACTTATTTCTTCTTTTTTCTTACGTTTTTATAAACTTTTGTAATACTATATTTGTTGTAAACTACAATCATTTCAAGTAAACATTTAAATATATTTCGTTATAATTACTCGCAACATATTTGTAATTAATAACTGAATTTGAGTGAGTTGGCGGAGATGTATATAAACTTTTACACATTTTTATAAACTTTTACATTCATTTTGGTTTACACATTTACATATAAATATTGTTTATGTTTGTCTAAAACGAATAAAATACAGTTCACTTAGCTACGATGTATTCATTTGGAATATTCCCACTGCCATAAAAGGGTGTTCCCTAGTGCTTACTAGAGTTACCAGCTGGCAAGGAAGACTGTCCTCAGGAGCTAGCGGTAATCACAGTTACCACATTTCTAAAATGGTAGAGTGATAATTTTTGTGACTAATGAGTAATTTTCATATATATATCTATCACATTTCATCAAAAAGTAAGTGCAAATATATTTAAAAGGAACTCTATAAAAGAGTTTTTTTAGCAGCAAACGTGTTAATCTGGTACAATAATAAATAGTGCGAAGACCGATCGCCGCGAGTTGCAGCAATTAGGCTTGTGTGATTCTCGCTCACATATGAACCAGGCCTTATGAAAAAGTCACGGTGTTTCATTTAAACGCAAGTTGTAGAGATGTGCACGGTTTGTACGTCAAATTCACGGCTTATTTAAGATCTATTCACGGTGAACGAAATTCATGGCTTATTCCCGGTTTCACAGTTGGGTGGGAACCCTGATTTCATTACAACTGAATAACACTCACAGAGTCCATAAGGACAGATACGATGATCATTGACTACTTGCTCACTCTACCACCAAAGAATTACCTGAGTGTTGTCACTGATGAGATCAGGTAGGCTGCTGCTGAGTTGGCTACTGGTCTGTGGAGTACTGGCAGACTTCAAGGGGTTATCAAAATTCATCATGATGAATGTTTCTGCCACTTCAGTTTTAACTGTGTTGTATAAATCCTCTATTTGATCTGACAAACAGATGTAGTCTTCAATGCGGCAGAACCGCGTTGACTCAAGCAATATGTCACATATACCTGTGTCAAATCAAAACATCAGGATTACTGCACAGTTATAGGAGTTTCTCTGATTAATCTTGATAATATGTTTTAAACCAACTATGTATGTACAAGAATATTTTAATGTCTACTATATCTATTTGTTTTCAACATCTGCTAAAAAAATCCGAGTTTTGCCTGAAACATCAAATATTTGTCTTATCACCAATCAGACCTGTAAGACGTTGAAAAGATCAAATCGAAAGGATGTGTTGGAAAAAAGCAGAAACACATCCGTTTTGTTAGTATTCCACAAATATAAAAAATGACAACAACAAATAGTTGGCATCTTTCAACTTTCACAGTTGATGAAAATCTAATTGTGTTTAAGAGAATAGTGTGCAAAGACAGACAAGTAACTCTCGATGCTATTGTCCTTGATGAATTTTAAATGGGAATGCATTCAATGATTGTCTGTGATTTGGACATTGTTCGCGCATAGTTCTCAAATTGTTATTTCCAAAACAAACATTAAGAGTAACACGTCCAAGGATTTGTCTAATAAGACACTTCTAGATGTAAACTACAACAGGTTTACATTTAGTCAGATAAAGTATAACAGGCATGATGCATTGCTCAACCTTCACACCTGTCATTCGAATAGAAACAAAAATGGAAATAACATTGAACCTTTGTTACAAACAATTTGCCGCTTTTAATAGCAGTAACTGAAATAATACAAAATTGATGTGTTGCCAACCTTAGGAAGAGAAATGTCCCCTTCAGTGAAAACTTGCTTGTCCTGGCACAGTGTAATGTTTCTTAGCCATGCTTAGTCTCCATAAAGGTCCTTGAAACTCTGAACTAATTTATCACAACTCTTCCAAATTCAGTATCACAAAAGTAAACCGCTTGCATAAAGTCCAGTTTTACATTAAGTGAATAAAATAAAATAAGTGAATAAAAGTTAAGTAGTATGCACAGGATGGTAGAAATAGCTTAATAAATATACTGAATAAATATCATCAGCTGGGAAGGTTAAGCTAAAACTACAGGGTTTGTCCGGAAAGTAATAGGACTGATTTTTCCTTCGCCGAGACTGTACTTCGGAGCGTGCGTGCGTGCACTGACTGGATTCGGTAGAGGGCGTTCCTACCTAACGAACAAGCGGCTTTTCAGTTGTCTCCGAGCACCTGAAGAGTCAGAACAGGCATTTTCACGTGACGTGTTTCTGTGAGTGGTGCAAGCTGAAAATGCAGCGTTCGTTAGAGAAGAGGTAGACGATTAGACTCAGTGTGAAACTCGGTAAATCTGTGATAGAGACATTTGATATAATCAAGCAGGCTTACCCAGATGTTGCTTTAGCAAGAAGTGGTGTGTTTCGGTGGGACCAGGCCTTTTTGGAGGGCCGGGAAGAGGTCGCTGATGAAGACCGTGCTGGAAGACCTTCGACTTCGACAAACACCGACAATGTGACTCGTGTGCGCAAAGTTTTTGAACTCAGACCGTCGACTAAGTATTCGTTTAATTGCCCAGATGTTACATTTACCAAAATCTGTCGTTCATGAAATTGAGACGGGGCATTTGAACATGCGCAAAGTGTGTGTGCGTAGATGGTCCCAAAAGTGCTCACTGGCGACCAGAAATTGCGGCTCACACCGCCTTTCTTGTGAACAACTACCTGACCAAGGCCGGCATCCCAACTCTTCCACAGCCGCCCTACAGCCCAGATGTGGCCCCCCTAGACTTTTTTTTTGTTTTCTCGCCTGAAAAAGCAAGCATTTTGAGACGACAGAGGGGATCCAAGCAGCTTGCACCGCGGCTCTCAAGGCTATTCCGAAGAATGCCTTCTGTGACGCCTTCAATGCTTGGAAACCGCGTTGGCAGCGCAGCATCGATTCAGAAGGAGCCTATTTTTAAAGTTTTTAAAGAATCGTAACGATTTGCTCAGTACATTTTTTTTTAATGGACTCAGTCCTATTACTTTCCGGACAAACCCTGTATGAAAAAATAATAAAATTAGGTTAACTTAATTACAAAATTGTACACATTAACAAAAGAAATCACAACACGATGAATAATATCTTGATTTTGACCAAAATAATTATATGTCCAGTAAACATCCTTTAAGTGATTGAATATTTTAATACTACTGTTCATTTAAATACGAAACTAATGGCTGTATGTTGATTTAAACATTTGAAATAAATTACTGGCAAAAATTGAAAGTTTTCTCTCTTACTTTTGACACTTGGAAGAACGATATTCACGTCTGAGTCTTTCCACAAATCTTCGACATCTCTCTGCTTCAGAGGCCCTTCCTTTGTAAGTATTTGGAAGAAAAATCTGAAAAAATTAATCATGAGTCAATGAAACAAAGAAGAAAAATTGATTAGTAATAAGGCGATTTTGACGACGAAGCTTATAATGGTTATTTAATTTGTAAATATCACTAGATTTAAAATTACAAAAATGCAATAATACTTTTTGAAAGAAAGGCCTTATGAAATGAAAAGTATTTAGTATTGGGTTTTCTCAATTTTTAAACTTAGTGAAATTTCAAAATTGTAATGAGCCGATTTCTTTGTTATTTTGAATTTGATTTACGTGTAACAATCTTCTGTATGTAGCATATTAAAAGGCAGTGAGAACCTACTACATAGTCATTAAATAGCGACATACTATAAGTAGCAAGCTTGGATCCCAGCAGTCTGACCTGCCACAATGGTAGGCCAAGCTCAGTCTGATCCGCCACAACGGTGGGCCAAGCTCAGTCTGATCCGCCACAACGGTGGGCCAAGCTCAGTCTGATCCGCCACAACGGTGGGCCAAGCTCAGTCTGATCCGCCACAACGGTGGGCCAAGCTCAGTCTGACCCGCCACAACGGTGGGCCAAGCTCAGTCTCCCTCCCCTGCACCAGTTGTGCTTCTGTTCTACACTGTAGGGGCATTCATACCTGGTACACTGCCTAACCCCATTACATTTAAATTTACATTCATCCAAAGCACTTTTCCATCAAAATAAAATAATACAATTTAAATACAAAGAAAGAAAGCAGTAAGCATTTCATCATTTGTTAATAAAATTACAGCAACTTACTAAATTTTAAGTGTAAATAATTATTTATAACAAAGTAATTGACAAAATAATTGTAAGGTCTTACTGGCCGAAAAAGATTTTAAATAGTGAGAAAATCAGACCCAGCTGCGGGAAAATAGATATTTATGTAACCACATGTAAGCTCTTCAAATATATCACAAAAGATAAACTTTCTAACAAGATTGACGATTTTAGTTTCAACAATGCAAACAAAGTTAAAACACAAGACGTTTCCTTTGAATAAGAATACAGATGATACAGCAACCAAAAATATTGCATTAAATCTTCTTTATATTGCTAAATAAGCGAGCGAACCGAAGTAACACACATGAAGCAAAACACCTGGGTGTTGCTTCACCAGTACTAGGGTTAAACTTACGAAAAAATGAATTCCTTGGCATCTCGCACAGAAACGTCACTACTATCATCTTCCAAAAATGTCCCAAGGCTGGCCTTTATGGTTTCACTGGATTTTCCAAAAAAGGAGAGTTGAGGATTCCACTGAAACATAATTTATTGTACACGTTATAAATAAAAAAAACAATAACACCAAAGAGTATCAACTGGCAAAAATAAACAATGTGATGCCAGTTGAGGACAAAGTAAAAATAAAATATAAAACACTATTTAACCCTACTCCAGAGTAAGATTTTGTCATTGCCAAAAAGTCCAGCATCTATTGCAAATGTATTAAAAACCCCACATTAGGTTTGGAAGGATAATAGGATTTTGAACATTTGCCATCGTTATATGTTATAAAATGCATAACACAAAGTTTCGAGGATTTAAATCTATCCTCTTCATCAGGTGTAAGAAATGTAATGCACAAAAAACGTATAACGTGCGGCAACGGACTGCCACTAACAGTGTTCACACCCGACAACATGTTAAAGTTCAGACAGGAGAAAATTAATCCAGGCATTGACAACGCACAAGAATCAAGAGCGCAAAACACACGTCACATCCGCATAAACGATTAAAAATTCCAAAGAATTTGTTGAAAAGCAAAAAACTTTGAAACCAACAGGCTAGTAGTTTCTAACAAGGCTTGAAAGGAAACAGGCTAGGCAAAGTTTCCTTTGACAATGAAAGTGTGTTCCCTGATGTACCAGTTCCAGAAACACAAAATCATGCTAAAAAAAGATCAAACACTAAACGAGAGAACCAAACTTCCTATTCACTTAATTATGGAACTGTTAGAACTATGCACTCAATGTAACTATTTTGAACAAAAGGATAAAATTCACCGTCAACAAGATGAGGGAATTGCAATAGGATCTCCTCTATCGCCCATTTATACCAATGACTTTGTGGAAGAATTTAAGGAAAAACCCCTGGTTTCAACTCAGTTTGACCCGAGGATCTGGTGGAGGTACAAAGATGACACTTTCGTCATCTTTCCTGTTGGAGACACTGAACTTAACGATTTGTTGTCCCATATAAACATGTTTCCCTCCATTTATCTAACTATGGAGGTAGAAGTCCAAAAATTAAGAGAAGACAAAAGTTTGTCGTAAGAAAATAGAATATAATAGAAATAATAGAATTAGGGCCAATATCTAAATTTTCAATCAGAACATTAAAAATCTGTCAAAGAAGGAGTCGAATATTCTTTGTTTGACACATCAAAGAGCTTGTGCCCAGACAAAGATAAGTTAAAGGGAGAAATAAAAAACATTGAATCGGATCATATAAAAATGGATACTGTCTGTAATAAATACTATTAAGTGCAAAGGAACAATGGGAAAATAACTTCAGTGAGGAAACAAAAAGAAAGAAAAATGTATGTACATTTCAATCCTTTATGAGCTGGGATTATGTGAGAAAATTGAATAGAAGAATAGATAGAAAATATAATATTAGAACCACTTTTAGAACACAAAACTCTTTTAGACAGTCTTGTAAAAATCAAACCATAATATTCCTTTAGACTCAGTCGGATGAAAGGTATATTCATGTGAGTCTGTCAACTTGAAATGTCAATAAAAACAACCTCAATGTTATCATGTTAATATAACCGTAAGTACCACCAGTCACTAGAGGTAAGTTATAACAAAGTCGGAGATAAGAGGATTTATGTGATAACTTGATTTAGAGTTTGGGTTTGCCAGGGAATTTTATTAATTTTCTGGAAAAAAATACATTTTTTATTATCAGGATGTTTTGTGGCTTGGTTGTTGGAGATACTACAAAAAGTGACTGAACTTATTTTAAAGAAGATTTGAAAATCTAAAACGATTCTGCCAATAGATTTGGCCTATGACCTCTGGTTTGCCCGGTACTGAGCTTGGAAGAAAAGGCTGGACTGGTCAGCAATTGTGAATTGTTTAGGTTAGTTGAAGATGAAAACTGCCCTAATTAAGATGTTTTCTGGCAATTAGGTCTAAACTACAATTGCACTAAATCAAGATGTTCTAGCATACCAAGGGTCTATACTAGACTCTGAGGATCATGATCAGAGAAAATAAAAAATCTCCCGGATATTATGTTATGAGGGCTATTGCAATAGATAAATTTCTATGTGATCTACCTAACAATTATTGGTTAAAACTCTGTTCGCCCGCTATCTGGAAACCATATAATGAAATGAAATGAAATATAAATTTATTTCCACAATCTTCTTATAGGTACAGAGATTACAAATGCGTTTGCAAATTTTTGTTAACAATGAAATTTTAAACATTGTAATTATGTTTACAATACATAATTTTACGATACATAACCTACCATAGATACGTGATATAAAAAAACACGTTGGAACAAACATTGATGTATATGACCTGAGAGTTCTAAAAGACTTATTGTTTTTTATATATAACCATTCCATTTCCAAACTTTGAATGGCCGCCATCTTGAAACATAATGATATGTCAAAAACAATAAAAGTTGTTTATAATTACGCAGTATGTGTAGAAAATATCGTTTAACCCTCCAAGTGATGACTAAACCACTTCAAAGTGCTAGGCCATTTTCGAGCATATGACATTTCTTTTTTAAACAACTTTTTATATACAAACATATGTTCAAATTGCATGTATTACATATGGTTTTTTACACAAACATATGTTCTATAAGATCAAGTAAAAATAAAAATGCTTATCTTTTATCATAAAAAAATCTGGTACTGCTAACCGGTTGTGTAGTTTTTTATATTTTTATTTTTCAAAATCCTTGACGTATAGTTTTTACAAAATGTAGTAGTCCTAGTTCTAAAAATATGCAAAATGTTCCAAATATAATGCTGAATAAGAAAAATATCACTTCTTAACCTTTTGCACAACATATCACACAATACTAATTGGTAAAAAACAAAACAATGTTTTTTCGCAAAAATTTTACTAAAATATTTACCACATCAACAAGTGGCAGTAAGTAGTTGAATAGTGATTATGGCCTCAAAATAAACACATATTTAGTTACTGATATGAGTAAAAGTAAGAAAAATGACAGATAAAGTATTAAAAATACAAAAAAATGGCTTATATACATATTTACATTAGACTAAAAAAAATTAGTCTGAGTCACTCTCTGGTGGGGGTGCTGCTTGCATCGCTATCATTTCCACTCAAATCGTCATCAAAACAGCGCCTAATGGCACTTGAATTACTAAGTTCACTCATAGCACAAATAATTACTCAATAAACAATAATATAAGTCACTTACAAATCAAAAGAACGAAGCAAAACAATAACGTCACAGAGCGTCGGCCGCGAGACGACCGTAACAGACAAACACGCATCGAAATCAGCTGACTATTCTTCTTACTCTTCCTCGTAAACTTCTGAATTACATAGTTCTAATTACGTTACTTGATAGGGAATTTATTCCTACATGTAGCCTTATAAACCACGTCGTTATTGAGCGAACCGTTCGTCTGTGATATGAAAAAAACGAACATATCGCACAGTGCGATAGTAGCACTTTGAAGTGGTACGAACATATCGCACAGTGCGATAGTAGCACTTTGAGGGTTAAATCTATGATGGGAGTTAGTTGCATTAAAAATTTTGCTAGAATGTTAACAGCGACCATCTTGAAACCGTTTATTAGTTAAGACTGGCTAACAAATGCATAGCCATTTCCAAACTTTGAATGGCTGCCATCTTAAAACCTTAAGAAATATTGAAAAAAATAAATAAAAGAATAATAGTTATTTATAATTACGTAGTATATCTAAAAAATGAATCAGTTTTGCTCTATGATGGAAATAGTTGAGTTTAAAATTTTTTCTTAAATGTGATCTTCCACCATCTTGAAAATTTTAATGGTTCAGTCTGTCTAACAAACTCATCCAAGCTTTGTGCCTTTGTACGAAGTTAAATCTGGATATTTAAAAAATTATGACAGTTATCCTGTTTACAAGTTCGCGTATTTATGGGCGTTATATTGTATAAGCCCATAAATACACGCCCATAAATACACACACAAACTCATATAAATTTTTGTATTATGGCGATTTTGGATTATGGGGATCATGATCAGAGAAAATAAAAAAAAATATCCTGGATATTGTGTCATGAGGGCCATTGCATTAGAGACGATTTCTATAAAATCTACCTAAAATGACACACATGACTAAAAAATCTGTGTTTACTCTACATGTTCTTGTAATAGGGAATACATAGGCAAGACAAAGAATGTGAGAATTAAAAAATACAAAAAAAGGGCTAACGGAGAAGTCTAAAATTATTGCTTACCTGAAAATCATTCACATGAAATGGGATTAAGCCAACATAATACACGGTGAGGAGAATTTTTTCAAACACAAACTTAATGAGGCTTCATATATAAAATTAGCAGACCAACCGCTAAGTCAACCTTCGATTGAGGTTAGGCAACTTTGGGTACCATTATTATAAAAGAATCAACTAAGAAACCTAATACGTTTTGAACAATCAAACAAACCTCAACCAATAAAATTTGTACACACACCATGACATTGAAGTCTAAGACCAAAAACATAAGGCTGCCCTTATCCATCCCTCTCCTGACCACCTCCTTCCTGTTTCCTTGTTTCAGGTGACATGCACTGATACCACAGGAAATGCCAGCATTATTTTCTTGTTAATAATCTAACATCACTTGTGCAGGTTTAACGTGTGTTTTTACTCTTGACTTTTGTGCAGTAACAAAAGAGTAAATTTTCTCCTTTATGGACTTCAACATGTCGTCGGGTGTAAGGACTTTTTACACATTAAATTTCTTAAGGAGGATAGATTTTAATCCTCAGAACGTATTGTTATAAATTATGTAACGTACAATGATGGCAAATGTCCGAAATCCTATTATCCTTTCAGCTAAGCAGTTACAGAACAGATCAGAAAAATGTATTTGATAAATGTTATCTAAGTGTTGTATTGTAGAAATCTAACAACAATTATGCAAAGTATTTGGTAAAGCTAATGGAATATGTAATAAAACCAGAAAATAACAATTTAGACTCACATAATTATTGTTACTGAGGCCAAAATTCAACGTCCTCAGGTCCAACAGATGCTCCCTGTACTTATCCATGAGCATCCTGCAAGCAGCAGAAAAGTGCTTTCTATACAACATTTACAGTGTTACATTGTACAGTCAAACATAAATATACATAGTTATAAAAACATAAGCATTTAAAAGGAGAGATCACAATAGATTTTACATTACTTTTTTTACTACTTTTATTTGTTATAGCTGGTAAACATAATTTTAAACTTTTCCCACAAAATTACATACATTTTTAAGAAATATAGAAAGAAAGAAGGAAGAAATATTTTGTTAATAATCTTCATAAATAAATTAAATGAAAATCTAAACATTTTATTAAATGTTTAACAAAAAACACAAACACACTCACAAAACTTTACTGTACATACACAAAAAGAAGTTTAATTATTTATGAATATAAGTTTATATTTTATTTGCTTATGTTTTCTTTGTCTTTTTTAATCCTCACATAACATCTGTGGCCAAAGTCTATGAAATTCAGTTTTATTAATAAAAAGGAAAAATGCATGAACCTAGTGGGGCAAAGAACTGGAGTTATTAGAAAGAAAAAAAATTAACTTCACATCTTTAGCTGGTGAAAAGTTTAGTAGCATGATTCATCTCCTCTGCTGAAATAATAAAACAGCTTCGAAACTTAATCATGAAATAAAACTTTTTTGCAGAGTAAGTAGTGTAGAATTTAGTTTACACTAGGAACCAAACTGGAACAACTGAATACTAAAGTGAGATGTTTTTTAGCTATAAAATGCAGTTTGGAAGATATCATTGGAACAAGGGTTATGGGGGTGAGGTTAATGTTTCATCAAAAACATTGAAGATTTGAAGCTTACACTTCCACTTCTCTTGTAGATGATAAAGTTGATTACGTCCAAGAAATTGTATGTGTAGACAATGAATCTTACGATATTTTCATGTTAATTCAAATTAAGAGGGATTTGTGTAGTTAAAAATGATTTAAATGTTTGTGGACAATATCTTGAATGCATTAACATTATTTTTCATGGTGAAAGTGGAGGGGTATCCACTTCAACTGTCACAAAAGTGCTCTTACACTGACTTTATATTGTGCTGATTTTACTGCCTAAATAGTCAAAATAACCAGCTTACGACAAAAGATTTCAAAGTTTCAAATGGAACCCCTTGAGAGGCCAATGGAAATGATAAGAAAAGAAATGACAAGAACACGAGAGACACAAGTACACCAGGCTAGAGGAAAGAAGAGCTTCAGTTGATATACAGTAGTTAGGGTGGCTGTTGGAGGAGTTAGAAAACAATAAGGGAGATGTGGAAGCAAATGGAGTTATCATATGCAGAAGCCACAAGGAATGGAGAGAGACTACTGTCATGTTGCCGAGAGATAAAATAAGACAATAGACATGGCAGTCTAAACAGTTTTGAACATGACATATGTGAAACAAGGCGTGAAGGAGTTGAATGAATAGGAAGATTAATAGAAGAATACCACCAATGATCTTAGGTGCTAAGGAAGTTGGGGGAAATAGAGAGATGTATTGGGTTTCTACAAATAAACAAGGCAAAGACAAATGTTTCATTGAAAGGACAAAATAATGTAATATGTAAAGAAGCCTGGCTATACAGGGTGTAAATTAAGTCCTGATACGCCTGGATATATTCCAAATGGTTTGAAATATCGATGTAAAATCTTCAACATACATATTAAAATACTTTTTGTAATTTTTAGAGGGTAAAAATAATTCCCACCCTTTTTAAAAGGGGGTAGAGGGGGCCATTTTAAATGTTCAAATTGCAACCCCAATCTTGTGACATGTCATTTGAAAGGTAAATTCAAAAGAAACACAATGATATGATAAAAACATCTCTACGAAGATCCTTGCAAAAGTTATTGGCAAACAACCCATTACATCTAAGGGTGTAAATTAAGTCCTGATACGCCTGGATTTATTCCAAACGGACTGAGATATATAACATTCACCATACTTACTAACCCTCTCCCGCTCGCAAGGCATGAATCGGCATGGCCACCACATAGCCACTGCAGCTTAAACGGCACAGATCGGCACGCACTGCTTTACCCACTAGAGCCGATAAGTACTGCTCTCGAGTAGCAATATTTTGTACTACTACGGGTTGTTTGCTGTCAGGAGACCATTTACTTTACTTTTACAGTAGATTTATTCCATTATTTTGCTATTTATATTACTTGTGGGGAAACAATGGCGGGTTGTAGTCGTACACTTCGTGACAGTGAAATCGATCTCGTTATTAGTAGTGATTTCGACGATTCAAGTGAGTGTAGTGATGTACCAGAGCTTTGTGAAGTGGTTGGTGGCATTGAGGATGTAGTTCGGAGTGATTACAGTGGCAGTGGCAGTGACGGCGAGCTAGACAATGACCTTCACCAAGTAACTGCGCAACAAACAACCCCGTGCCAACCCGCGCCCAGCTGTCCGTGTGCCCCCTCCCTGGTCTCGTACAATCAACTTCATTGAACCAATATATAGTAAAATAATTAATATGTATAATTATAGTTAATTACAATGACAGAATGTGTGTAAGTTGAGGCGCCGCGTATTTTGACCGAGTGCGACCGGCAGAGCGAATTAATTGAGGTTAGAAGCACCGTGAGCACCTGGAAACAATACGAGCGGGAGAGTGTTAAATTACCTTCTTGGACTTTTTTGGGTGTACAATTCTTTTACCCCCATTTTCAAAAAGGGTTACAAGGGGATAAATTTAAATTTTCAAATTACAACCTCAATACTCTCTACCCTTTATTCCCAATTTCAAAACAGGATCAATTCATTCAGTTGTAAATTATAGGCCCATTTCATTACTATCTATATTTTAAAAATGATTAAAAATACAAGAAAAGAGCACTGAATTTTTTAAATCTAAATAATTTTTTCTTGCTCCCAGTTTGGATTCCATCAAACTTTAAATACTTTAATTACCTTACATAAATTTATCTAATACTTAAAACAACTTAAATAATAACCAGTCAATTCAATCAATCAATCAATCATTTATTGTCAGAACACAAAGTGTATAACAACGTCAACAGTTAAAGGATAACAACAATCCACATGAACGTATAATTATTAAATACAAATACATTTTAAAAATACATCAACCCATTTAATTAAAGATCTAGTCTCTTCCCATGATATTAAAAGAACTTTTGATACTGTCAATCATACTAATACATACTAAAAAATAAATTACATGAAGCTGGAATCCGTGGTAGTGTATTTGGAGTGGTTTGTATCGTACCTTAAACATCGACAACAGTTTGTAAAACAGTTGTAATTTGAAAATTTAAAGTGACCCCCTCAACCTTCCTTTGAAAAAGAGGGGGTGAAATATTTTTACCCTCCAAAAAGTATTTTAGTAGTAAGATTGTAAATCGATATCTCAATCCGTTTGGAATATATCCAGGCGTATCAGGACTTAATTTACACCCTATCCATCTTGTGTCAGGTGGAAACAAGCGTTTCGGCCTAAAATCCCTCCTTAAGGCTCGTGGTAAATCCATCAATAACATTACTTATAATGTAACTCTAGTTATATCTGTTATAAACATAAATTAACTAAAGGATGATTTTAATGAATCAATTGACATATTTATATACTTACACTGTATCTTCAGCACTTCTTTTACTACCCACATCTTCATTGTATTCCATAACGGCTGGTGCATGGGGGGCCTTCTTCTTATCCTGCTTTTTCTTTTCTTTCTTTTTTTTCGATTTTTGATCCTAAACAAATGTTATTATGAAATAACTCATGAATTATTATTTCAACATGTAACACAATCAAATTAAAATTGCACTAAGAAAAGTAACAATCTGAATTTCATTTTCTTTCCAATTAATACTTTTCTAATTTAATAATTTTACTGTTAATTGAATTTAATACATCCATACTTAAGGTCATCCAGTAATGGTCATCCCATGTGTTAACAACTCCCCTGTTATCATCACCCCTTTCTGGTCAAGTGCACTATTGTGCTTCAACAAGCTGCCTAATGCTAAATTTTCACCATCACAAAGTACCTCAATCTACTTTATCAATGCTGTCTGCTTTGTGGTGCCAACTATCAGAGGGTTTTAAAACTTCTTTACTATCTGATCTGTTGATATAAATATTATTTTCCTCTTCCCTATTTATCCCCTTAATACTACTATTTAGTGAAAATTTAAGGAATGTTTTGAATCTTGTTCCATCCAGTTCTTTGTTTGAAGTTTGTTTTTGACAATGAATTTTAATTTAACATTTGTGAAGACATTGTTTAACAGGTTGTGAAGGAAACAGGATTTTTCTGGACATTTGCCATCATTTAGTGAAACAAAAAAATCAGTAACACTACATTTCAAGATCTGCAATTTGATTTCTTCTTCAGGTAAATAACTAACCTAACACATAATTACAAATCATTCCAGAGCGTTGTGACACGCGTAAGTCGGGAATCACAACCACAATGTTATGTGTCAACTTCACTAACTCTAAAACACGCACTTAATAAAAAACTAAACACAACACTAATTATTAAATCTAAACTACAGAATACAGGTCACAATAGGTCAGCATTTGTCAACCAACCAACTACGACTGACCAGAGGCCAATAGCAAATGGCGATCATCACGGCAGAAACAAGATGGTGGCAAAAAAAAGGGAAGAGGAGTGGGCTCATCCTTTTTTTATTATTGGTTCATGCTATATGAACTTCTTAAAACCATACTGTGATTCCGCATTGATTTATTACAAATATCTAATCTGTTTGATACTTTTGAGTACATTTTTCAGAATTGACAACCAAAGCAAAATCAGAGGTTGGCACTCCTGATTTATGGAGTTGGCAGTGCGGTGAAATTGAGCTCCTGATTTTATTGAGTTTTCAATGGGGTTTGAGTTTTTTTTAATGCGTTGGTGACTTACATAGACTTATTTTATTTAGTGACGTAAACCGTTTGACAACTTTCAACTGGACTTGTAAGTAGATATATGTGGGGAAACCTGGGTCTACTAAACTTCTGTTCACCATCACTACTGGACTGAATAATCACGTAGCTGCAGTCGGGTCGACTGCGCATCTCTTCTGAGTTCCTGACGTGTACCAACGCAACAGAACGTAATGAATTCACCGTAGCTGTGAGCAGTGGCTTACTCCTTCATTTTCTGAACGCTATTAACATTCCTGAACGGAACGTGTGTGGAGGTGACTAATCTACAGGCGCTGGGACGAATGACTATAAAGCCTAAAACTGGAACTGCGTGACTCTGGAGCTGCGATCTTCTCTGGCAGTGTGTCGTGGAGCGCTTCTGCTGCTCTGGTGACGCAGTCGGCTTCATTTTCAGTTTCATGACTCGATTCTTTTTTTATTGTTATTATTATGGGACACTTTTCAATATCTTTGTAATCATTGTAGATCAATTGCAACTGCAAACGTCATTTGTGAATAACTGTACATTCTATTATCAAATACAATGGATTTCAATATGTTGCAAAAATATTCACGTTGATAGTTGTACAGAAACAAATATTATTGAACTTGCATCAATTCTAAACTCATTTTCTGTAAATAATCCTGATGTTGACATTAACTGTGTAGTCGGAGGCATTTCTGAATTGTTAAAAAGCATGAGTACTTTATATGAAAATTACAATAACTTGATTCAAAAAAAATGATGAATTGTACTGTGAAAATTTACGACTCGTTTCCTTTGTTGAATCTTTTAAAGCGAGACAAACAAACTCAGTTTAAATGATTCATTTCAGCTCCAAGACAGCATAGTTGAGCAAAACGAGGTCCTTAGCTGTAAGTTACAGTCAGTTGAGGCAAAAGTGTCTAACCTCAAATCTCAGCTTCTTAAGTTAAGAGAAGAAAATTCTGTTTTGAAATCTTGCTCTAATTGTAAACCATATTGACTTACCTGATAAAAATGTTGTTCTAAAACTTCAGCAAAAGGTCTCCGCCTATCAGGAAAATATTTCACACTCTGATAAAGCAAGCTTGACCAGGTTGTAGGTGAAAATAGTGAGTACTGTAAAATTAGCTCCGAATTGTTGAGTCAGCTCGAAGATGTAAAACTGCAAAACACGCCCTCTGGGTGTTCAGTGACCAATAATTATTGGTTCGATGATTCTATCCTTCAAGCCTACTTTTCGTCTTTTAATGACCAATCCAACTACAGTGTCCTCTAAAACTCTGTTCATTGACCCCTCAGTCAGTGAATTTATTAAGATAGGTTGTAAGGATGATGTGATCAAACAGCTACAAGAACTTAAGTTTGAGTCGTGTAAGTATGTGTTTGTGGTGTTAGCAACAGTAAGGGTTCCATGTCCTCCTGCAGGAATACAGTTGACAAACACGACGAAGGCTCACATTGGAGCTTATTGTTTTGTGACGTCTCTAACAGAGTAGCGTACCATCTAGATTCCGTAGGGAACCTGAATGTAAAATATGCCTCTAAAATAGCTAATAGATTAGGTTTTTCTTTGGAGTCTGTGGCTTGTTATAAACAGAACAATGGCTTTGAGTGTGGATTGAATGTACTGATTAATGCTAAGTTAATATCTCAGTATTTTTGTCCCAATCCCAATAACAGACAAAACTTTTTAAAGTGGTTCGAAAAATGTACTCCCTGTGCCTCTAGTAACAAAGTGAAAGTTAAATCGACCGAACAGTTTACTAATGAAATTTCAAATTCTAGCACAGTTTCTGAAAAATCATGTTAGTATAAGCACTAGGGAAAAATTATCTTTGAAGTTGAAAAAAAGTGGATTCATCTACTTGGTAAGTAGTCAAAGGAAACAGAGGGAATATACAAAAATTCCTTAATACAACTCCTGTTGAACTTGAAATCTCCAACAGATTCTCTAACCTTACCGACCTGACTCCTGAATCCTTGCTGATACAACCAAAGATCTTCCAGTCAATCAGGAAAGTGGAAACTCACCAAAACCTACCTCCCAGTCCTCTACTGCTAGAAAAAAAGTTAAAATTTCAAACAGGAAAAACCAAAAGAAAAGCTGGGTTTTAAAAACAGTTTTGTAGTTACTAATGTAGAAAACACAAAACATGACTCTCCAATTACAAACGTATGTCCTAAAGTTGCTCCTGTAAATGTGCAAAAGTTTCAAACAAACTAAAATTAGGTTTCTAGCTGACAGCCATGGGCGAGGGGCTAAGTGGGCTGTTTCTGTCCAACTGTCCCCCATAACTATGATTTTTGTGTAGATTTCAAACCAAATGGGACGCTAAAACATGTAATTAAAGACTATAAAACTATTGTAAAGCCCATGTGCTCGAATGATACTTTAATAGTTTTTGCGGGTACAAATGATATTGTAAATAATGGACACTGTGAACAGGATATTGTTGGTGAGTTGGAGGGCTTACTCATGAATACTACTGCACTTAAGGTAATTATTGTAGCCCTTCCTCTTAGGTTTGACAAACCCTCCCTGAATGGTATTATTAAAACAATAAATGATGAGTTGGTAAGTCTTGCGTCAAGGTTTGAGCATTGTACATTTTTAGCTCTTGATTTACTGGCTGACCGTAAGTTCTACAACTAGTCATGGCTTGCATCTTAATTATTCAGGGAAAAGAAAAATTGTTTCTCAATTAAGTAGTCTGATTTTCCCCACGGGTTTTGAATACTCCACAACAAATACCAGTTTTAGTTTCCAACAGAAACATTCAAATTCAAACGTTTAGATGGAACTCTCAAGCATGTCAAACTTCTGCATTGAGGACATGTAAATTTGGAATCAAAAAACACAATGAAAAGAACTCGAATATTTTTTTAGAAATTGGGGACAGACTGATAAAGCAGCCATAGTGCCTCCCTATTATACTCCTTGCTTAAGACAATCCGAAAATAAATCCAGAACTTTACGATTGCTCCATCAAAATGTACGTGGTTTTATATGCAATTTGATTTCCATTGAGGTTTTGGTTGATCTGGAAAAGCCGGACATAGTCTGCTTTACTGAAACACTTCCTTAAAAATGAAGATGTCTCCATGGTTAATCTAAATGAACT
This sequence comes from Homalodisca vitripennis, assembly GCF_021130785.1. NCBI lineage: Eukaryota > Metazoa > Arthropoda > Insecta > Hemiptera > Cicadellidae > Homalodisca > Homalodisca vitripennis. Next base: position 20,642,104 of record NC_060210.1, read on the forward strand.
AACAATCGCCTCGTCCTATTGTCGCTCTTCGACTATTAACAGGGGGTGGTGTGTGTTTGTTTGTAAGAAATTCTCTCAACTTCACTGTCATAGATGTAAGTCGATTTTGTGTAGAAGGCGTTTGTGAGTTGGCTGCAGTTAGTGTGAATATTGGACCTGGTTCTCTTCTGGTTTTAGGAGTGTATAGGCCTCCTTCTCCAGATGGGAGTGCTTTTGATAAATTTTATGATCTCTTACATACAGTTGTTTATCCAGGATCGTCGGGGAGAATTGCTCTACAATTGTTTTGGGAGATTTCAATGTAAATGTAGCTGAATCTACTCTGGTTACTAATAAAATTCTAAGCTTGATGAGTTCTTTTAACTTAAGAAAACACAGTGCATGTTTTTACCCGAGGAGTTTAAAGAATCTAAATCAATTCTTGATCATGATTTACACTGATATCGCTCCATCCCTGATACACACTTATGTTTTAGAAACTGAAATTTCTGATCATAAGGCTCAAAAAGTAGAATTGTCTCTGGCTCTTGATTGTGATGCATCTTCTGAAGTTAAGTTTAAGCTTGAGCGCGATTTTAGTGCCATCAATGTGTCCACATTTAGTAATTTTTTAAATAATGAAACTTGGGACGATGTTTTTTCTTCGACAACACTTGACGGTAAGTATAAGGCCTTTTCTTCAATTTTGCTATACTATATGGATTTGGCGTTTCCTGTTCGCAGGAAAAAAAATTATTAAACGAAAGCCTACATGTAAGATTGTTCTTGATGACAGTTTATTGAGCGTAAGACGGCAGCTGTTATCTTTACACAGACAGACCAGAGATCTTGATTATCTTGACCATAGAAGGCAGGTTTATTTAAAACTAAAGAAAGATTTTAGAGCTTCAGTTCGTTCAGCCAAATCTGAGAAGGTTTTAGGGTATGTTCTAAATGCTCAATCCAAACCTAAAGCGATGTGGAGGCATCATAAATGAAAATACGAATCGAAGTAGTTCAAAAACGATCTTAATTGGAAGAATCTTGGATTCAACTGGAACTCCTGTGGATGAACCTTTTGTTAAGGCAAATGTCTTTAATGACTATTTTGTAAGCCTGGGGGAGAAGTTTAAATGCTAAGACCAGCATGGCTCAGGATCTTTTGTCTAACAAACTTTCAGTGAGTTCTTCGCTGTTTCTGTTCCCTACTGATGAGACTGAGTTAAAGAATGTTGTTCTATCCTTAAAGCCAAGTAGTTCTGTAGGTTTTGACGAAAGTATCGTCCAAACTTCTGAAGCAATGTATAGATTTTACTTACAAAGCCACTAGTTCATTTGATAAATTTTTCTTTATTGTTCTGGTTCATTTCCTTCACTTCTAAAAGTTGCGATTGTTAAAGCCTCTTTATAAAAAGGCTAGCAATGAGCAGTGTAACAACTATAGGCCGATCTCAATTCTCTCCACATTTTCAGAGGTGTTTGAAAAAAAATTTTTTCAATTAGACTTTTTATCACTCTTTGACAAGCACAATATTTTGTTCCGTAATCAGTTTGGGTTTCAAAAACAAAAAGGTACTCTTGACGCAATGTTCTGTTTTATTGACAAAGTAGTTACTGCTCTGGATAAAAAAAATGTGTGCTATGGGCCTTTTCGTCGATTTAAGCAAAGCGTTTGATTTAGTTGACCATTCGTTACTGTTAAGTAAACTTACAGAGGCTGGGGCGTCAGAGGTGAAGCTCATGATTGGATAGCATCATATCTTTGCGGTCGATCTCAGGCGAGTTGAAATCAGTTTTGTGGACAGCCAGGGTATTTTAAGAAGAAAGTGTTCTAATGATCTGGTCATTAAAATGGGAGTCCCCCAAGGGTCCGTGTTGGGTTCCTCTTCTCTTCTTGGTATTTATTAACGATATTAGACATTGCACCAAAAAGTCAGATCTTTGTATTTTTGCCGATGATACATCTCTTTTGGTCACAGCTCACAATCAAGTGGATTTAGAGATCAATGGTTTTGTTTGAATCCAATGCTCTTCTTCAATGGTTTACCTCAAATGGCATGATTGTGAACACAGACAAGACCCATATTCTGAATTTCACACTTAGACGTAGTTTTGTGGACAACTTACAGGTAAATGCTAGGGGAGTGCATGGTATCATGTGTGGACTCAGTGAGCTTTTTAGGTCTTCAACTTGACTGCAACCTGACATTTGAATTGCATATCAATAAAATAGTAAAAAAAACTAAGTTCGTGTTTGTTGCACTGAGAAAATTGGCTTCTTTCGCTAATTCACAACTACTACTAACTTTGTACTATGGCTGCTTTTATTCTCATCTTGTTTACGCAGTTCCCAATTTGGGAAGGAACTGCAGAACCAATTTCATTTTTAAATTGCAGAAGCAAGCTTTGCGGATTATTTTTTGGGCTAAGTAGGCATCAATCTTGTAGAAATGTATTTAAAAACAACATTCTTACTTTTCCCAAGCATATTTATTTATGAATCTTTAGTTTTTTTTAAAAAAGAATGAATACTTTATGACACTAGCTAACACCAATTCAGATTATTCACTTAGAACCCGGCTTAACATTCCAGTTCCACAACATTCTACTTCTTTTTTTTCAAAAACACGTAACTTTACAACTACATTAAACTTTTCAACTCACTTCCAGATGCTTTAAAAGGTGGATTGTTCTTTAACCTTGTTCAAAAATAACTTAAACAGTTCCTCATCGACGGTTCCTTTTACAGTGTCCAGGATTTTTTTGCATAAATTGTAAATAGTAGACTAAATATAGTTTTGTTTTTTTTTCTTTGATGTATACTTAGCATAACATGTAACACTGTATAAGTTAGTTAAGCTAGCCCTGTGTGTATACTTTAATGACGTTGCTAATGAATGAAAATGTTATTTTGAGCAATAAAGGATTTTGATTTGATTTTGAAAGCGGCCTAATCTCGACTGATGGTTGACTGATTCGGTAGTCTGCCAATTTAATGTATGTTTCCTTTATTAATTGGCGTAATGTTTTTGATTAATTATAACTATTTTATGTTAGAAACTGTAGAACTCATACATGTTCTGAGATATAAACCACTATGGTATTGTTATATAGGTCTTAAATGAAATGCCCACGGCTTCCAACACCGCCTGGCCTACTATTAACCCTTTGCGCTTGAAAGGACAGCATCACTGGCCACACCGAGGTTGCAGACAGCTTGCATTAGTATTGCCATAGTTTATCCTTGCAACTCGTATGGCCAATACAGCTGGCTGCACTACTTTCATTGTCAGCTCAGCGGCCTTATTTGTTGTTTGCCTCCTCAGATTGGAATTATTTTTCAATATCATCCATGTTATTCGCATAGTAATTTAAAATGTTTAAAGAAGATATGAAAAATAATTTAAAACTTATTTTTAATCAATCTTTCTAATACAAAGATAAGCATACATTTGGGAAATTTAACTCATGCATATATTGTTAACAAAGATATGTAATAAAATATTATAAAGTAAGCATTTACAGTTATGTTATACTCATACATGAACTATTTTACACTTTTTTCAGTCTTTACATTTTTTATAGAATAAAACTTTTAAAAATACACACCTATGTGTAGTCAAGAATAGTTAGCACACGTCTTCTAGTGAAATTTTCTAGGTTTCTATCCTTTCTACCACTTCAGTGTATAGGCCCATTACACATCAGTCATCTTATTTGCACAGTTAATGTTTAGAAAAAGAGTTATAGGCCAATTTAAAATTTACTGCTTTACCTAAAAATTACATTAAAAAACAGCTACTCAATAGATTTCAACACTCACCATTCATTATAAAACAAAGAGAATATTATAAAATAACTGGTATATTTAGTGGCCAGTGGTGCTGGCCTTACAAGCTATGGATGTATTATATCTTAACCAGAACAGCTGGACATATGAGCTGAGATAACATTACAGCAATTATTAATCCGTGCTTCCGACAAAATGGCGGTGGCCAGTAGAGCTCCAAGGACAAATTATAAATACTGCCTTCTAGTGCGTAAGGTCAACAAAAGTAAAAACACTTTTGGCAAGTAAAAGACTAATCTTTTTTGGAACCTATTGAATGTGACGATACAACTGAAAGACTAGAATTACAAAATTATTAAACACTATCTATATACAAATCATCAGCATGGGCAACGTTACCACTTTATACACAGTTAATGTTCGTGACACTGTGCCATTCAAAGGGTAAATCTTTAATCCCTCCAAGACTACCTGATACCGTTTAAAATTGCTACAGAGATAATAATTTGTGTTATACCACTGATAATTACCCAAAGAGATGTGCATAAATTCAATCTAATTACTATACTCAATATCTGAAACTTAAATTCTTTTAAAACTTATTTTTGTATTCCTTGATGAATTAAAACTTTTTGGTCTACCTCAATTACCAAATATGACCAATAAAAAGTTAACTGCATATTATAGTCAGAGAATTATACAATGCATAATATAATCACACCTAACTAATTAACTCTAATAAAAATTAAGAGTTAACGAATCACAAATTAAAACAGTTCTACTTTTATCAAATACGTTATATACGAGGGGTATTAGAAAAATAAGGTTCCCTATGCCGCCGAGACAGAATGCGATATGTTGGGAGAAATCTGGCAACACTGTCTTACTCATCAGCTGTCCCTCTCTCTATCCATACCACTCGCGCCTCGCTACGTCCAACAGTGCCGACATAGCTGCCTTCGAAGATGTAGCTCCCTGTCGTTATTACCGCCAGATGCGAAATTCGTGCTGTGATACGTTTTTTAAATGCAAAACAGATTTCGTCTATTGAAATTCATCGTCAGTTAATCAAAGTTTATGGGGAAAACTGCATATCTGTTCAACACGTTTGGAAATGGTGTAGAGAATTCAGTGAAGGCCGCATGGAAATTCACAATGAAAACCGAAGTGGACGGCCTTCAGTTTCAGATGGAGTTGTTGAAAAAGTTAAGGCAATACTGCTTGATGATCGGAGAATCATCATTCACAGGAACCACAGTAAACTCTGACAGATATTGCGACACATTAAGAAAACTGAGACGCACGATCCAGAACTGCCGGAGAGGAAGATTGTCCAGTGGTGTGAGGCTTCTCCATGACAACGCTCGACCTCATGTCTCACGTCAAACTCAATAACTGCTTACAAATTTTGGCTGGACTATTGTGCCCCATCCCCCCTACAGCCCAGACCTAGCCCCAAGTGATTATCACTTATTCCCAAAATTAAAGGACCACTTGGGTGGCCAACGCTTCAGTACCAATGATGAAGTCAAGGAAGAAGTTACTCAAAGGATTGGCGGCAGAATTCTACACATGGGGATAGAAAAGTTGGAGCATCGTCTACAAAAGTGTTTGGACAGAAACGGTGATTATGTGGAGAAATAGCTTAACTTTTACGTGTTAAATTGATGTATAACACTAAGTAGAAATATAGAGCTGTCTATTTAAAAAAATCATGGGAACCCTATTTTTCTAATACCCCTCGTAATATTCAACGATTTAACAAATTCATTTCCAATTATTCACACAGCATTAAATTGAATTAAATATTAACATTAAAATTAATCTCACACAATCTATACTATTTACCTTGTCTTTGTCATCTTTCTTATCAGTCTTTTTCTTCCTGAAACATGAAAAATACTTTTGTTAGAATTGTAACATCATAACCGTATGGCAATTAAAGTTTAAAGAACAACGACATTTTCAGTAATTAAGTCGTAAAAGTTAAGATGATAAAAAATTGAAGGGAATGTGATTAGTAGTGAAGGCATTGCTGTATAATATGTAAAAGGTACCTTTTGAAAAATAAATTCAATTTCTTTTGGCCAATGAGAAACAGTTTTTTAGTAAAGTCACCTATGGATAGTTTTATTGCAAATATAAACGAATACTCCATACATTTCATACCAGATATACAAGTTATGATCAAAAAGTAATGGAAATTTTCATTAAAAATATTATTTATTTGTCTACATTAATGTTTTTACTTTAAAAATAGTCCCCATTAATAGATATTATGCAGTTGTGTCAGCGCTTCTTCCAATCCTCAAAACACTTCTCAAACTTGATTTTTGGGATAGTCTTTAGCTCTTTCAGAGAAGCACTCTTATTGTCATCTATGCTTGTAAAACGACAGCCCTTTAAGGTTCTCTTTATTTTTGGTAATAAGAAGTCACACAGAGTCATTTCTGGAAAATATAGAGGCTGGGGAATTATTACAGTACTGTTTTTGGCTTTTTTATAAAGGAGAAAAACACAGAGGTTATCATTGTCCGTTTTTTTTTCGATGGGCCCGTTTTTTTTCATATGGTGGCGTCTAACATCTTTGTGTTTTGTTAACATTTTACGTTTATGTACATTTCTGTACAGAAATATGTCATATTTCGATATATTTTTATTACTACAGAAAAAGAATTCAATATATATATATATATATATATATATATATATATATACATACAGTTTTGATATATATATTTTTTTGTGAACAGTAACGGTGCTCACCTAGCCCACACTAAAAATTATAAATTACTAGATAATCAGGTACGCAAATCTTCAGAATCTGGCCAGTAACAAGTCTGAGCCAATCGTTTATATTAGTATTGTTATCTCTGAGCAATTCTGGCAAAGTTGCAGGAACACGATGAATTCTTCTCTGCCGAGAAAATAAGTTACACAACATCAGAACATGGTTAATTGTTAAAAGAACATTGCATTAAAGGACAAGAAGGTGGATTTTGACGGTTCATTACAAAACCGGGAGTGAGCAGAGTATGTCCAATCCTGAGGCAACATAAAACCACTTCCTCCAGTGGCTGATGTAATTCAAGAACTCCCATAGCACTACTGTCTCCTTAATTTTTCTTAATTTATTTTCAGTCATGTCTGACCACGATCTTTTCCACTTGTCTTTTAGGAACATATTTTTACAATGGATTTCATATCTGATGCTACGAGTTTTTTTTTTTTTTTTGTAAATTATGGGAGTTTTACCACATATCTTGCAACTTGGTCAGCTAACTCATTGTCAGAAATCCCCATGTGTCCTGGCACTCACATGAGTACCACCTAAACAGTTCTTCTCACAAGGTTGTTTAATGCGTTTCTTATATTACTCACTAAAACATGTTTGGGATAAGTCTTTAATAGCCTGTAGACTGCTTAACCTGTTGGGGAACTTTCCCGAGTGTCACTCGTTGTGGCCGAGCGGGAATGAATAATCTTGCCCAAGCGGCACTCGTGCTCTTTCTAGACTCTAACGATCACCTATTTGTTTGTTTTTCCAATAGATCGCAGTTTTGTGCCCTCGTGCACCCTTATGAGCAATAATTCCATTTTGATTCGTTATGTTTGCACACTGGAACTACAAATAGCTTGTTTCATTATTGTTTACATTTTGCCATATGCTCAATTTGTGTCACTTCAATGTTCTGCTTAATTCTGTGTATTGTGTTCTCAATGTTTAGTGTTTAACTGTTTATAGTTGTTGAATGTGTTTTTAGTTCTTCCGCTACCTCATAGAACAAGACAATTTGCATACTTCAGAAGTAGACAGATACTTGGACAGTGACATTGAGATATCAAAGATACTCAAAGACTGGCACAAAAGTGAATTATAAAAAATAAATTAATGGTAATTGTATGTAATGTAAATAGTTTATTTTAATAATAATTTTAATGATAACAATTTAATGTAACAAACAGTTTTATCTCATCTTCCATACAACTAATTAAGGAGCTTGTCATAAAATCATAAGAAAGTGAAAAAATGTGAGTGAATTTTGATTATAATTAAGCATACTTAATTATACTTTTATTCATCATTGTATTTTTTCAAAATTTAGCAATTTTGGAACAAATTTTGCTGCCACATGTTTCATACCCAAAATATTCTAAACAATTTCATGGCATAAGCCAATTGATAATGCCAACATCATCAGCTACTTCTCTGATTGTAATATGTCGACTGTTCGTAACAATTTTTTTCATGTTTTTATAGGTAGTTGATGTGCTGGAGCATCTGAGCATTCATCAACTTCAATGCCTTCACGGTTAATTTTGAAACAAACCACTCGTAAACCTTTGTTTTACTCAAATCAGACTCACTATAGACCTTTGTTAACATTTCCCACAGTTTATTACGCTTTATTTCATTTTGCACACAAAATTTGCAAACAAACAAAAATTGCTGGGTTTATAAAACATGCTAAACCTTACCAGGTATCACTAAAAAAAAGTAAACAACGAATACAACTGGACATTTTATTACACATCATGAGCATGAGTACCAACAAAATAAAATAAAATAAAAATTTCACAATCGGACTCTCCAAATCCGTGAAACTTAAGAAATCCTCATACCTTGTATGACAGGAGATTAAACTCATTAAAATTTCAATGAGGCGTTAAAAGAGTTAAAATGTATAAATGTACTTACTTTTCCTTTCTAATGGACTTTGATGAATTTTTAGTGTCCAGCTTGTTGATTGACTTCACTTGTCCATCTGCTCCAATGACCTCAATAGTGGTGATCAACGATGGCTCCCCTGCACTGTTGATGCAGTCAGTCGTGACACATTTCGTACCGACCATTTCCTGACAACACAAAGAATCAGTTTCACAACTTTTATATTTTATAACTGCTATTTTATAATAAATCAATGTAAAAAGTTTGTGTACAAAGTAACAACAGTACTACATCTAATTAGATTAACCCCAAAAAAATTACTGCAATGACTTTATAAAATAGAAAGAATCATGTATCCACATTAGGGTAATTCGCTGAGGGTAGAAAACAATAGAAACACGTTTTTGTCTAATAAGTTGCTATTCAAGATAATACACTAAAAATATTGACTTACCTTATCATTAATTCTACTAAGACCGCTTACATATTCTTTATAGGCCTTCCAGCAGGAGATGTGAAATTCTATATGACATTTTTCTTCACAGATCATTCGCACAAAGCCAACAAAATCCGGATCACTAAAAATGGACAACAATCTATACTGTTAAGTTTATCATGATAATATTATAAAAAGTGTGTTATTTGGAAAAATATAAGATCTTCCTCAAAATGTTATAAAATATTTTGTTTTGTACTTATACATAGGTTATGTATACCTCTGAAGTGAAAGGGAAATTGTGAAGAACAATGAGAGCTCATTTTACTTTATAATTTTATTCTTATAATTAATGATTTCCAAATATTTAAGGAAAAAAGAGAATAAGAATACTAAAATATTTTACTTGTGACCTCAACAATATAGGGTTTTTATTTTATGAAACTTTCAAACTATATAACCAATTAAAAGTTTATTACTGAAAGTGAAAATGTATATATCTTGTATTTTTATTTGCTTGTAAAATTTTGGAAAGATATCTATGAAAAAAGAACATCACTCTAAAAATATGTTGTTTACATAAAAATACAATATTTATTTAGAGAAAAGATATGTTTTAAAAATACATAGGACATGTACTACAAAAATTAGACAGTAATCAAAACAATAAATAAAATGCTGGGAGTATGGAAAACATGGATTTCTGAAATATTTAAATTAACCCTCTCCCGGTCACAAGCCACGAATCACCACGCACTGTTCCGAGCCACTGAAGGTCAAACGCCACGAATCGCCACGATCTACATTACCAACTGTGTCCGTCTGGTGCTGCCTCCCATCGGCATTAATTTGAACTATTACAGTTTCTAGCCTATACGGAGTCCTACTTCTTAGTATTGAAACCATTACAACGAATTATTATCTATTATTTTGGCAGTAGTTGAGTGGTAAATATGGCTGATTTTAGGTGTTCGCTTCGCAACAGTGAGATTGATCGGGAGGTGTGTAGTAATAGTGATATTAGTGATGTTAGTGATGCATCAAGTGTTGGTGATTTGAATGATGTTGACGATAATATATTACTGACTGAACAAAGTGATTTGGAGAGTGCGGGTGAGTCAAACGATGTTGCTGACCTTGAGCCGGGCGAGCCGTCGACTAGTTGTCGCCGACAAACATGCGGCCGTGTGCCCCCTCTCTGGTCTCGCACAATAACTTACACAGAACCAAATTTATTTTACAGTGATTTTGGGCCATCTCACACTTTGCCTGTTGGTTCTGATGTCGTAGAATATTTTATAGGCCGCTGAGCACTCACCGTAACGCGCCGCCGCGAATTAATAGGTCTCGTTCTGCCGTGAGCGCCTGAAATTAATGTGACCGGGAGAGGGTTAACACATGAGAGACAACAACAACTTCTGACAAGAGGCTTGCAAAAATGCGTAGTTAATTTGGTCACACTTACTTTTTTGTTATTTTAATTTTCCTTCAATGAAAAATGTATTGAAAAATGACCTATGTAGTTTGAACAAATGTCTTCCAGATTACTAATTGATATAATCTGCATATAAAACTGTGTTTAAAAAATATAATACAACTACAGTACTACCTGATGTACAAGGGTCGTCCACAAAGTAACCTCCGTTTGGAAATAAAAAATAAACTAGTTGAGATACAAAAATTTTATTATATAAATGTTAAAACTGCAGCTTTTCTCTACTTTTCTACATATTCACCATACAAATTCAAGCACTTATCATATCTTTTAACAGTTTTTTAAATTCCGTCTTTAAAAAAATCTGCCGCCTGAGAACGTAGCCAACATGTTACAGCGTTTTGAAGCTCTTCATCACTCGCAAACCTCTGAGATGCAAGTCACCGCTTCATGTACGGGAAAAGATGGAAATCACTGGGAGCCAAATCCGGGCTGTTAGGGGGGGTGGTCAAAAGTTCCATTTGAACTTTTTCAAAAGTTCTGTCGTTCTTTGAGCTGTATGAGGGCGGGCGTTGTCATGGACAAACACAACACCAGATGTCAGAAGACCACGACGCTTGTTTTGAATCGCTTGTCGTAGCCGTTTTAAGGTTTCACAGTAAGCTGCAGCTGTAATGGTCGTACCACGCTCCATAAATTCAACGAGCAAGATGCCCTTAGCATCCCAAAAAACTGTAGCCATCAATTTTCTCGCTGAAAAAGATTGGCGAGCTTTCTTCGGCTTGCTTGGCGAAGCGGTATGACCCCATTGCATTGGCGGACTACATCTTCGCTCATAATGTTTGGGCCATACACCGCACTCAATTCACGATGAATTTCAGCTGCTGTGTAACTTTTTGACCACAGAAATCTTATTACACCACATAATTCACACGTGGTGGGATTTTCTATCACGGCGCTCATGTTTTTACGTTGTACCAAAAGAACGCGCGATCACACAATGCTCTCCCTTGCACAGCTAGAAGCGTACTGAACGGCTGCACACACCGATGTGAGAATGGCGGCGCTACCCCCACTACTTATCGCGCCACGCCCAAACAGCGGTTACTTTATGGACGACCCTCGTAAAATGTACTATGTACGTGAGCAAATTGCTGCATTTTTCTTATTAAACATGCAAATAAAAATATCCCAGAAGAAAATGTGTCTAATAAAAGAACAACATGCAAAATTAAACTTGTATTTGTTTTAAACGAGTTTAAAATAAGTATTTGTATTCAGTTTTCAATTTTTGTCTCAGTGAGTATTGCCAAACTGGGTGCGGAGGTCCAAAGTATCTTAATTATTTAAATAACTGAGAAAAAGACTGACAAATGTCAATAAGTTTGTGTTTCAAACAAATCCAAAATTGTATAAACAAAATCCATGTTCATCTTACATCTCAAAATTTCCCTTTAAAGTTTGCAAATACAAACTTGATTGAGAAATCATTTAACATATTCACTGTGGGTAACGAGCATGCTTGTCATAAGAAAATGGCGCACCGGACGGTGGACGAGCGAGCTCGGCATACAGCAGCTGCTTTCATATTGCCTCAGTGTGAGCTGAGCAGTTGCCCGGGAAGGTTGTAACACTCATAGTGAGGTGTGCCTGTTTCCTTGAGTCAGTTGGTGCGATTCGTCATTTTCATTTGTTGTGTATGCTTTGCGATATTCTGTGAGTGGATTATAGTCTCTGTTGACTGTGTAAGTGTATGTACTCATAATGGAGGAAGACGATAATGTTAGTGACGATAATATTTCATCTGATGAAGACAATGAGTTGCAATGAAATGCACTTTCTCCAGGTTGTTGTAGTAAATTCTTTTTACCTGTACAACATGTACAACTCAGATAGACTGTCCCTGTATGACTTTCGAGTTCGTGTTCTTGAAGACAAGCGTAAGGAAACAGTGTACTATTGTGCAATGTGCCCTAACGAACCAGGTCTGTGTGAACTGCTTTGATAAGTATCACGAGGACAAATAAGTAGTTTTTAGTCTTTGGTGGTGGGTGGGGATGTATACAGTTTTTTTTCAAATTTTTACTCGGGGAGGGGGGAGTGTTAACTGTTTTTGATGTTGTATATTTTTCAAACTAATATGTAATATATACGTGTAATTGATGTACCCACTATCTACGTGTCACTCATGTACTATATACATGTAATTCGTGAGTGTTTGTGCCGCTGCGAGCACATAAACATGGGGACCGGCACCCGGTGCGAATGACGAGCAGACTCGGCACGGACATGACGTCACTGGTTCCTGCCAACAAAGCTTCCGGGATACCTTGGCCAACCCTTTTGGCTATCCTGACTCCGTTTTGGATAAGTAAAAAACAAAAAATTCCCGCATTTTCTGTCGCCGGTAATTTTGTCATCCGCAGTGAATGTGTTAAGAGAATAGAACAATTTAAACAATAGGGAAATATTGTGTTGTAAAACTACTAAATTATTCATAAACCTTATTACTAACTTTAGTAGTTTTCTCTGCTCCTGTAGTTAACCAACATTTATTTCTAAGACATTTAACTAACTATAAAACGTGACATGATATAATGCTGTTAAAATATGCAAACAGATACGGTATATGTTTTAAAATAAATTCAAAATATTAAATAATTATGAAAATATTTTACTTATATCTGAAGTTAAATTTGTGATTATTGGGTAGTTTGTTATTCAGCTACTATATAATTTTATATTCAAAAATCTGCAAGGCTAAATATCAATGTATTCCTGAATTATATTGTAAAGTACTGAAGAGGCTGTATTTATCATCCTATATTCATGACAAACAATATTACTTCACAAATCATTGTTCTGTTCTTATAAAAAAGTACCTACCTTATGTGGATCAACTCTGATGGAAGGATATGAGTGCTAATTTTCAAACAGTTTTGATATCGACATATAGCCGTAGGCTTGTGAGGTATTCGACATATCTGGTTGAGTTCCTTGATGGCATCCTGGAAAACAAAACAAAAGAAAAGGATGATATAGCACTATTAAAATCACTTAAAATAGCACTTTATCCCTTTACATTTTTGTTCTTAAGTCATATTTTTGAATAACTTAGAAATACTTTCTTCAAATAATTCTGCCACCTGCACCTTTAGCCAGCCAATGAGAGTATATTTTGACTCACGGAATTCTTCATCATAATTGAAATGCTAAGAGCAAAACAAACTAGTTCTGAAGGAAACAAGATTTTTCCGGACATTTGCCATCATTCAGTGGTATAAAAAAATCAATGTTAAATCATAATACTGTTTCATATTCATTAAAAAATGATAATGATTTGAATATACCACTCAACTTAACTTCCTTTTTCAAATCTTTTCCGAAAGCCACCACATTGGGAATCACCAGTAGATTGAATTAGAATGGATATCTTAGGACATTAAGGAATGAGGAATACTTAGGTTGTATAATTGCATAAATGCTAACATATAAACATGTTCAAAAATTTCTGTTTATTTATTAATGTTAATTTTGCTAGTTTGTTGCTGTTCTATTTTACTTTACTTTATAAATCCTTTTATCTCCTCACATTGTCTCCAATTATTAGAGAGAATGAGATAGACCATTACCTGTCTTGTTTTAATTAAACTATGTGTGTCCAATTTAATGCAGCACTAGTGTTGCTTCTAATTTCACAGTATTAGAGTTCAGTGCATAAGCGAGTTCACAGCAATGTTGAGTTCATGTCGTAATATGTGGTTTACAGTTCATGTAAGCGATATAGTTTACACCAAACAAATAAGTACAACAAAGAGACTACTAGTGCTACACTAAAATGGGTATAATTTAAACAATTTGCAAATGCTGATTTTCTTTCACTCCCTGAAGGTAGATCATAAGAAATATTATATACTAATTACAGATATATGATTTAAACTATGTCTACTTAGGATGGATCATTCACAGTTTACCTTTAGACCATTTGGTGTGGTTTCTTGGATGATTTCATTAGTTTCAGGCCATGTATAAGAAGGAAATATTACATAATTATCTATGATTTCTTGAAGTTTGTCCAGAGGTTCCTGGGCTGATTTGAACCTGCAACAATATTTAGAACTAATAAATTGAAGAATCGAGTATAAGAACAATGTACAATAAAGAATGAGACTGATCCTGATCAATGTACAAGGGTTGTTCAATAAAGAATGAGACTGATCCTGATCAATGTACAAGGGTTGTTCAATGAAGAATGAGACTGATCCTGATCAATGTACAAGGGTTGTTCAATGAAGAATGAGACTGATCCTGATCAATGTACAAGGGTTGTTCAATGAAGAATGAGACTGATCCTGATCAATGTACAAGGGTTGTTCAATGAAGAATGAGACTGATCCTGATCAATGTACAAGGGTTGTTCAATAAAGAATGAGACTGATCCTGATCAATGTACAAGGGTTGTTCAATAAAGAATGAGATCGATTCTGTAAAATATTATTTGTGAAAATTAATCACTTTTACTTTTGTCTAATTCTACATACTCTCTGTTGAGTGTAATACACTTGTCCCACTGTGTTTTTGGCATGCCAGGAACATGCCGATGAAGCTTTCAAAGACACCTTTTTCAGAACCGCCTCTAGTCCCATAACTGCGTCCTGTTCAGAATCAAAACTATGTTCCTTTTGAATCAAGTCCTTCTTAACCGTGGGGTAGAAAAATATCATATGGAGCTAAGTCTGAGCTATAAGGAGGTGTCGACCAGCATGACATGGGTCAGTTCTTACCATAACTGTTGTTGTAATGAAGGTTTCCTCTCATTACCTCCCTAGAAGTCCTTAAACCAGCAAAAGCATGTACAGGGTGGCCACTCAAATCCGTTCTTCAAATTCCTGGTTTTACGGAAATGATTGATTTTCTAGTTTATTTGAAAACCACATATAAACAACTACAATACTTTATTTAACCCTCACTCCGAGTGCCACAACAATGGTTTTTCATCACTAGAAGTATTTGCAGGAAATGCAACAAAGCTGCAGTGGCCTTCACAATTTCATCACCAACAGTATATATGAGAAATGTGGTGACAATTCATCGCTACAACCTATTTAAATCACTTTAATTATACCTCATCGTGGGAATTTTTGGTACAAGACCATGATTTTGCTGGTACAGAAAACTTTCATCAGAACTCTACTTATAACTTTGTTTATTCTTTCGAGGGGGAAAATAAGTCTAAGAATACCACATTATTTCAAAGAAATTTGCAGAGGTTAAGGGAAACATATATAATTTTACTACTATAATCCATATCCTCTACGTGATTCGTTTTTTAATACGATATGAGATGGTAGGTTATGATATGGGCTTCCAGAATATTCTATTTATATAAAAATGTCTGTATATATTTGTATTAATTATAATACGAACATAATGTAATAAACATATTTATTGACGGTTAGAAACTTGAGATAAAAACTTATTTGTGTATATAATCAATATGTGTAAGTAAACAAAAATACATGAAGTACAACGTAAAGGTAAAATAAAAACCAATAATCGTCCGTTTACCGCTGACATGAGTCCATACATACAACTTGCAGACAAGCTGGTGTTGTTGAATACAGATATAGAATATACAAACTCAAGTAAAATATTATTATTATATCATAATATTCCGTTACTGCATATTTTAGTTAATAGTCTCCCTGTCTGTCACACCATATACAGAGAGGATCCTCGCGGAAAATGCTGACTCTATGAAGATGCTTTCTCAGGTAACCATATCCCGTAATTAGACCCAGAACATGAGAAGACACCGATCTACCTAACGAAAGAAGATGATGCCACCCTGGGAAAGGTGACTGCAGGACTACTCATCCTCAGACCCGGATGCAGCCTCCACATTCAGTGTGAACTCACTTTG
Source organism: Homalodisca vitripennis (assembly GCF_021130785.1). Classification (NCBI taxonomy): domain Eukaryota; kingdom Metazoa; phylum Arthropoda; class Insecta; order Hemiptera; family Cicadellidae; genus Homalodisca; species Homalodisca vitripennis. The sequence continues at coordinate 20,658,336 of NC_060210.1, forward strand.
TGACATTCTCAAAGGATTCACACCTAGAAATACCACAGAATAGTTGAGGCCCATCATGTTGGACGCTGAGCCCAGGTTAGCTTTTTCGTTCCCAGAGACCCCCTGATGACCTGGAACCCAACTAACAGTCACATTGTTGATTCTGGAAAGAAATGATTGGATAGCGATCCCAGACAAGTTTGGAGTTGAATACACACTTTGAATGCTGTCTGGCGATCTGTGAAAATGCTATGCTTACTCCTATACCGCAGACAAAGATTCTCATGAGCACATTCCATAATTGCTGGACTTGTGCTACTGCCCCACAATTGACATTGTGACAATATTGACAGTTGCTTTTATTTGTTTTTTTTTTTAATACCAAAATGTGTATAAATGAATAATAAAAAAAATATCTAAAGGAACCAACAAACATTATTGTAGAGCAACCAAATAGACTAACATGTCCTGAAAAATGTACTAATTTATCTATAAACAAACTCATTCTATTAATATTTTAGTAAGCATCTGTATTTTTGCCAAAATCAATTCAGACATTAGGTCCTAGGTTAATTGTTTCCTCAATGGGTTAAAATAAGGTTTAATGTCAACAATCACCAAAAAGTACATTTTCATGTTTTATTAAGCAATTAAAAAGATAAGAGCATTTTTACACTTTTGTCTAACCCTGTATATATACAAGATGTTTATGAACTGTCTGGCAATATTTTGGGAATTTGTTCTTCGTGTCAAGACAAACAATAAATGTAATATAAACATGGGTCAGAAATGCTTAGATGTACAATCTATTTGTATCTAAGTGTTTTTTAGTTTTTATTTTTCATTCCAGCTACCAGTAAAAATTTAAAAATCTCAAATTTGTCACAGATTTTGTTGCAGTCTCAAATCAAGAGAAAAATTTATATTATATTATCACATCAAGTCTCAAGATGGCGGACAGTTAACGTTTATAAAGCTTAATACCATAAAAACTAATTATATTATGATATTTAGAAAATTATAAAAGTTGTTAAATCTAATTATAAACATGTGGACACTTACATGATACAGATCGGTCAGTAAATAATGTACATAAACACTTTTAATTGACGCAATGCACAGTAATAATGCTGTAAACATATTTAACTCTTCCAAAGCCGAGATGGATATATTAGAATGATAGACTTTGACCAAAACGCCAAATACAGTTATATCTGATACTATAATGTCTCTTGGAGAGTTTTTAGTTCACAAAAGGCCTTCGAAATGCCTGGTGCACACTCCGTGCTTATCACAGTTGCCGAGGAAATATTTATAAATGACCTTCACTCTGCGGAAGGGAGCGCCCTTTGTTTAACTCCAACTACCTGCTTGTCAGTTCTGCGTCTCCTACAGAGCCATAACCAAATATATCCGTAGAGTGTTGTTCTACATTCTCGGTTGTCACGAGTGTGCGTCTACTATGTATCTCATTATTATTCTTCATCGTGTGGTAGTGTTGTGATTAGTTTGAAATATTTATCTTGTTTTATAGTAAAATGTAATTCAACTTTAATTAAACTGAAAAGTTGAATTATATTTTATAATGAAACAAATTTATATGAATAAACAGTTTTGTAAATAGTTCTAATTTATTTTTATCAATAAATACACTAATTTTAAATAAAATGTAAAATGTCCTGTTTTGCGCTTAATTTGCTATTACCTCTTATAATTTTGTTATAATGAAAACTAGCTTTAAATTTAAAGAAACAAAAATCTTTTACTTGTCTTGGTGTTATAGGAAAATTAATGGATTTATTAGTGGCTTGCAAAGGATTAAATAGTGATATTTTTGCAGGAAAATAGAATAAGTATTACTGAGCTAAATTTGAGTTGTTTATCTTTACTCGATTACTTTTGTGAATCTCAGCAAGCACATGGCGCAGCAAATTCAAGACAGACCATTTGAATTGTACAGTAAACAAAAAAATACTTTAAACATTGTGTTTGAGAGTACAATGTCCTGTAACAAACAGATTAGTTAGTGTGTGAACACTTCCCTGTGACAGTTGTACACCTTACCTATTCAGTTTGCAGTAGGCCTTAGCTGTCTGGATGTACAAAGCAGGTATGGTGAACTCGTAGGTATGCATTTCGCCAAGCATCTGCAGAGCCTTAACTATTTCATCGTACGAGTCAGAGCTGACGAGAGCAGCGCAATGTGCATACTTTATTATGTTGTACTGTCTGTCATCAATATCAAAGTCCTGTGGTAATAACAAAAACAATAATTAAAACTAAAATAAAATCTAGTATACATTAGTAATTCTTTATCTACTACATATCAGTGAAACAGTATAAAATAATTTCGAGCTTTTGTTCTGAAACCAAAAGTATTACATAATACAAAACAGTTATCTATTGACAACAGATGGTTTTAAGAATAAAGACTCCTATTCAAGAATTTTTAATTTCTCAATACAGTGGAACCTCGATAAGTCGGATTAATCGGGACCGCGGCCGATCCGGGTTAACGAAAATCCGGGTTAGCCGGAGAATTAGGTAAAAATTAATAAAATACGGTATACTTACAGATAAACTCCATTATAATTGTAAAAACATCAAACATATGCACATTCAATTATTATTAATCCTTACAGTACATTTATAACTGTTCCTTTCCTAGTAAAAAAACTCAGTCAGCTTTGGTTGTCCCAATGTCGTCTGCCGCTTGCGTGTTGTGCGATCCCGCAGTCTCTTCAACATGAGCAATTCAGCCGGCGATGTTTCTGCCTGCCGGTAGTGTACAATACAGTACACTACACACACAACACGGGCACAAGCGAGCGGAGCGAGGTAGGAACGGTACTGAGAGGCCAGGCGTGGCGGTAGCGTTGGAGAGGATTTGGGGAAATACGCTTCTGTTATTGTTTCCGAGAATCCGGGACAATGACCGCCACTCGGCCGCCGTATGCCATGAGTCACACACTCACTGTCGTACAGTCCCATCAAATACTGATGCAACATCGATTCACGGATACTTTACAACTCAAAAATATTACGTTTTTATTATTGAAATGTTTGTCTGATTTTTTATTTTTTAATTGAAAGTCGGTCCGGGTTTGCCGGACTTCCGGGTTAACGGGGACCGACTTATCGGGGTTGTACTGTATAACGAAGAATAATCAATTCCTTTGCAGTTTTTACTAAATTCCAAAATTTGATGATTGAAAATATATAAATATATATTTATCTTCATACAATAAACACGAATTACTTTTTGTTTCTGTTCGTTTTGTACAATCGACCCAACTGCAGTTGTTCAGTGACAGTGTTTTAGTGAAGCAACAAATAGACAATAGATAAATATTTCAGAACGAATTACTGCGGAACTGTCACAGCAAAAGCATGTTCAACTAGCTGCAGATAATTTTATCAATCAGAACATATAAAACTGATGTCTGGACAAGTAACTTATTTTATAGAAAACTTATTTTGTTAAAACACACACAAATGATTTTTGTTAACATGTAGGACGAATGCAATAAATCAGTTAACAGTTAAGTGTTTGTGTCTTGTTTCTCCTACAATAAATTAAACAAATTACCTACTTGGTAAGTTTTGAAAAAAAAATTCTCATGTTAACAGTTCAACAATTTAGGTCTAGTTAATTGGTAAATTTAAATTATTAAAAAAGTAACAAATTAACTCCGCAAGAAATCTGGTTCATGCTTCATCTAAAACACTGTCCTATTAAAAATACCATTTTCTCAAAAACACAAAAAACAGCCAATAAGATAAAAAATCCTGATTTATAAAAACCGTACCCATTAATGAAGATTTTTCTACGATTAACGTAATTTTTTACTCTCGCTAAAAAGTAGCACTTAAGACAACTACACCCTGTGACAGAAACTGTACTTGCTATGACCAAAATATTTTCATTACTTCTAATACCCCAATACTTCCGGTAACCAAATACTGTACTGTTTCAGTAATTGAACAAAAACATTTGTTTAAGGTTAACTTTGAAACTTGTAGCTTTGAAAGAGAGCACTGGTAGATTCATGCTCTCTAGAAGACAGTGTCATTTTAATTACTTTGTTATTCTGAGGGGGATTACAGCAGGATCTTGCAGTAAAACCCCTGTCACAGATTATATTACATGAAAACCTCTCATATTCGACCCTGACAAGACCGGGACATGGCCAGAGCGGGCCATAATGTATACAGTGTTAGGGAAATGATTTTTTAGCTGAGAAATTTAAGTATATAACGTACTGTATACAGTAATTAACTTATGAAAATCTGAAGAGTCTGCCCGAGGAGTAGCTTATGTCAAGTTCATACATGAGGGGTTCCACTGTAATTGAAAAATTGTAAATCCTACCTAGACACAGAATATACGAATACAGACTAATGATTTGTTTACACTGCAGAACCATGCAAAGAACAGCACTTACAGTAAGTTTTCCTACCCGCTCTCTGGCAGATTTAAAGCATTCTGCAGCTTTACGGTAGTTGTGACTGAGAAAAGCTCCACTTCCTTCCTTCAGCAGGTCCTTGAACTCCTATACAAATAGAAGAAAACCAATTCAATCCTTCATTAAGCTACCTTTGGATGCTGAAGTGGAGATTTATACAATAATAATTATTACACACAAAATACCAGGGCTAGTATGCAATAGACGTTCTGCACGTGATAACCTTAGATATAACATGTCAAAAATGTTAACGTATTATTGTGCTGTTGCTATCACATTATTACTTTGATAAAAAAAAAGTAATTATTAAAATTTAATAAAAATTATAATCCAAAGATACATATAAAAAAGTCTAAAAATAAACGTATAAGTTACGTAACGTATAATTAATGTAAAAATATACGTATAAAGTCACAATAATTTTAACTACTGTCTTAATCTCTGTACCAAAAGGTCAAATATTTTTATTTGAATTCACCTAGAATAAAACATTCTAACACTTTTTATGCTGTCACTTCTGTTATTGTAGAGTTGAAGAATTGACAAATACTTCATTTTTTCTATTAGCCCTATCAATGACGGGAAAAAATCGTTGAATGTCAGGAAAAATGAGAGATATGCTCAGCTTCTACCAGTTGTTAGGACCCTATTAAGTTCCCACCCCTCCCCCCTTCTGCTTCCTCCTCAACCCCTTGTAGAACATGCACATTCTGTCACCATAAGCCTTAAAATTAGATGTAGATTTTGTTCCATAGTGTACACACTAAAAATAGGTTCAGTTACATTTTTTGCTGTGTTATACAGTTTAGTAGTAATTTGGTAAACTGTTAAATTATTCATTAATTTGAAAATCAAACACTATCAAAATCTCACTGAGCATGGACTTTAAAAAATGTATGTTTAGCGAACTACAGTCTAGTAACTGCCTACTGCAGAGAGAACCACAGAAAAGGAGGTGTTGCCATCTACAAGCACATCGATACAGCCAGTACAGCATCAATATTATGGATCACTCCGAAGAACTTGTTTGTGAGATATCTGCAGTCAGGGTAATATTTGACAAAAAGAGTCATTTTTACATCCTTGGAGTGTATCAACCACCTAATGCCCCTCTTGACAATGCCTTGTGTCTACTGACTAACACTCTTGATGTACTTCCGAGTAATAAAAATGGTACTTGCATCGTTGGGGACTTCAATGTGAACAGTTTGATTCAATCAAGGGAAAATACAGCATTATGTGAGGCTCTTGCTACCTTTGATATCACCAGAATACCGTTACCACCTACAAGAGTTACTAACACATCTGCCAGTTCCATAGATATTGTCTGTACCAACTTTAACACTAACAGAGTAAAAGTTGAAGTAACAGATACAGGTCTCTCAGATCATAGAGGGCAATTTTGTTACATTGACGCTCCAATACAGAAGATTAAAGCATTGACAACTACACGTAGAAAATTCCATCCAGATCCTCTTTGACCTCAAGAACCTCTTGTCACTACAATCATGGGAAAGAGTCTATCAGGCAGTCTCAGCAGATGATGCTTATACTAACTTCATTGACACTCTGACTGTAGCTCTCGACATAACTTGTCAACAGAAACTAACCCGATCTCGGAAGAAGCAAAAGACTCAAGTTCTAAACAACCCGGAAACCGATAGGCTCAGGAAAGACTTCACTTTGGCACATGCAGGATTTCACCAGAGTGGAAGGGAAGAGGACCGAGTTGATGCATATGACAAAAAAAGAAGATATGATTTAAAACTAAGAACATTAAGACAGGAAGAAAATGAAAACTTCATTGCAGAGTCCAATAATAACACTAAAGCTATCTGGAACATCATCAACAGTGAGAGACTGTCCAAGAAGGAAAGTGTAGGGTCAACATGGCAGATAAATATTGCAAAGGTTGTTGAGGACCCAGATAGACTTTGTGAGCATTTCAACATCTTCTTTATGAATATAACAGAGCAAACTCTACTTCAAAACAATCCACCAAGAGCTAGTATTCTTGACAATGGTGCCTTTCATGGAACACCCCTCTCGGATTGGAGTCCCACTTCATACAATGAAGTTTTCAGTACAATAACTTCACTAAAATCAACTTCTTCATCTGGAATTGACGATGTGAGTGCCAAGCTGCTAAAGTTTTGCATTGATGAAGTATCTGAGCCTCTCACGCATGTGATTAATAAGTCTTTGTCCCAGGGGATTTTTACTAGCAGACTAAAAACTTCCAAAGTTTATTCCCTTCATAAACAGGGAAGCAAAAAGGAGTTGCAAAATTTCAGGCCCATATCTCTAGTCCCAACAGTTTCAAAAATTATAGAAAAAATAGTATTGACCAGAATTCTAGACCACCTGAACTATAACAACATTTTACCAGATAGACAGCACGGATTTATTCCTGGCAGGTCAACCACAAGTGCCCTTACTGATTTAGTACAACATATAATTAAGAACCTGGATGGGGGAGGCACAGTTACAAGTGTTTTCCTTGATTTAAGTAAAGCTTTCAACAGTCTTAGCCATAATTTAATTGTTGACAAAATCAAATCACTTGGTTTTGAAAGTACTCCACTCAATTGGTTTGAGAGTTATCTTACAGGAAGAGAACAGGTGGTTGAAATAAGACAAAACATGAATGGGACAGAGAAGGTTGGAAGGTCTAGGCCCTTGGCTATTAAGAAAGGTGTTCCACAAGGTTCAGTGCTGGGTCCCGTTCTGTTTGTCTTGTTTACTGCTGACCTACCTACCTAAATTCCTGGGTAATATCAGCTACCCAATAATGTATGCAGATGACACGGTTCTGGTTACAAGCAGCAATTCCACTGAGGATCTGAATATTCAGACTTTCATATCGGTCAGCATGGCACAGCAGTATTTGCAAAATAACTCAAAATAATCTTTGATTTTAGGTGTACCTAAACTATTAATTTTGTGCACACATTTTAACAGCTTAAAGATGGCTTCAATAATTGATGTACGTCTGTATAGATAACAAAAGATGCATGTAGTTGATAGGTACGCTAAAATAAAATGATTAACTAAGAACTTGTCAAACTTATTTAAAATCTTATTTAAAAACAAAACACAATGTTCGGTCTGGAGTATCTAACGGCAAAAGAAGAACAATAAAAAACTTGTTTAAGCTAGCATTTGTGAGCTGAGACCCTAGAATCTTTAACACACCTCTGCAAAAGGTGCGAGTCAAGTGTGTGAAGTGTTTGCATGCGTGGTCGTAGTACACATGTCAACCACTAAATGATAATATTAGTCTGCACGGGCACTCTACATACTTAACACATTCACTGCAGGTGACGAGCATGCTTGTCATGCAAAAATGGCGTGCCGGACGGTGGACGAGCGAGCTCGGCATACAGCAGCTGCTTTCATATTGCCTCAGTGTGAGCTGAGCAGTTGCCTGGGAAGTCTGTAACACTCATAGCGAGGTGTACCTGTTTCGGTGAGTCAGTTGGTGCGATTTGTCGCCGGTTCGCCATTCTCGTTTGTTGTGTATGCTTTGCGATATTGTGTGAGTGGATTATATTGTCTGTTGACTGTGTATGTACTCATGATGGAGGAAGACGATAATGTTATTGACGATAATTTTTCAGCTGATGAAGACAATGAGTCGAGTTCGAACAGTTCTAGGGACGGTGAAGGCGGCGTCCTCCACCCCCAGTGGGCCGGCACGGCCAATGACATGGCTGGTTTATGTGACCTGCCGTTCACTGGTCAACCTGGCTTGCTCGTTCCTATTCCAGGTGACAATAAACCAATTGACTGGTTCAATCTCCTTCTTGTCACCGTGTTTTTAGAGAATATCATTAGACAAAACAACCTGTGTGCCCTGGAACTATTTTGTGGTCCCACCACTACTCCCGTGTCTCGCATAACCAAATGGAAGAATTTAATGATGGGCGAACTAAGAACATTCTTAGGCCTTCTACTGTTGACTGGCAATGTCAGACTGAATCGATTTAACGACTATTGGAAAACTCATCGGTTATTGAACTTTCCTATGTACAAGGAGTACATGTCTCGAGATCGATTTCTTGGCATTTTGAGATGTCTGCATTATTCAAGAGTAGATACCCCTGATCACCCCGAACTTGCTAACGACCGGTCTTTTCAAATTCAAAATATTGTTGATTATTTCAACAATATAATGCGACAGATCTATTATCCCGACCGTGAACTGACAATCGACGAAGAGATGGTACTGTGGCGTGGCAGAGCGGTCTTCCGCCAGTACGAAAAGGGCAAGCGCCACAAATATGGAATCAAAATTTATTCCCTGAATGAACCCGAGGGACTCATGCTACGCTTCCATGTTTACAAGGGGAGCCATGACTCTTGTAGTGGCAAAGGTCATACCGTCAAAGTCGTCATGAAGCTGATGAGTGACTTCCTGGGGAAAGGCCATTCCCTGTTCATGGATAATTTTTATAATAGTTTTGTCTTATCATCCAAACTTCTCCGTCACTCAACCTACAATACCGGCACCCTACGCATCGACAGACTCCATACACCTCCAGCAATGAAGGCAAAGGCATTGGGCAAAGGTGAAACGATAGCAAACTATGCCCAAAGTGTCATGATTGGAAAATGGAGGGATAAGCAAACGGTGACCTACATCTCCACACAATATGACAACAAGATGGAACCACCAACAGGAGAAACCAAAAACGAACACTGCCAAAACCAATCATGTACTACAACTCTCACATGAAGGGGACTGACTGCTTGGACCAAATGGTATCTTATTACCCCTATGAGCGCAAGACCCTGCGATGGCAAAAGAAAATTTTTGTGCACTTTCTCCAGGTTGTTGTAGTAAATTCTTTTTACCTGTACAACATGTACAACTCAGATAGACTGTCCCTGTATGACTTCCGAGTTCGTGTTCTTGAAGACCTGCTCCCTCCAAAGGAAGCCCCACTGCTCATCACACCGTTGCGCAACAGCATGCATCGTCTCTCCAAACTAACAAAGCGCAAAGGAAACGGCAAGTCAGTTACTCGGAGGTGCCACATTTACTACCAAGAAGGCAAGCGTAAGGAAACAGTGTACTATTGTGCAGTGTGCCCTGACGAACCAGGTCTGTGTGAACTCAGTTGCTTTGATAAGTATCACAAGGAAAAATGAGTATTTTTTAGTCTTTGGTGGTGGGTGGGGATGTATACAGTTTTTTTTCATATTTTTACTCGGGGAGGGGTGGGTGTTAACTGTTTTTGATATTGTATATTTTTCAAACTAATATGTAATATATACGAGGTTTGATCAAAAAGTTCCAGGACTTTTTATATACTATGGGAATGCAATGCCTCACAGCAATGCGGTTGACAGCATTGTATTCCCTGACTCAACAGTAACACAGCTGTGTTTGCAGATCAATCATAACATTACTGAAAGTAACATTAGCACAGTTTGTTTGAGATTAGTTTTATAGAGTTTGGATATTTTTTTGTTTAATGAAAATGAATGTGAAAGAAGAGCAACGTGTTTGTGTGAAGTTTTGTGTGAAACTGAACAAAACGTTTTCTGAAACCTTTTTGATGTTACAAGAGGCTTTTGATGAAGAATGTCTAAGCCGATCATGCTGCTATCAGTGGTTCAAGAGATTTAAAGATGGCCGAACATCCACAGACGACGATGCTCGTTCCGGACGCCCTTCAACGTCAATCAATGATGACAATGTTGCTAAAGTGAACGCTCTCGTACGATCAGACCGTCGACTAACAATCCGTGAAATGGAAGAAGAGTGTAACATTTCATTTGGGCCATGTCAGGAAATTTTAACTGAAAAACTTCAAATGCGTCGTGTTGCAGCAAAGTCTGTGCCAAACTGTTGACTGAAGACCAAAAACAATACCGAATTCATGTTTCTGAGGAACTTCTTCAAAAGGCAAATGACGACGAAAGCTTCTTGGATCATGTCACTACGGGAGACGAGACATTGGTTTTTGGTTACGACGTAGAAACAAAAGCCCAATCATCACAATGGACATCAAAAGGCTCTCAAGACTCAAGAAAGCACGTCAAGTAAAATCAAATATGAAGGTCATGCTTACGGTTTTCTTTGACTGTAAAGGTGTCGTCTACTATGAATCCCTTCCACAAGGTCAAACAATTAATCGTTTTGTTTATCTTGAAACCCTCAGAACATTGCGTAATGCTTTGAGAAGAAAGAGACCTGAGCTGTGGCAAAGTGGTGATTGGGTCCTTCACCATGACAATGCTCCTGTTCACTTTGCATTAGTTATCCGTGACTTTTGTGTAAAAAACCCAATGACTGTCATTCCTCAGCCCCCCTACTCATCTGACCTGGCTCCAGCAGACTTTTTTCTTTTCTCGAAGCTCAAGAGACCCCTGAAAACACGAAGATTTCAAACAGTTGACGAAATTAAAGAAAAAAACGACGGAGCTGCTAAACACCTTTACAAAAGAAGAGTTTTCTGGGGCCTTTGATCAGTGGAAACACCGGTGGGAAAAGTGTATAGCTTCCCAAGGGGAGTACTTTGAAGGAGAAAAATTCGAATAACCTGTATGTTGTATGAATAAATGTATAAAAATTCAGTCCTGGAACTTTTTGATCACACCTCGTACGTGTAATTGATGTACTATCTGCGTGTCACTCATGTACTATATACGTGTAATTTGCGAGTGCCGAAACCTAGTGCGCTGCGAGCACATACAACACGGGGACCGGCACCAGGTGCGGATGACGAGCAGACTCGGCACGGACATGACGTCACCCGTTCCGGCCAACGGAGCTTCCAGGATACCTTGGACAACCCTTTCGGCTATCCTGACTCCGTTTTGGATAAGTAAAAAACAAAAAATTCCCGAATTTTCTGTCGCCGGTAATTTTGTCATCCGCAGTGAATGTGTTAAGCAGCTAGCACTAAGTTTACATTTGTTTTTTCCTCTTCCTGAAAATGTGCCTTAGGTCAATGAAACTCATTTTAGCCAGCTACATAAAAATATACAGAAGTTAACACAAAAAAGTTTTATAACAATTAATTAGGGAAAAATTCATAATTGTTGGGAAAAAATAAAAATCCGTTTAGAAACGTAACACACTTAAATAATTAACTAAATTTTAATTAAATTTTATTTTTAGCAAAATTAAAAAAAAAAACTACTCACTTGAACATGTTTCTTCAGATCTGGATCTCTTACTAATTCTTTACACAATTCTAAAAATCTATCAGGTTCTTTCTCTGCTGTGTCTTTGTTTTTACCTTTGCCCTAGGAAAAAAACAAATAGATATTGTACACTGTCTAGATCAGACTATCAGGGAGGTGTATCTAACAGATGTACAGCTATGTTTATCGTTTATTTCCTAGTAAATTAACTATTTGTAGAGTTTTTTTTAATACATGTTTTCATTAATTTGATTTACAATTTGATTGAAACATTTCTTAAAATAACTATCTAAAAGTGTGCACAAAATTAACACTTTAGATATGTCCAGAACTTTTACCACTTTTTAAAATAACAATAAAAATGTTCAGTATAATATAAACAAAATTAAAGAGATTTTAACAAATTTAATACATTTTTTTAGTTTATTTGGTGACCAACCACTTGAAATCCACCTTTTTCCAAAGATTTACTACTAATATATAACAGTTTTCAATTAATTTACTACAAGTTTATGCAAATTTTGTAAGCACTATTTTTAATGCTATCTACTGTTACAAGAAGATACCAATATATTTTCATAATTAACAATTGATTGATATAACAATGAAAGAAATTTTGAACATAAAATAAATTGTGACATTCATTAAATACGCACTTATTCTGAATTTTGACAATAAAATAAAAAAAATTCACATTCATTAAAGTTAACTTACCATGATGGTCTTCTTTAAAATAGACAGAAGGTAAAATGTGAATTTAAAACTTCTAAGTTCAAGTGCTAAGTTCAATCATACAGAGATACAGAATGAATTCACAACATATTAGAGCAACAGAAACAATACATTTCACAGAGACTGAATCTGTACTGCATCCGGTCTGAAAAGTGATAAGAGACTAGGTTAAATCCAACATCCTCTGTACAATCAATATCTAACAAAACCACAACGTTGTAAACAACCACTGGACTAATACCTTAATGTTGTCTATTTATAATTCTTTTATATATAGGCTAATCAATAAAAAAAACAAATCAAGAAAAAATTATCAATAATGAAGACAGACCAATTCAAAATTCAATTCTACCCTCATCTCAATTTATAAAAATATTAAAATGTAATTCAGTTTAAATATTTTATATTGGCTAATCATATATCCAAATCTTTAACAATATGTTATTATAATATCTATCATTTAGAAAAATGTAAGCAATTGTTATTTTGTGAAGTATCTGATGATGGAATCATTGATTCCAAAAGGCCTTGCGCAAAAATAAAAGTTATATTGGAAAATGTGTTATTCATTTATACCAGTGATATTAAAATAATACTTTACATGTTATATTCAGTAATTGCGATTGTAAAATACTTTAGATCATTACTAAAATACTGAATTCTCTTCAAAGAATTACATACAAAAATGAGTTTTTTTTAATTAAAAATAGCCTAGGAAAATTAATAAATATTTTATTTAAGAAATTATTTATTACCACAGTCGATGTTTTAAAAGGGCTGGACATAAAAATAAAAAAATATGTGATTCCACCAAATACCAACTCCACCGCGTTAGTAAAAACAACATCCTACTTAAGTAAACGTGTTATTCTTACTAGCTCTGGTACTGAAGTTGTCCCTTTAGAATCTTCAACCGTTGCAGCGTCACTGGTTGGGTCTGTACTGTCTGACGGTTCTTCAGGCTTCAGTGGATCTGGATCCTCAACTTTCACAGAATTTTCATCTTTGATGGCGGCTTGTGAAGGCTCTGGCACCTTGGTCTGCATAGGTTCTATTGCAAGTGCAGGTTCCACTGGAACCTCAATAGAGGATGCAGGGGGAGGCAGTGCATCCTCATCATCTGTATCTCCCTCTTCATCTTCATCTTCGCTCTGGTACATCTGTTAGTAGTAACAAAACTTATCAATAACACAAAATCTATACAAGATCCTTATCATCTGTATCTGCCTCTTTATTTGAGTACTGTTCACCATCTTCATCTTCGCTCTAATACATATGTTAGTAGTAACAAAACTTATCAATAACACAAAATCCATACAACATCCTCATCATCTGCCTCTTCATCTCAGTAACACTTGTGTTCATCTTTGCTCTGGTACATCTAATGCATTAAAAAACTTATCAATAACACAAAATTTATATAGAACTAAATGAACTGCTGACTTCAAGATCCTTCTACACACTGGAAGAATACCTGTATTGGGAAGATTAAAAAAAAGAAATGTTGCATTTTAACTTTATGCACAACTATATTACTCTTTTGTAAACACTATTATTGTAAATATTACAAACAGACATTATGAAACTGCACCAATGAATAAGTTGTTGGTTCCACAGGATCTGTCAAGACAATGCGACCGTGGCAACGGACTCTAGGTTGGTACTGGTATTGGAACAATGAGGTAACTCCGACACTATACGTTACGAGTCTATAAATACTATATTTTGTATTTCCGGCTTTTCTCATCTACCTCCAATACATTATCATCGATTGGGAATTTACTTCTATTGAGCACTTTTTTAACCCTTAACAATGTTTTAAAGGTTTTGTATATTACAATTTTAATCCCTACATTTTTATTTTCTAATATTTTTAATGACATTATCAACATTTAATTCTCATCTTAATCGAACAATTCATTAATAATATTAGATATTTGATGCAGTTTTTAATATTAACCCTAACAAAACTAAATAAATGTTGTAACAAATACGTTTTAATTTCACTTGTTAGTAAATATCGTTAGAATGTCAACCACTGATTATCAACTGATGCTTCTTTCAACCATATTGCTATAAAACAAATCAAATATACGCGTCACAATGAGAAGTAGCAAATGAATAAGGTGTTTCATTGCAACAGCTCTGTATCTGGAATGTTATTACAACATACCATGGTATAGAGATCTCTCTCTATAAATTATTTATTAAGTCTAAAATAAAGTTAAAACTAAAATATATCAGGAATTAAAAAATACTAAAGCAAGAGGAAGATATTAACGTACTCACTTCAGAATCAAAGTTAATTTCTTGCTCCGCATTAGCTGCCACTGCAACATATCAATTAAAGTTAGTTTTAACCTAACTTTCACTTACACAAATACTAATTTTTAGAGAAGAAGTATACAATTTTTTATTAGTAATCTCATTGTTACACCTAGAGAGTTTTCCATCCAACATAGCAATATAAGTAGAACTATAACTGTGTTGTTCATGTGATAATCATATTGGACAAAAGTAAATAAACTAATTTTGTCTAATAAAAACAATTTTATTTGAGACTAACTCGATGAGACTGATCTAATCTGGATATAGAAAGTACAAACTACTAGCCAAACATTATTTATAAGACCACAGTTTCATTACTATGGTTATTACAGTTTTCTGTACTTGAGAACATCAAAACAATGTTAACTGAGCAAACTGTTTGTTCATGCTTAGACAAAGCAGATGCAAGGCAATGCACTAATCTAGACATTGTAAATATGAACTTAAAGTTAAATATTATTTAAAAAGTACATTATTTTGTTACTTTTGTCATAAATGTATGATTTGTTGATCTTTAAGAAATAGTAATGAAAAAAATATATGAATATAATTTTAGATAATTATATTTAAAATTAATTTATCCCAGCACATTCTTTAAAATTCAAGCTTTTTTAACGATTCTTTATGTTTGAAAAACCAAGCATATTTATGACTTGTGGAGGCTCTGTAAAGTTACACACATTATATCTTGAAAATTGACCACTGATAATGAAGTAAACACTCACGTGACAGATAAGCTGTGTATTGTGTCTTAAGCCTGGTGAGCTCCTTGATGCCATGAGTGTCGGTGACAGCTGCCAACCCTGCAGTGATGCGCTTCAGGGCCAACTTCGTCATACATCGCCCATGGGCGGCCTTAGCTGCTCTCATGTACCCCTGTAACAGTGAACAGATCATGTCAAACGTTTTCTTTGCTCTCGTGTACCCCTGTAACAGCGAACAGATCATGTCAAACGTTTTCTTTGCTCTCGTGTACCCCTGTAACAGCGAACAGATCATGTCAAACGTTTTCTTTGCTCTCGTGTACCCCTGTAACAGCGAACAGATCATGTCAAACGTTTTCTTTGCTCTCGTGTACCCCTGTAACAGCGAACAGATCATGTCAAACGTTTTCTTTGCTCTCGTGTACCCCTGTAACAGCGAACAGATCATGTCAAACGTTTTCTCTGCTCTCATGTACCCCTGTAACAGCGAACAGATCATGTCAAACGTTTTCTCTGCTCTCATGTACCCCTGTAACAGTGAACAGCTCATGTCAAACGTTTTCTCTGCTCTCATGTACCCCTGTAACAGTGAACAGCTCATGTCAAACGTTTTCTTTGCTCTCATGTACCCCTGTAACAGTGAACAGATCATGTCAAACGTTTTCTCTGCTCTCATGTACCCCTGTAACAGCGAACAGCTCATGTCAAACGTTTTCTCTGCTCTCATGTACCCCTGTAACAGCGAACAGATCATGTCAAACGTTTTCTTTGCTCTCATGTACCCCTGTAACAGCGAACAGATCATGTCAAACGTTTTCTTTGCTCTCATGTACCCCTGTAACAGCGAACAGCTCATGTCAAACGTTTTCTTTGCTCTCATGTACCCCTGCAACAGCGAACAGATCATGTCAAATGTTTTCTTTGCTCTCATGTACCCCTGTAACAGCGAACAGCTCATGTCAAACGTTTTCTTTGCTCTCATGTACCCCTGTAACAGCGAACAGATCATGTTAAACGTTTTCTTTGCTCACATGTACCCCTGTAACAGCGAACAGATCATGTCAAACGTTTTCTTTGCTCTCATGTACCCCTGTAACAGCGAACAGATCATGTCAAACGTTTTCTTTGCTCTTTTGTACTCCTTTAACAGTGAACAGATCGTGTCAAACTTTTTCTTTGCCACGTCTAAACAGCATTCCTATTTCATTTAATTTCTTTATTACTTTTTGTGTACAATATACAAGGAATAATGTCACACAAAGTTATGTTAAATCAACAATGAAAACAATAAAATACAGAGAACCTGAAGGCTCCATTCTTGGACCGGTATTATTTCTTTGCTATATTGGGGATTGCCAAATAGTGTAACAAATTTAAACAGTAACATGTGTCTATATGCCGATGAGTCCAACCTTATCACACTCATAAATCTTTAAATGAAATATAAAATCTATCAAACCAAAATTTATTTTCAATTTATAATTACTTTAGCAAATAACCTTATACTTAACCCTGATAAAACTGACATTTTATACTAAAAAAAACAAACACAATCAACAGCCAATAATTATTAAAGTACATAAATACTCAAATTCAAAAAGTTAATCAAACTTAAATTTTTGGGGTTAATATTAGATGAGAGCTTAACTTGGGATGTGTACATTCTGGCCATTCAATTCTTCTGGTCTGTATACACTAAAGTCTATTTCAAAATTTTGTAACCTGGAGACTTTAAAAACGGTTTATTACTTTCATATTCACTCCCATATTTCTTTTGGTGATGTATTGTATAAAACTAGTGATATAAATTTGCAAAGTATATTAATATTGCAAAAGAAAGCTATACGCATTATGCTTAATTTACAAAGGCAAGAGTCAGTGAAACAAATATTTTCAGAATTAGCCTAGTTATTCAAACCATTTATATAATGGAAACGGTCATCGCAGTAAGGCTAGCTAATGACAGTTCACCTAAATTAGGCACTTTCCACAATTATTCAACAAGAAACCAGAATAAGTAAGCAGCCCCACAGATTAAACTAGAGTTTACTAGGGAAAAACCAACAGTTGCAGGCATTATATAAGTTGCCTATAGATATTTTATCAACAGACACTTTTCTGAATTTAAAAAAATAAGCTTAAATGGTACTTAATTGCCAGGTCATTGTATTCTTTTGATGAATTTTTCCGACAACCTTAATACTTAAAATGTACTATTTTCAACTATATTTAATTTAATACTCAATGTTGGCTAAATAGTACAAATCTAGATTAAAACACTTGAACTATTTAAGTTAGGTTATTATGTTTATTGAAACCGTTTCATGTTTGTATATATATTTGTTATGTAAAAGTTTTGAAGAAAGTTTCATTTGAATATAAAATTGTAGTGTTACAGAATGTCATACATGAGATTATGTTCAGTAATTTACACACAGTTCAAGGCAACAAAGACTCCAAGAAACAAATAGATTTGTGTGAATAAATAAGTTATTTTGAGATTGAAATTGAGTTAGAAAGACCTCATCTGTTAAATATGGAGAAATATCAATAAGGTATTTCTGAGCTCTTGTTTAAAATTTTCATTTGATTCTATTTGTTTTAAATTATTTAGTAACATTCGTTAAAATTTAAGTAATTTTTTACTTGTTCTTTTCTTAGCAAACTCTAAATTGTGGTGATTACTTTCTACAAAAGTCATTCCCCTATGTTGTATGCATGCCTATAGAAGAAATATGCAGCCCATGTACGGTCAAAATGCCTAGATTTGTAAAATGAACTTTGGAAGAATCCTTACTTTTTAGTCCTAATATGATTCTAATTGCTATTTTTTGAAGAAAAAGAATTTTATTTACATTTTTTGTGATGTAGCACCGTACAAGGAAATACCATGGGAAATATGTGAGTGGATATGTGCAAAATATATTGTTTTGAGTGTTTCTGTATCACATTAATATAACATATTATGAGCATATAAACTGGAATTTATTTTCCAACCCATCTTAGTTATAACAATAATTTAAAATATAAGAAAATACATTAGATTAATTAACCATCACTTAAAAATTTGGTTTCTAACATGTATTTCTAAACCTTTCCTTTTGTCTAACAAAATAAAGATAAAGTGCTAAAATTGATATTGATAAATATACAAGGTCTGTAAATAAAGTGATGAGACTGATTCGAAAATTTCCTTTAATCCTTTGACTGATGGGATTTTTCTCAGTAAGAATGCCCTAAAAATTGAGATTTTAAATTTTAGATTTTGTGTTTTTTATGTGATTTGGGTATACTGCAGTAGATATGTTATGAAAAACACTCAATTAAACGTTGTTGAAGTTTTATTCAAAATATTTATACAGAAATTGATCTAATTATGCACAAAAATTATTATATTTACAAAATATAGAATAAAATAAAATATTCAGCACTTTCTAATAGACATACTAAGGTACAGGTTATGTTACAAGTTACTAACAGGACACGTCTCCTAAGAAATCTTTGATGGTACGAAAGGCGCGAAAACAGTCGCACACACAAAGCGGAACTTCACAATCCCGGTGCCACGCCACTGCTCACCAACGCTGGTCTATCTGCACACGTGGCATGCTCTCTTAGGTTTGTCCTTCTTATCTGCAGGAGCGATAGTGACGGGAAAATGCTGAGCATTAAAAGTCTCAGGGGAGCATCTTAGCAAAAAATTCGTCTGTAAGTCTTTCTCGCGCCATTTTACTTAATTACACAAAAAGCTACGTTTATTTACTCATGGTAAACACAACAAAACGTTTACAACCAAGGCAGCCTGTAACGGAAAAGTGAGGTTACAACCTGTATTCACTTCACAAACAGAAAAAGAATCAGCTGATTACTTGAAACAACTGACTGAATACAGTCAAATGGCCTGAATACTGTCAATTGGCTCTGAAAGAAATAAATAAAAGAGCAACTCCAATCTAGTGGGAATGACCAAAACTACTTGACACTGTTCCTTATTTATGTTCAGCGCTGCCTGACTGTCCGTGAAAATATTAATCGTCTTGCTCCTATATCGAAGACGAAGATTCTCACGAGCACATTCCATAATAGCTGCGACCTCCGCTTGAAAGACTGTCGGATACGGACCCATAGGGACCACCACCAGCTCCCTACATGGTCCCACTCCCAGAATTCCAGCGCCTGTGCCGCTTTTTGTTTTAGAGCCGTCTGTGAACCATTCGAGCTCCGCTGGTGGAAGAGGTTTCCTTCCCTCTGACCAATCATCCCTAGAGGGTAAAATAATCCTAAAGGGTTTGTCAAAGGAAAACTTTTATGGCATCTGATCAGAGATCATGTGCAGAACATCCTCCTGTATCAGGGTGCTAATTCTGCAGTGCCCACCGCTGCAGCCCGACCAGAGTCCCATCCGCTGAAGACAGTAGGCACTCCTCCTGGCCATAGCCCAAATGACAATGTCCAGGGGGGCAAGGTTAAGACAACAGTCCAGAGCCGCGCCTGGCGCACTAGGAAAAGCCCCAGTGATAGCAAGGCAGGCCATCCTTTGTATACCCGCCAGACGAGCTACCACCGTCATGGCCTGTTTTTGGCCACCAGACGACAGCTCCGTACATTAGTGCAGGTCTGACCACGGAAACATAAAGCCAGTACAAGAACCTCGGCTTCAGTCCCCAGGGCCCACCTATCACACGACTGCATAGCATTAGAGACCACTTCCCCCTGGCAATGACCCTTTCTAAATGAGGTCCCCAGTTTAGAACCCTATCTAGGATCACGCCCAGGTACTTGACCTCAGACTTCAGCTCAACGGGAGAGCCTTTGAATAGAAAGGGACTAATGCCCTCCATCTGTAGCCTCCTGGTAAAAGCAACCCCAGCAGCCTTGGTGGGGTTGACAGTGAGGCCAACCTCATCGCACCAATTTCCCACCATGTTCATAGCAGCATTGGTCAGTTCTGTGATTGTTGTGTTGAATTTGCTACTCACAAGAATCAATATCATCTGCGTACCCCTGTGCAAAGACACCGCTGCTATTCAAAGAATTTAGCAGGTCATCCACAACCAGGTTCCACAGAAGAGGAGAGAGGACGCCGCCCTGCGGACAGCCTCTCATAGTCTTTGCACTAACACTTACTCCCATGAGGGTTGTGATGACAACCCTGTCCGTGAGCAAGGCCCTTATCCAGTCACACACCTGACCATCAACACCACGTCTTGAGACCGCATTGATGATCGCCTGAATGGCTGTATTGTCAAAGGCTCCTTCAATATCTAGAAAGACACCTATGGCTACCTCTTTTGCCGCCAGGGTCTTCTCAATCCTGCACCCCAATTGATGCAGGGCCGAGTCACGTCACCTTCCTGGAGTGTAGGCATACTGGTTAGGATGTAGAGGTCGCTCCAAAAGAGCTCCCTCCCAAACAAACCTGGCAACCATTTTCTCCATGGTTTTAAGAAGGAAGGAGGACAGGCATATCGGCCTGAAAGACTTTGACCGATCCATGCCTGTCCTCTGCTTCGGTATGAACACTACTCTGGACATTCTCCAGGATAGTGGGATGTACCTGAGAGCCACGGAGGCTCTGAACAGTCTGCACAGCTGGGGAAGGAGAATATCCAACCCCCACTGCAAGCAAACCGGTCTCACCCCGTCACCCCCAGGAGCTTTGTAAGGACTGAAAGAGTTGATAGCCCATTCAATCCTTCTGATGGTCACAATACGGTGCGCCAGACTCCACTGCAAATGGGTGGCGCAGCCCGCATGTCTCCCCTCACTGTCGGGTGGTTGATTACCCTCATGAACAATACAGTCTGAGAAGTGTGTTCCCATCATAACTTTTAGAACTACTTCCGGTTCAGTAATGTAAACACCTTGATAATCCTTGAGACTACCAAGCGGCGAGATAGGATTCTTTGTTAGTAGCTTTTGTAGCCTTGAACAACCCTGCACACTGGGTGCGGAAGTGGCGGGGTCTTCATACCCCAACACATGTGCCAAGCCAGAGCGTCCACGAAGCACACGCACAGCCACCTTCTCTCTTCTCAAGTGCTGTATTTTCCATGCACGTGCACCTGGGAACTGCCTGATCCAAATCTTGTCTTCTTTGATAATTCCGATCAGGCTGAGCTGATCTGGCGGGCTTTCAGTAAACTATCCCACAATATTTAATTTTCTTTTCCTACTACTCTCACCTGTCGGGTAATCTTTCCAACAATCTATCTTAAACTATTCTAAATCTAGTTTCCTTCTGTATCCAAGCCAAGGTGGAACAGCATATGCCGAGGGCTGCGTGATCAAGGGAGAGCTTGGTTGTAAATATGCGAACTCTGGATACCTGGCGACCTCCAGTTTAAACCTAGCCTTCCCCAAGTAGAGCGGGACAATGCTTGGGGTGACCTTTAGATCTCCGCTACAATGAGTACAGAATTTAAAGACAACCAAACAAAACCAGAGAGCTCTTGTAGCACTCAAAAAGTGAATGAAAATTCACGAAACACAGAGGGATTGATGATGGGCTCTGACCCTAGCAATCCTGAACAAACCCAAAAAACAGGCGGACTTCCTAGTAGAAGTCCAAAAGCCTCCGACTCGGTCAGAGTCGAAACCGATGAAGAAGATGCAATACTGGAGGGCGATCACCAGAAGGAAGAGGGAGCAAAAGTCGAGAGACAGCTCCCAGTACTGCCTAAGTTAAGTAGAGCCGCCAGGAAACGCATGGTCTGGTTTCGAAAAAGAGGGTACTCCCAAGAAGAAGCCAGGGAATTGGCCCTAAAACCAATTCCAGAAGAAAGAAATAAAAAATTAAACAAACAAAAGGAGGGAAAGAAACCAAAAAGACCTCACTCTGATGGATCCACTCCGGAGGCTCATCAGAGGAAAAAAACAAAGAACGAAGGAAATCAAGGGGAACACAAGGAGCAATCTGGACAACCCCAGAAACCTTCCTACAAACAAGCGGTAGCTGGTATAAGGGTGGGGGTTTTACACTCCAATTTTCCCGAGACCCTACTCACAACGGAACAGATGGAGAAGATCCAGAGCTTCATCCTGGAAGCTATTGTGGAAGAACAGGAGGGTCCCTACTCTCCAAGATTCTACGGTATCAACAGGAGACAAGTGGTTCTAATCTTCACCTGCGAAAACACCGAAACAGCTGAATGGCTTAAAGGAAAGCAAGACTCCCTCAAGCCTTGGGAAGAGGCCAGTCTGAGGATTGTACCAGAGGAAGAAATCCCTCGTGCGAGAATTGCGACTGTCTATCTTCCTGATAGTACACACGATACTACCGACAAGATAATGAAGCTCCTAAAAGGACAAAACAAAGAGCTATCTGTCGGAGAATGGAACGTTCTGCGTAGAAGCGACGAGGAGAAGTCTGTTCTACTCACCCTGGCAGTCGACTGCGCTACAGCAAACAAGCTTGAGAAGGAAGGTCCATGGATCGGCTACAAGTTTGGAAAAGTTCAGCTTAGACTGAAAAAGAAACACCAAGGAAACACAGAACAACCCACAAGGGAAGAGGGGACTTCAGAGAAATCTGAGACGGTCACCACAGAAAAAAGCACCACTGAAGAGATGGAAGTGGAGGAGGCCACGAAGGTGTCAGAGCAATCTGTACATACCTTACCTGAAAGGTCTACTCCACACGCCAGTGCAGCGGTCGAAGATGATAAACCAACCTGTTCTCTCTTCTTGAAGAGGGGACCTTCTCTCAAAGGACCATCCGTCTCGGCTCGAGGAAGAAAAGGGGACAAAGTCTCCAAGCAATCCAAAAGAAGAGACGGGGATGGACCACCTGGGGGAGGTGGGAAAAAGGCGTAAGTATGCGCCTAATACAGATAAACCTACACCATGCAAAGGGCGCAACTGACATCTTGGGAAGAAGGTTTATCTCAACAGGCCTGGATATCGCCCTAATCCAGGAGCCTTGGATCAATAGAGATTGCATCAGAGGACTGACGACTCAGGTAGGTTAATCTCATTTATGATCGAACAATTGGAAACCCAAGAACTTATATTCTAACTTCAAAACTAATAACAGCCTTTCCGATTACAGATCTAATAACAAGAGATCTGGTGGTGGCTACAGTGAAGGTGGCTTCACTGCAAGGGGACAAAGAGGTTACTATAGCCTCAGCCTACTTCCCCAACCCGTCAACAAGCTGCCCACCGAAAGAAATAGAAAGACTATTGCAGAGCTGCAGAGACAGGGGTTCGGCCCTCAATCTCAGCTGCGACTGCAATGCTCACCATACGTATTGGGGAAGCACAAACATAAACAAGAGAGGTGAGGAACTTCTACAGTTTATGTTCAGCAATGACCCAGTGTTAGAGAATAGAGGGTCAAGCCCAACCTTTATAACTAGAAATAGGAAAGAAGTCCTAGACATAACCCTATCTACAGGACTCAAAAACATAAATATTGAAAGGTGGCACGTCTCCAAGGAGGCCTCACTATCGGACCACTGTCCAATTAGGTTCGACAGGGTTAATTAGGTTAATGTACGGAGATAGGGGAAAGATACGTGACCCATAGGGTTCCTAAATCTACCAACTGGAGAGGTTACAGAGAGTCCCTAGCAGAAGAGTTGGAAGAAATAGGACCCTTTCAGAAAAATGAATTTGAATTAGAAAGGTCTGCACAAATAGTAGAGCAAGCTATAATAAAGGCCTACGAGAAAAACTGTCCTCCCAGGCAAAACCGGTTGAAGAGGGATGTGCCGTGGTGGACTGGGAGGTTGGAAACAGTAAGAAACAAAACGAGGAAATTATTAAAATGGGCAAAAAGGACAGACGATTGGCTCCCTTATCTACAGGTCCAAAATGAATATAAAAAAAAAACTTAGAACGAATAATAGAAGAACCTGGAGGAATTTTTGTAAAAATATTAACAATCTTTCCGAGGCATCCAGGCTTCAAAAAACTCTCCAAACGGAGCATACTAATCCTATGGGGACTCTAGTAAAGGACAATGGAGACCTAACAATGAACAGGAAGGAGACCTTAGAACTACTTCTGGAGACACACTTCCCGGGGGGTCAGCTAACTCGTAATGAGGATACTTATTCTCTATATGGGGGGGATCCAGTCGGGAGGTGGCAAAAGCCAGACAGTTGTCTAACAGACTATTCACACACAAAAGAATTAAATGGGCGATAAGATCGTTCAAACCATTTAAATCTCCTGGGGCAGATGGAGTTTTTCCAGCCCTTCTTCAAGAGGGGCTGGATATTTTATTAAATACCCTTAGCATTCTATTTAGAAGCAGTTTCGCCTTAGGATATATACCAAAGAACTGGAGGATAGCACTAGTGGTGTTCTTGCAAAAAAATGACAGGGATCCAACAAAACCCAGTTCGTACAGACCCATAAGCCTAACCTCCTTCATGGTGAAAACTATGGAAAAAATAATAAATAGACACATAAGGGACGTAATATTACTGGAACACCCGCTTAGTCCCACACAACATGCCTACATAGAAGGAAAATCAACCACCACTGCTCTCCACAGTTTAGTGAGAGAGGTGGAGAATACCTTCGAAAAAAAGGAAGCCCTAGTCAGCGTCTTTATGGGCATTGAAGGAGCTTTCGACCGAGTAGCATATCAATCCATGGAGACTGCGATGGAACGTTTTGGAGTTTCCCCAGACGTATTCAAATGGATAGTAGCCCTCCTAAAAAGCAGACATGTGAAAGCTAAGTACGGGGACGAATCGGCTGCGATCACGGCCCAAAGAGGCTGCCCCCAGGGGGGAGTCTTGTCTCCTCTCCTGTGGGCGATGGTAGTGGATGATCTCCTAAGAAAAGCAGAGAAGAGGGGAATAAGGCTACTATTTTATGCGGACGACCTAGTGCTTATGATTAAAGGGAAAAACATAGGCAGGCTGGAACGCCTAATACAAACAGAACTGAACTTCATAAGCAACTGGTGTCATGGGGAAGGTCTGCGGATCAACCCATCAAAAACTAATATGATTACCTTTACCAGGAAAAGGAAATTCCAGCTAGCAAAACCGGTCCTGGAGGGAATCAGCATTAACCAAACAAAGGAAGTGAAGTATCTGGGTTTAATCCTGGATGAAAAGCTCACTTGGAACTCCCATATTAGAAACAGGACATCCAAAGCAATAATGGCCCTTGGGGCCTGTAAGAGACTCTTTGGATTTAAATAGGGACTTAAGCCCAAAATGATATATTGGATTTATGAAACCATAGTAAAACCAATGGTCACATATGCTGCTTTAGTGTGGTGGCCGAAGGTCGAACAAACAACAGCTGCAAAAAGGCTACAGAGTCTTCAAAGGTTAGCTTGCTTAAGCATCACGGGAGCAATGAGCTCCTGCCCAACACTAGCAATGGAAGCGGTCCTGGGTTACACTCCTCTTGGCCAGGAGGTGATGAGAACAGCTGCGATGAGTGCAATGAAGCTTCTAGGAACAAAGGTAATAAATGCTACCTCCCTAGAAGGCCACATGAAGATATTGGAAAATTTTCCTGAGGCTGAAATGCTAACCAAAGTATCTGATACTATGGTTAAGAAATACTCCTTTGAAAAACCATACACGGTCTCTATCGGAAGTAGGGAGGAATGGATTAAAAGGGAGGCCTACCCTAAAAAAGGAGCCCTAAAGTTTTTCACTGATGGTTCACTCCTAGACTCTAGGGCAGGATATGGAATACATGGACCTGGAGTCGAAATGGCTGTGCCCCTAGGAAGACATGCCTCAGTTTTTCAGGCGGAGGTCATGGCAATAGATTCATGTTCCAGAAGACTCACACAGTTGAGGACAAAAGGATTATCATACCTAATACTCTCTGATAGTCAGGCTGCACTGAAGGCACTGGATACCTGTTCGATTGATTTGAAAGCGGTCTGGGAATGCAGGAATGCTCTAGCAGAGCTAGCAACAAATAACAGAGTAACACTCGGTTGGGTGCCGGGTCATGAAGGAATTCATGGGAATGAAAAAGCAGACATCCTCGCCAAAAAGGGAGCAGAATCCACATTGGTGGGGCCTGAGCCAGGTTGTGGGATAGCCTTCTCCAACATTAAAGCTCTGGTCAAAGATTGGGAAAAGAGGAAAAGATACAAGAATTGGAGTAGAGCCTCGGGTTTAAGAATATCCAAAATGTTTATCTCTCCTTATGCAAAAGGGTGGATAGCTCTCCTAGACCAGAATAAGGAGGATATAAGACTGATATTAGGGTTGTTGACGGGACATGGCCCTCTGAGGAAGCAACTTTTGAAGGTAGGCTTAGTCAGAGCAGCGAATGTAGACTCTGTGGAGAAGAGGAGGAGTCATCAGAGCACATTTGGTTGGATTGTCCTGCCATCGTAGAGACTAGGAAAAGATACTTGGGAGCATATCTCCTCAGCCCCAAGGACGTTAGAGAACAGGAGCCCTTAAATCTGATTGGTTTTTGCAAAAGCCTCGGTTTTTGAGGGCACAAATTAAAGTAAGGGAGGCGCAAAGGTCCTTTTAGGACTAAGTGCGGGGACAAAGTGTCCTCTTCCCTCAGAAGGAAAAAAAAAAAAAAAAAAAAAACCCTGCACACTATCGATATCGGTGCAGAGCTTCTTCCAGACTAGCCTCTTAGCCGTACGAACCTTGCGGTTGTATAGTGCAAGAGCCTCGTGGTAGGTCTCCCAAGTGCCCCAAGTTTTGGCTCTACTGAATAGAGCTCTGACCCTCTTCCTCAAAGAGGCTAGTTCAGAGCTCCACCAGGCTACCTTTGATCTATTCCTATTGATAACCGGGCAGCTGAGTTCGAAGGAGCCCACAATCGCAGAAGTAAGACTGTCGGCAGATTCGTCAAGCTGCGCCGTGCTGTGAATCCGTTTCCCATTATTGGAATCAGACTCTAGCTGTGCCCATTGTTAACGCTATGACCTAAAGGTCGGCGCAGCTGGCAATCGTGTTCGCGGCTACTGATAGATTATGCGCCAAATTCAAATCTATTGTGAAACTCGCTGCAAACCGGTTGGTCTATAGGAACTACAAGACAGTTCTACCTCATTCAAACCTTACATTGTGCTATTTACAATGAGGCAAATTTGAACTTTATTAAAGTACATTTATATTACATAGCGTTCTCACAGGATAGTACTACATTATTTCTAAATCATTGTCAACTTAAAAACGATTGTAAAGCAAGTTTGAAATTACTTGATTTTACTGTATTTACAAGAACACTCTTAACCATGTGGAGACTAGGTTACAATAAATCGTCGACATGATTACATCATCAAAAGAGACTGACTGATGACAAATCATGAATTGTTAACTATGTAAATAAGCCCAGTTTCAGCGATATATTGTCAATGTGTCATTACACACGACGTTTACACCATGCATAATACGTGAATTTTACGTTTTAGACTCTGATGATGGTTTATACTGTAAGTTTTTTATGCAAATTTTAGGAGATAAATGTTTACGATGACAACTGTTTTATCTCCTATCAAGTAATGTACTGTTTCAGTTCCAGCTGATTTTGTGCATGAACAAAATGATTTTCCATCAGCTGAATAGTAACACTATTCTAGATAACTTACCTTATAAAAGTTTGGCCTTAGCTGAATAGCAAATACAGCATGTTCTTCAGCTTCAATATATCTTTCCAAATGAATATATGCCGCTGACAGGTTGGTGTGCAGCTCTGAATTATTTGGCTCATGTAATAAACCTGAAAATAAGAATATAACATATTAAAACAGCTTAGAATTAAATTGACAAAAAATATGAACCAATTACTATTAATTTTAAAGCTAATTACGGGCCGTGCAGAAAGAGATACAGTAGTCCCTACTTCGAGCAGAGAAAACTAAATTAGGACCAATTTCGTAGTGGTGGAGTGACAGACTCTCAGTCTGATAAAGAATCTTTATTGCACAAACATTTGATAGGTTTACAAACAGTCTAAAACAAACTGGTTCATTCTAAAAATATAAAATACTAATACTATAATAAAACCAATATAAGCCAAAACTAGAATAACTAGTTAGTTATAATAACAAAATCATCATTTAAATATCTCCTTTACTATACAGTGCAGTCTCTATAATCCGGCCGTGCGCTAATATGGCACGTCCAGTGATCCGGCACTGTGCGAGCGATGACGGGTTGGGTCAATGCCTGTATTAGGTCTGATTAGGCATACTGTACTGTTTGTTTATTACGTTTTATTGTGTATTTAGTTATTTTCCAATTGTACTTTTGCGTTCTACTTATGTTAAACTATACTTTAACTGGTTTCTAATAAATTTCAATGTACATTTGTATGTTTTTCATACTTTTTTACCCATACACCCATTAATCCAGCCATTTCGGTAATCCGACACTACTAATCCCGATATACTGCCGGATTAGCGAGATTGCACTGTAATAGCATTTTTTAATTCAAGCAATCTTTAAGTTTTGCACAGAATTGTATGTAATTTTGAGATTTAAAATGTACTAGAAGTTTGTTATATAAACGTAATCCCACAAAGAGTGGACTTCTTTCAAAAATAGTTAAATTATGTATTGGACAATTAAAAATGGTTTTATTTATACTATTGTACATATGGTTCTGCTTAAAATTGTCAAATGAAAAGAGATCACTGTATACTGCTACCAAAATTTCATAGCTATAAAGACGAGGCAAAGTTCAAATTTTAGTTTGTTTGATTAAAGGTTGGCAACAACTCTATTATTTGTCTTTATCATTGCTCTTATTACATTCTTATGAGCTTTAAAAATGGTTTTGAACTGTTTAAGGTTCCCCACATTAATATTCATTATTTTAAAACAAATTGGATGTTGGAAAAATAATGTGTTGCGACTTTTAAGTGAGATTGTATCAGCCAATGTCCTAATTGAAAATATAAATTAATTTAACGTTTTTGATCAATATTGGTTGTGTTCTTTAAAATGTAACATATGATCAATTAATATTCCTAGAAATTTATTAGTATAAGAGAAGTTATTTTTATTACTGTCTAATTGTTTATTTGAATTTTGTCTAGCTTGAAAATTGTGTAACGTTTGTTTTTAGAATTGTTTAGTAAAAGACCATTTGCTTCAAACCATTCTCCTTTCACTTCAATAAGACTGCATGATATTAAGTGATTCAATATTTCAATGTTATAAATCTTACTAAGCAAATATCTGTGATTAACACAATCAACTTAGACAGAATTACAGATAAGATTACTTGTCTCAGTAGATTATGTAGAACCTGCTCAATTATATTTTAAACTTACTTAAAAGAGAATTTAGATTTAGAGATATCATTTGTGGGGTCTCAGAAGTGACTTCTGACAATTAAGCAGTATAGTGTAAGTTCCACACTACAGTGCTTGTAGGCTTATAGTATGGGATAATTTCAACAAATGTAAAGCAACTTCATACTAACTATTTGATTTGCTACTTTTCATACTTTATTGATTTGAACTATTACTTAAGTAAACCAAAGTTAAGATCGGAGGCAATTATTACTTTCTTGTATAACATTTCTTTTTAAATGTTTTATAAATAAAGTTTTAAAACTAATTTATTAACAGATAACTTTAAACAGGGTGACCACTCAAAACCACTTCAAATTCCCGATTATCTCGTCTATTTTCGAACCAAATAGACAACTGTAATACTGTATTTAACCCTTATGCCAGTTTTTATCTCTGTGTCTTTCGATGTGTCGACATGACATTGTGTATACCTAATTACTTTCCTTTCTGTGATGTTTAGAAAATACATGTATCCAATTCGTAAATACAAAGATAACAAATAAATACCAACACAGTACTACCGTGGGGCAGATTGCAGCCCAGTATTGCGGGTATGAGGTCTAGCAGTGGACGAACTTTCGGTACAAGACAATGATTTCGCCGGTACATAAGGTCGGTTCAGTACAATCAACAAATAAACAAAATACTTTCATCTGAACTCTACTTAATGAATTTATCTTTTGTGGGGGAGCAGGAAGCCTAAGAATACTATGTTACTTCAAAGCAGAGATGCAGAGAAATGAATATATTTAAAATTCCAAGTCATTTTTCTTTTTAAGTAATAGAAATGGTAGGTTGTAAAATGAGCTTCCAAAATATATTACATTTATGCAAAAATGTATGGATGTATATTTATAGAGAATATATTTATTTACAACTATGGAAAGGACGACGCGACGTACGGATAAAATACGAATTGGCGATCGTCCGTTTACTATCGAGGAGCTAAAGTCCGCCCAACAAATAAACAGACAGTGCACTCAGTCAGTTAGTTAGTTAGATTACAGTCAAGAACTACGAAACAAGACATAACACGTTGGACTATTTGGTATGAACAGTTCGAATCGTCTGAACGATCGTCACGAGTGCGTAGAAGTCGTTTCAGTAAATAGTTGACAGGAGAACTGGCGGGATTTCCAGCCATCGTCCAACCAATGCCGCTCTGATGACGAAAACTGATGAGCGTGGCTGGTTCGATCGGCTGGCCGTTTGCCGTTTGTAGACTGGCAACAACATTAGTTGAGTTTACACTGGCAAGTAAAGTTGCGAGAGAATTTTCACAACTAATGTAGAATAATGTGAACAATGTAAGCAGTTTTACTCACGAGAACTGTCGCAAGTACTTGCTACAACTGTATCGCTGGTTGTTCCGGGAGTCAAGACTTGTCTGTTCACACATGACAGTGATGTCTCGGCAATGTTTATAATTGAAATTTCAATAGCTGGCACTGTTCTCCAGTTCTTGTAACCAGCTGTCCGGCACTGGTTGTGGCAGTGCTCGCGAGAGCTCTTGCGTCCGTTTAGACTAGCGATGTTTAGTTGGACACAAAACTTGCGCCATTTTGTGCCGGTGTAAACGCAGTTCAGTCGAGATTTGGATGTGACCGTGATTTTAAAACATAATATCACTTCCTTATTTTAACCTATGTAATTTGATGACAATCGGAACGTGTGTGAGAAGCAATCGTTCATAGACCAACCGAGGCCTCGGCCGCGATACGAGCGGTTAGCGGTGGGTGGTGAGCGCTAGATTGGGCGGGGACTTAAGTTTAATGTTTGTGTTGTACATATGGGGAACACCCGACACTAGCCATGGCATACGTGACCAGCAGAGCAATACACACGATGGCGATTATCCACCATCAATTCTAAACATTAAATGTTTCTCCTGCCGCTCAACCCCCAGCTCAGTCTGTCATTGCTGTGGTCAAAAGGACGCAAACACCCCCTTCTCGACGGTACTTGTTAAAACTAATCCACTACTTTCTTCTCCAAAAGGTACCTTATTAAGTTTTGTATAAATCCAACTGACATTCTGGTGTACTCAAAAACCCGGGCTGCACCTCTTATCGAACCGTCAAACATTATATTATTCAACGAACGAACTCTGACGCCTGTTTATAACACTGTACATTTTAGGCCCGTGCTATCTATCTAACACACGTCTTTCTAAAATACTATTTTCTCTAAAGAATAAGAGTTGGACAACTTCGTCCGGAGACTCCACTTCGGCGACTAAATAATACTTAAGTACAAAAAAAACCTGTTTGTATCGCGGTTACTACCGCTCTGTCACGTTGCCGCTTAAAGCGTACAACTCGTTTAGTGCCGAAGTCAGAAACGATCGGTCGGCCGATTTTAATTGGCCAATGCATTGTTACTTTTTTGCGCGGAGGCTTGCTACGACACAGGAGTAGAACTAACCAAGATAAACTCATTACACTAGTGGAGGTAACCTTTGATCAACCAGCGTCAGATGTAGCTTACGAACATATGTGGATCTTCACAATTTCACGAGCCACGTCGCGTACAATACGATGTTTCGTGATTAATCAGTTCTTGATTGAAGAAGCTGTGAAATTATGTCTTGATTTTATAAGTTCTTGGAGACGGAAAAATTATTTTTGAAATTTTCCCGGTTCTAAAAAAATTTCCCGACTTATTCCCAGTCCGTTAAATTCCCGGCTTATTCCCGGTTTCACGGTCGGGTGGCCACCCTGTTACAACATTGTAGCCAGATATTCTGTAGTGCCACCACAACACAATTGAGTTATTTTACTTCAATAAAAGAGCCCTCAAAAATTAACTCTTTAGATTAGCTAGGTTTATCTCTGCAGCGACTGTGAAGGAGAATACAAGATCTTCCGTGTGAACTGTCCCTAATATATCCATCTATAAGAGTAAAGTTAGGCAGTCTATTTAAGAGAAACAGTTGTTTTTGTTAACTCAGACAAAGAATTTTCACATTCAATTCACAAATTACAATGAAAAGTTCAAAATCACTAAATTTATTAGTTAATCCTTGTACGATGTAGTGGAGCAGTAAATAAGGATATGTATTAGGATCATTATTTTGAACTATCTTTTCCTTAGTTATAAAAAACTAGTTTCACCAGGTTCGCTAGGGCTACCTGAAGTAGGATTAGATGATGGTGAAGGCATTATTCGCTTAGATTGACATTAGTACAATATTTAATGAAGTGTATTTAATGATTTTTTATTTAATAATGACAACCACAAATCACAATCTGTCTACGATTTCTTGGCAGTAACTCGAGCCTACACACGGGCTTTCTACAGGCCCATGTAGGCATATTTCCTAGGTCACTAATATTTTTTTATTAATACCTAATGAGTTCTACTTTTTAAAATAAAATAACTGCTACTATTAACGAATGTACAACTAGTTATATAAATTGATTCCTTAATGGTATGTTATTAATTAAACTTATAATTACTACTTAATTTTTACATGGTTACCTTTAGTTTATTTTTTAAGGAGTTTGAATTTTAGTTTGTACACTGTTTCATGTACCACAATAAGAAATAAATTATGATTCAATTCAATTTAATTGTGGTCTGAGAAAAGATGGGATTAGACTGCACTGGAGTGCTATCCAAGTTTGAGCAAGCAGTTGAGTCCTGTTGTACTTGGATTCCCCGAATGACGCTTTGGAGATTCAAAATCCAACCAATTAGAAGATTTTATTGTTGAGTCATAATTAATGACAACTGACTGCTTTCCAAATTAGTAAAGCACTGATCTGCATACAAGCAATTAACGTACCTACGTAAACCAGTTCAAATATATGTGCTACTAGAGTATTAAAAAAACGCGAGGATTATCCATCCGGAGTTACCATAGTTTAAAATTTTCAAACTCAAGAAATAAACAAGGTTATGGATACAAGGGTGAAGTGCGAAACTGTGTTTCTCCAACCCACTACACCAAATCATCCTTGAAATCATATTTAACTCAACTGCTCCACAATTTCTACACTCGTGTGTTCAGTAAACCTATATTCTTTTACCAGTCATACAGCACAGAGATACTGGCTATCAATCCTGTAAGATTTACTGGTGCTTCCCTTGCCTTTCTAACATTTCTGTTGTCACGCTTCATTTGGGGGCAATCTGTAGTGAGGTTTTCTAACTCAACTATGGGGAAGTACAAAGCTTGTTGAATTTGAATTGGTAAGGGTAAAGACTAAAGTTTCCATACTGATAAATTGCTAATTATTTTTGTAATACCTCTTGAAGGAATTAAAAGAAATACCAGATTGCACTACAACAAATTCTAAAAACATTCTTGAGACTAAAAACTGAAAATAATTCATAATTAATAGATTAAAAGCTTTTTAAAATCATGTCACAAATTTTTTATATGTGTTCACACATTAAATGACCAGATTTCATGTACGGCTTAATGGACCAAACTTCCAAATCTGATAACTGTTGAACTATCTAACTAATCCAATTTTGTTTAGTTACAGGGTAAAATTTTCTTTCATGAGGGACATTGTTATAAGGTTATCACTTATTTTATTCTCGTAACTTTGTTTAGAAAATTAAAACCAAAGATCTGGTGGATCCTTTCTAAACGAGGTTTTAGATCACACTATAGTATTTGCTCCATTCATGGTAGAAAATTCAAAACAAAGCTTCCGCTTTTAGGATTTTTGGGTAATTGAAAAAGCACTAGACAATATTTGAAAGAAAAACAAGGTTTTACAAGTTTATACTACATGTGGTAAATTTTGTGCATATTACAGAGCTAAATCTCACTTGATATTATTATTTGTAACCTTAGGTGTTAGTTTATTTTTAAATATATGAAAGAGATCTGATTGTAGACTTCAAAATATTGTGTTTTAGTTTACAATACTACAATACAATGCATGTAAATGGTAGCAGTGAGCATTATTCTACATTACTGACACCATTTTAACAGACGCATCGATTTTTTATAAATATCACGTTTCATAAGTAATAATCCAAATGTAAACATAAACAGAGTACCAGAACGTTATATACGACAATAACTTAGGATTTCCATATAGATACAAATTTTCCAAACTAAAAAATAAACTGTTTATTACAATGAAAATAATTGTTTTAATATTCCATTACGTAAATGTTAGATAGCATGTACACAAAGACTGGAATTGTATAACTTACTTTAACTCTGCGCTGATTCCAAAAATATACAGCTATTCTTAGGTTTCTCCAAAACAATTTTTACATAGCTTTGCGCAAAAAAATCGCATGTAGTCTAATATTTTTTGAATTTGATTAAAATATTGTTTTCTAAATAAATACAATCCATAGAGAGCAAACATCACTTTATCATAAGTATTTATGTGAGACAGTTAAAAAGTTGAAGTATTAATTAATTTGAAATCTCACCATATTTAAAAGAAGATACTATATGCAAAATTTAGACCTTCACTCCCAGACAATTAACAGATTTCTAAACATTTGATCCAAAATAAAGAAAACAGACTGAAAACTAAAACATTAACAGAACCACAACCACTAACACTAGGAACTAGCACCTACCACAACCACTAACACTAGGAACTAACACCTACGAGACAACTCACAACAACAGTCACACTACATTTGCAATATGTCAACAATGTTTTGTGTGGTAAAATAGGAAGATAATAAAAATTAACCAGTATTACGATTTATACTCTGCCAGAAAATATTCATTCAGTCATATATAAGAAAGTCAATTTAAA
Source organism: Homalodisca vitripennis (assembly GCF_021130785.1). Lineage (NCBI taxonomy): Eukaryota > Metazoa > Arthropoda > Insecta > Hemiptera > Cicadellidae > Homalodisca > Homalodisca vitripennis. Next base: position 20,693,710 of record NC_060210.1, read on the forward strand.
CAAATATACACATTTGTTATGATGGGAAATAATTGTTGTTGCTGATTCAGACAGACCTTTTGCAACAATAATTTGTTTCACACCAACTCTTGTGTTCGTTACAATTTATTGAAGTTTTCTGCGAGACCTTTAAGAGGTTGAACTGTATACTGTAATACGGGTGCAATTACACTTGTATAAATTGGCATTTAGACCTGAACTTTCAAACAGCACATATCGCCTCCATTAATGATTATATAATTAGCTGAGATCTGCAGCTCTGTACTCACCCAAACAAAGAATTAACAGAAATATTAAATCAACAAATTCAAGTTCTTCATTTCTAAATAAATAAATCAATCCAAAAATGATGTGGACGACGTTACATAACATAACAAGTGTGATTTGAATATATATGAATCCTTTTGACATTCCCAGCTTTCCACAAACTATTTGTGACACAATGAAACAGAAACTATTCACTTATTAAGGGTGACACAAAGTTATTGCTACTAGTGTAGAGTGCCCTGTGACACTAAACTAAATGAATATATAAGTAAAACATCATCATGTGGCATAAATAATTCAATACCAACAATTTAGCTAAAGCGTTTTCAACAGCTTTAACTTGAAACGTTTACGTCTCAGAGTAAGTCAAGTTGACAATAACTTAATGAGATATTATTGGAACATACATAAATTATTTATAACTCTTCCCTTCTTCCCCTCTCTCACTCACCCCCTCCCTCCTCCTCTCTCTCACACCCTCACCCTCCATCACTCTCTCACTCACCCTCCCTCTCTCTCACACTCACTCACTCACTCTCACACTCACTCCCTCTCTCACACTCACTCACTTACACTCACACATTAACCCATTCACTCACACACTCACTCACTCCCCCTCCCTCCTCCTCTCTCTCACTCACTCTCACCCTCCATCACTCTCTCACACTCACCCTCCCTCTCTCTCACACTTACTTACTCACACTCACTCACTCACTCTCACTCACCCACTCACTCACTTACACTCACCCACTCACTCACTCACTCCCCCTCCCCCCACTCTCACTCACTACTATATAATTGTAAGAGCAATAGTGTGTTTCATATAAATCTTTGTTTCATATAAATCTATTGATAACTCTTCCCTTCTTCCTTTCTCTCACTCACCCCCTCCCTCCTCCTCTCTCACTCACCCTCACCCTCCATCACTCTCTCACTCACCCTCCCTCTCTCTCACACTCACTCACTCTCTCACACTCACTCACTTACACTCACACATTCACCCATTCACTCACACACTCACTCACTCCCCCTCCCTCCTCCTCCTCTCTCTCACTCACCCTCCCTCTCTCTCACACTCTCTCACTCACACTCACTCCCCCTCCCCCCACTCTCACTCACTACTATATAATATTGTAAGAGCAATAGTGTGTTTCATATAAATCTTTGTTACTAATGTAAGGTTCAGGTGACTTTCATGACACTACAAAATTGTTAACAATCCAATTATGGCATGATTGGAGAAAATTCTAAAAGGAACTTATTAAAACCATATTGGCTTCAGTTTTATTGAATTAAGCAACAATATTTGTTGTTGTGTAATGTCCAAACGGTTCACCCTTCTGGTGTGCACTCTGAACTACTATATTTTATTACTACCTCTGTCCAGACTACACAGCAAGTAACGTCTAAACAGTCATTGTCTTTTAAAACTGATACCAATATCAAAGTCATTAAGCATGTAGTTAATAGGCAATCTACTTTTTATCAGTTTAAATTTTCTCAAAGATTTATTTAATACCTTAACCTTTTGAGAGCCAAGCGCTTACTGAGGGGGTGGTAAGGTCAGTAGTAGCATTATATCCCTTAGGGCTGAGCACCCTTTTAGTATTTGCGTACTGTTCCAACGGATAATTCACAAATTGTTCAAAAATAAATTAAATGTGATTATTTTTGCTTTCATCTGTAGGGGAAAAAGTAGGTTACAGCTTATAACATATGGATGATAACATTGTTGACGTTTTTAAAGAAAACAAATTAAAACTACGAAATACAGTAATTGTAAATTTTGATCCTAATTTATTTGTACACCTTTTTATTGTTCCGAGTGTAAATAGAACCAAATATACAAAGATAACTGAGTTTTTGTATTTTACTGTAAAATGTTGAAAATCTGTATCTGTATGTAAGTTGGGTCCCATATTTGGCAAATAGCTTCAAGACAGATAATCTATTTTTATTTGATTTCAACATTTAGTAAGAGAATAATAAACATCTGAAAACCTGATCTAGTCGGCCTATAGCACTTTTTGGAAACATCGCCTTTAAGAACATTTTGAAATTCTTCGAAGGTTGATTACAAATCAGCTCTTGGTATTCAGAGGGTTAATGGTTTCTGCTGTAATATTACATTCCAAGCAAAGTTACAAAATTGTGCAAAATATTTAATATTTCCCTTCAATGCATTTCATGTTTTATTCTCTTATTCATCATAATATTATATTATACTTGCCACGCTAGCGGCATGGCATAGTAATTTCCGTTCACATAGTTTTGGCATTTCTCTTAGGACTTTAGCTCCTCCTTGTGGTCATCTGTAACTACTTAGTCATTGTATACTAGAGTTCAGCTGTGTTTACACAGTGAAAACAACAATCATGTTTGGGCATTGTGTCAATACATTTATTCGTATTGTACTGTTTGATGAAATATTTTAGTGTGAAATAAAGAGAACGATTTTATGTTTACTGATACCATAACTCTGATATCGAGATTGCATTTCTGAATGGAAAAAATAATCCTTCGGCGATCGGATGGCCAGTGACACAGCCCACGCCGTTCTCGGCATCAGACTGATATTCATCACGGAGGTCTTCCCCCACCATCTCGGAATTATTTTTACTAAAACCTGCAGTATTTACATGTGGCATTTTGAATTTAAATAAATCAAAAACAATTGTTTTATTGCTACATACACAGACACCGTAAATGAAATTGATATACTTTTAGTTAACATTAGAAAGTGGAATTAGATACTTATTGAATAATGAAAGAAATTACAGTTTATATTGCGACTTACACAATCACTGTGGCTGACTTTTGTTTTTTGTTCTTTTAATTTTTTGCTTGAGTGGTATTTCTCAAAACATGTGTCCATATGGAGTCCAGGACTGTTGGAGCATGTTTTGCGACAGTAGTTCATTTTCTTTGCGATCATTCTATCACTGCAAACAAAGCAGTCCTTAGTTTTGCAATTCTGTAGAGGATAGGACAAATGTAATTTGCCGTTAAGTTTTTGGTCATCTACACTGTAAGATAGTTTTCCTCTTTCATTCACATTTCGTACTTCACCGACTAATTCTTTAATCAATATATATCAGTAACATCTTCGTCAAACTCAACGTTGTTGGTTTTGATTAGTATTGTAAAGTACAAACGAGTTAACGATGGCAGTTTCCAATAACCAGAAGAGTACTTTTCTCTACCACTTGATGGACTTCCAGGTAAAAGAATATTTTAACGCATTCACTGCATGAAATGTGAACAACTGTATAACTTTTGCTACCAGTTGCCAGTGCTTGCTGGGACCGGACAAACACTTCTTTATTCCTTACATTCATCAAATGAAAGGCGGTTACATGTAATGAAACAGATTTTTCATTTAGTTCAATGTTTACTTGACAGGTTTCACCACTTTACAGCCATCAAAACACAAATAAAATATTTACAATGCAGAATGTATTTCTTAGCCAGTGACACTTGCCCTCTAACGATTGAAGGAATTCTATGTTGGCCAGACTCGACTCACTGGCCATCCGAGCACTGAGAACAACTCAAATAGAAACTAACCCTTCGCACATTACTAATAAATCCATTAACTTTCCAAGACAAGTAAAAGAATTTTGTTTCTTTAACCCATTGGGAAACTTGCCTGAGCGTCACTCGTTGTGCTCTTTCTAGACGCTAACGATTACGTATTTGTTTATTTTCCCACTAGATTGTAGTTTTGTGCCCTCATGCATTGGTAATTGCTATATGCTCAATTTTCGTCAATTCAATGTTCTGTTTGCATTCTATGTATCGTTTAACTGTTTATAATTGTTGAATGAGTTTTTAGTTCTTCCGCTACCTCATGGAACATGACAATGTGTGTACTTCAGAAGTAGACAGATACTTGGACAGTGATATTGGAATTTCAAAGATACTAAAAGACTGACACAAAAATGAATTATAAAAAATAAATGAATGGTTATTGTATGTAATCTAAATATTTTATCTTAATTATCATTTTAATAATAACAATTGAATATAACAAACAGTTTAATTTTATCTCCTAGACATCTTATTCAGGAGCTTGTTATAAAGTCATCAAACCGAAAAAGAATTATGTAAATTTTGATTGTCTTGTTATTATGCAAATAAGTACACCAATAAAAACTGGTTTTCCATGCAAAAAAAATTGTGGTGTTTTGAATAAAGATTTATTGAAACAGATAAACAAAAAAATACTAGAATATTGACAATATTGATATATTTAAAAAATTTTGTAGTAAGAAAAACAAAATATTAAAAGCAACTGTCAATTAATTTATATATTTATTTATAATTTTATGGCCTACATTGGACCACTTTAGTCACTTTATATTTTCTAGTCTTTCTTCTTTTATCCACCCAATATTTCTTCATCCTTTCCGAGCGTAATTTCCTTTCCTCCTCCGGAACCACTCTTCCTATTCGTTGTTTGTTTCTTTTCAGCTGTAGTGTAGAGTATTTGTCATTCAATATCTTCAATGTGTTTGTCTTGTGTTTTAAATCCTCTACTGTAATTTGTAACTCTCTCATATCTTCTTTTAATTCTGTGATCCATTTAATGTCACTTTTACTATACCACAGTTTTTCTACTATTTTCCTGCTAATTCTATTTTCAGGTGTTCTTAACAAATGCCCCAGGAATGATATTCGTTTCTTTTTAATTATACTTGTAATGGGTTCTATATTTTTGTAGACTGTTTCATTGGAAGCTAGTCTCCAAAGTCCGTCTACTTGATAGTTTTTGTTTAAGCAAGTTCTGACTATTCTTCTCTCCATCTTAAGAACCTTATCTATTGCAATAGTATATGTTGTTTTAAATATTGTTTCACTTGCGTATGTAATTTGTGGCAGAGCAACTGTTTTGTAGTGTCTTAATTTTGTATTTATTGAAAGACATTTTTTATTATACGTATTCTTAGTAGCATGTTTAATCTTAGTTAGTTTGTCTATTTTACTTTGCCAAGATGGTTTTTCATTCAGGTTATAAGTGATTACTTCTCCTAAGTATTTAAATTTCTGCACAATTTTTATATTGTGGTTGTCCAACCTTATTTTATTTGCAAGTGGAGGCTGCGTTAATAAAACTTCTGTTTTTTCAAACGATATCTTTAAACCAATTTTCTGAGCTATATCTTGTAAAGATTTAATTTGCTGTTTTGTTTCCTGAATGTCATTGGCCAAAAGAGCTAAGTCATCAGCAAACCCCAGACAGTTCAGATTAATGTTGTCCCTTTGATATCCAATCTTTATGTTTTTTTGGTTATTTCTTTCCCATTCCCTCATGACGTACTCTAATGCACAGTTAAAAAGAAGCGGTGATAATCCATCACCTTGTCTTAAGCCAGTCTTTATCTGAAATGGTTCTGAAAGTTCTCCTCTAAACTTTATTTTAGACTTTGTATTAGTTAATGTTAGTTCTATTAATTTAATTAATTTGGGGTGAAGTCCAAAATGTCTCAGTATTTTTAATAGTGATATTCTATGAATGGAATCATAGGCTTTCTTGAAATCAACAAATGTTATCGAAAGTTGTTTATTTTGTTTTCTATAATATACCATAATTAACTTTAGTGTAATTATTTGCTCTGTACAACTTCTCCAAGACCTGAATCCTCCTTGGTATTCTCCAAGTTCTTGATCTAGTTGGTCCTTAATCCTGTTGTAGAGAATCTTTGAAAAAATCTTATAAGTACAATCGAGGAGTGATATACCTCTATAGTTATCTGGATTACATCTGTCACCTTTCTTGTGCAAAGGGTGAATTATAGCTATAGTCCATTGATCGGGAAATTTCTCAGTAATCCAAATTTTCTGTAGTATCATATGAAGAGAGGTATGACTAGATACTCCAGCATACTTCCACACATCTGCAAACATTTGGTCTTCACCACCTGCTTTGTAGTTCTTCAATTCTTTAAGTACAGTTTCCACTTCTTTTACTGTAGGGGGGTTAATATTTACAGGTTTGGTTTTTATTGGAGTATTAGTGTTGATTTCCAAAATTTCCTCCGGTTCCTTACAATTCAGGAGTTCCTTAAATGCTTCTGCCATTATTTCAGCATTCTCCTTATTGTTATGTGCAGTTTTTCCATTTTTGTTTTTCAACAATAATGTCGGAGGGCTGTACTTTTGTAATTGTGTGTGAAAGGCTTTGTAATAGTCTCTAGAGTTGGTTTTATAGTAATTCTTCTCTATAGAGTTAATTAACTGTGTTTCATATTGTCTCTTACATTTTCTAATAATTTTGGAGAATAGTTTCCTTGTGTTCTTGAGGTTATTGGCATTTTCCTCGGTTTTATGAGATTGAAATTTTAACCAAGCCTGATGCCTTCTTTCATGCACTTCGTCACAGTCGTGGTTCCACCAAGCATGTTTTTTCCTTGGATTTAGTGGTGCCAAATTTGTTGCGTGTTCTTTGAGAATTTGTTTTATTTCCTCCAAATTTTCAGTCAACTTAATTTATATATATATATATATATATATATATATATATATATATATATATATATATATATATATAAGAAATTGCGTCTGAAAAATTGGCTAATTTATCTTTATCCAAACTCATTATATTAATGTTTTAGTACATACATGCATATTTGCCAAAATCAATTCAAACATTTAGTCCTAGTGAGGCTAGGTTAATTGCTTCCTCAATGGGTTAAGTATAAAACAGAACATTTTACTTAAAATTAGTGTATTTATTTATAAAAATAAAAAAGAACTATTTACAAAACTGTTTATTTCAAATAAATTTTAATTTCATTGTAAAATGTTATTAAACTGAAAAGGAGATGCACAACTGACAAGCAGGCAGTCAGAGTTAGACAAAGGGCGCTTCCCTCCCCCTGCCGCTGAGTGAAGATAATTTATAAATACTTTCTTGGCAACTACGATAAGCACAGAGTGCGCACCGGGCATTTTAAAGGTCTTTTGTGAACTAAAAAGACTCTCCAAGAGACATTATCTATATTATCGGATATAACTGTATTTGGCGTTTTGGTCAGTCAACCATTCTAACATATCCGTCTACGGCGTGGGAAGGGCTAATACAACTTGATGTGTTTGAGATGACTGTCGTTCTGTCAGACTGGTCATGTGATCATAGAGGACATCAGGGTTTAAGCTGGGATGAAAATTGTCTTAGCAAAAATGCTACAACCTCTTCAGACTCTTTAGCAAAAACGTTTGCTATTAATAGCATTGGTGTTCGGCGGAGATTCCAATAATCCTTATCGAAAAGCAGTCTGAATTTGTCTAATATTTTAGCATCCAGAACCAAAATTTAGTTGAATAAAAATATTGTGGTTAAAATATGTAGAACCTCAATAATTAAAAGGTGACATTTTTATGAAGAGGTTTGATTAAAAACTGTTTAACACTTAAAATTTATTGTAAAAATACACATATACAATTGAAAGTCTTCTTTATTTCAATACACAATATAAAATGAAATAGTATAGATTTTTTTAAACAAGTTACTTTTTATCATACGTTTATCTTTAGAAAACTAATTAGGCTCTAGCTAACCCATCTCTCTAAATCTGTAGTAGTCTTCTTTGTTTTCTAAACACTAATGTTTAAACCTCATTGAAATGAATTCCTGTCTATTAGATGCTTAAATTACTTATACTTAACCTTTTATGAATGCCTGTCATTCCAAATAAAATCTGACTATAACATAACCTCAAAAAATCTTCAGTACTAGTTCTAGACATCAAAATGAACAACCCTCTGAAGGTTTTCTTTTCGTTCGTTTGGGCCTCAGCCACGGCACACCAGTGTTGCTGTTATAGCAACAAGTCGTGTGCATACGTTCCACACTACTCTTGCATTGGGCGTGACCTGCTCGCGTCATTGACTGAAAGAGGAAACCGTAATAAATTAAATATTGTTTTAATATATTTTACCATTTCCCATAATCTTTTCTCATACTGGCTTTGAACCTCCAACAGCACGTTTAACAATAAATAATTAATTTTCAAAATTGCAGTTTAGTAGTAAAGTGTCAAAAAACAGTACTTTTTCATTCTTACAGACACAAAACTTGGGTATTATTTGTAAATAATTTTATTTATATTTCTAGACGCACAAATAAAGAAGCTAAATTTTAATGAAACCTGTAATTTTAGATCTATCAGTTAGTTAGTGGTTGACGTTCAAACTCTAGTATCTATACTTTTTGATCCGAGAGTAAGCAGGCACTTTCCAACTACACAATTCATCGTGCGGCGGTGTGTCATGGTGGTAATATTTTATATTTTACCTTATGGAATCATTTAACACAGTAGTTTTAACACTGTAACTGATTTTCCAAATGCAATATACTTTTCAAGTGTAGTCCTTCTTTCTTGCTTTCGTCACAATTTAGCAAGAACTTTCTTGTCAGCGTTGCATTTTCTCAGGTCCTCTCGCAAAATGTGACAAATGCAATCGCAGCTTAAACTCTGGAGAACATACTATATCTGATCGTAAAGGGTTAAACAATAGTGCACATCAGAGATAAGAATAAACATAATGCTTATTTACCATATTACACAATAGAAGCACTGATAATGTCAAATATTACAATATTTCAAACAAACCTCAATAAAATATAATTTTTGTAAAATTATATCACTTTTTAATGCTCTTAAATATAATTTTTACTTGTACAACATTGCATTAGCCACAATTATGCAACATTGGGAAAATGTACAATGTTGACAATCATAAATAAATGAGCCTGCTATTCCAAACAAATGCCATTACATCTAAGATTATATACCTACCTTTTTTATAATCGGCTATGGCTCTTTTGAAGTCATTTTTACTATATCTATGATTTCCAGAGTTTTTGAATTCCACAGCTTTAGCATGTTCACTCTCAGCGCTAGTTGACTGCTCACTCCCCTTACCCTGGTCAGCCATGGTGGAAACTGTTCTGTAAAACGTCACAACAAACCTATACATCTGAGATAAAAAAAATAAAACTACTTTAATACTAATGGTAAAATTAAGATTCCCTGGTAAATACTCATAATTAAATTCTCAGAAAATAACTATCTGGTAATGAGTAATAATAGGATTAGACCTGTGACATCCCAATTGGTAATATCCAGAACGAATGATTTTATCACTCAAACTGTACAAATTTTCTATTAAGACATAACAATATTTTTACCTTAGACTATGTTGTTTTGCTGATTTTCTGATGATACCGTATTACGGGGTGAATAGGGACGGCGAGGTGATTAGGGACAAAAACGGAAAAAGTTTTGTTTTATTTTGTTACATACATGTTTTTTATCAAATAGTGGTAAACAAAGTGTCAATAGTTAAGCCATAACATACCCTACGAAAACGTGTCTGAAAAAAACTTTGTTGACATTTATTACTCTATGTTTACAACTTCTGTGTTTTGTTGACTTTTTAGGAATTTGTCATAACCTCAAAAGTTTGTTGTGAGTTGAACCAAGTTGATGTTTCTATGAAACAAGAATAACCTAGCCTTTTTAAATACCTCAAGGTGAGTAAAATAACGTAATATAAGTAGAAATAGGATGATAATTTATTATGTTACAAATTATAAAACAAAAAAAAGCGTACTTCGAAGAAAAAAAGGGGTGAATGGGGACATTGTTTGTGGTCAAAGCCAAGTGATCTAACATAAAATAGTTTGTTGCGTAGGTTACCTTCAATGAAAGAAATTGCTTATTAGATGTTTTTATAATGATATTTATGCAATCTTAAAGTATATTTTTAAGACTTAGTCTAATCTGTGTCGTTTGATTTCAGATGCCGAGGACTTATAAAAGAGATCCGAGGGCCAAACATCACCGCCCTGTTGATGAAGAAGCCATAAAACGAGCACTAGATGCCGTGGCAAAAGGCATGTCTATTAGAAAAGCTGAAGAGCAGTTTAAAATCTCAAAATCAGCGCTGCACCGATACGCAAAAAAAGCAAGAAGTGGACGAGAGTTGACTTTTAAAAAGAAAGGGGGACAGACCGCGTTGGACTCAAAGTTAGAGCAAGAAATCAGTGCTAGCCTATCTAAGTGTGGTGAATGGGGTTATCCTCTGAGTACATTTGATGTCCGGTGTTTTGTTAAGTATCATTTGGATAGAGAAGGGAAGAATGTATCAAAATTTAAAAATAACTTTCCTGGTGCAGACTGGGCTGATGGGTTTTTATCAAGACACAAGGCCATTCTGTCCCAAAGAATGTGCCAAAACATTAAAAGAAGTAGAGCGAAATTATCTCCAAAAGTAATCAATGACTATTTTGATGAGTTGAAGGACACTGTTACAGATGTTCCTCCAGATATGATAATCAATTATGATGAGACTGCGTTGTCCGATGACCCAGGCCATCGCAAACTAATTTTTAAAAGGGGTTGTAAATACCCTGAGCGAGTTATGAACCAAAGTAAGAGCAATGTGTCTGTGATGTTTGCTGCCACTGCTTCTGGCAAAATGCTGGCTCCTTACATAATTTATAAAGCCACTAACTCGTACGATTTATGGTGCCAAGGTGGACCTCCAGGATGATTTTACAACCGCACCAAGTCAGGTTGGATTGACGGAAACACATTTTTAGATTGGTTTCAGAGAGTTGTCATCCCGTACTGTCGCAGATCAAATGGGAAAAAAGTTGTAATAGGTGACAACCTAAGTTCACATTTGTCACCGGTTGTTATTCGGCTTAGTGAACAAAACAACATCCAGTTTGTTTTTCTGCCGGCTAATTCAACCCATTTGACGCAGCCCCTGGATATAGCACTGTTCGGTCCCATGAAAAAATGCTGGCGTAATGTTATGGAAGAAGCAAAATTTCATGAAAGGAATAGCAATGCCTTTGATAAGAGATATTTTCCATCTCATGTGAGGAAAGCCCTACAAAAACTAGAGCCTAACTTACAGAAAGACATCATTGCAGGTTTTGACAAGGCAGGAATTTTTCCTCTTAATCGAAAACGTGTGTTGGACCGGCTGCCCCCTGAGCTGTGTGAGGATGAAGATGTTGATGGCAGTCAGGCTAATAGCAGCACTAGTGTAAATGACAGTTTAAAAACTTTCTTGAAAGAGATGCGTTATGGTGATGGGAGTGAAAAACAAGCAGTAGGCCGAAAAAAGAAACTGAATATTTTTCCGCAGCCGCAGCGTCACTCTTGCAGATTTTGATGACCCTGACGAGGAAGAAACAGAAAATGAAAGATCTGAAAACGAAGATGTACCAGACAATCAAGAATTTTCTAATTATGATTCTAATGAAGAAGGTTTTGATATCGAAAAGAGTGATGAAGAGCGTTCTGAAGATTTAGCGGAGTGCATCAGTGAAGGAGACTGGGTGAAAGTGAGATTTACGTATGATAAGGGGGTAAAGGTTTTTATTGGGAAGGTTTTAGGAATCGAAGATGCAGAATTTATTGGGACATTCCTTCGGCAGTCCAGTAAATGTGACAATATTTTTTATTTTCCCAATGTGCCTGCCTGATGAGTTCCCATTTAACAAGGATGACGTTTTGGCAGTTTTTAAAACCGCCACACTCACAGAAGGGACGGTATATTTTTGAATCCGACCCCCTAAAGTAGGCCAAAACAAATGTAAAAAGTGTGTCTTCATAAATTTTATTATTTTATATAGGCCTATTTAAAAACCATTGAAATGTAAGTAGCCTACTGTAAAACTTTGTTACTTTACAAATAAAAACTTTGTACTTTGCAACGATTTTCAAAATCATTTATCCTTATTTATGACAATATGTTTACAAAATAATGGTTAACAGAATATCTAATCATGTTTAATAACTAAAATGGAATTAAAAAAAACATAATAAGTGTCCCTATACACTCCATAGTAACACCCAATAGGCATTTTAATGTAAAATAAATAGGTGTCCCTATTGACCCCAACCCTGGGGTGAATAGGGACAGTATGAATAAAATAAATATAAAAATCAGTATTACTGATTGAGAAAGGAGAGGGGTGTGATTAGATGCCTAGACATTAGTACCAACTATTAACCATGTGAGTTATGTCAGATGTCATTTGGGTGTTAAAATATTGTTAAATAACTTTAAAAACTGTCCCTATTCATCCCGTATTACGGTACTGGTTTTTCTATCCATGTTCAAGTTATCACTACGTAAACGAAGCCAACAATCTATTTATGTATCATACATTTCCATGGTACAATAAACACTAGAAATAACTATAAAATACTACTACAGAAAGGGTGACAGGTGCATCAAAGTGCAAACATTCATGAGAGAGGACCAAGAAAGTGCTGATATCTACCAGAAATCACCAGAACTACTTGTGTGACGCGCAGTTGTCATAGAAATGATACTTGTACGATATACAGCAGACAACAGAATAAAACAGGACCAATATAATGATGCATATCATTACATCAGTATCGTATGTGAGAAGTGCTTAACTATCAGTAGATGATGATGTCTATGAAAGTTTAGCAGTGGAAAAGTTCTTAGACGGTCTTCATGAGCCAGAAATGGGCAAAGACTTGCCTGCCCTAAGACCTTGAGCGAAGCATTGACCCAGACCCTAGAATTCGAAGTAGTGAGGCAGTCTGTTCAGGGTCATGGATGATTAGGCAGTAGAAGCAATGTTAGCTATGAGTGCAAATAGTCTCTACATCAATAGTTCGGTGAATGGGAAGCCGAGAAGACTCCCTATGACACCGGAGCCACCATAACTACTCTTAACCCTAGCATTGTAACTGATAAGAGGAAAATAGATCCACCAACCTGGACTTGGTGGAAGGACCGCAAAAGGGAAGTGTGCACATACAATTTTTTTTTTAAGGAGAGCTGGACATAGAGATGTATTTTGGTCTAGTGGCCATTTTGTTACATTTGAAGCCACCGCAAAAAAGGTACATTTTGTTGGAGTTCGGGATGCCAGTACATTCAGAGGTGGACTGGTACTTTCTGCTGCTAATATTTTAACATCGTCTAAGAAAAATGGTGGTCCTCTGACAGTTTTAGAAATTGATGAGGCAAAATTTGGGGGAATGAAATATAATCATAGCAGAAGAATCCAGGGACAGTGGGTTTTCGGGGGCATCGTAAGGCAGAGTAAAAAATCATTCCTTGTCCCTGTTCTGACTAAAACAAAACCTTTATTTAAAAACAAATTTAAAAACCTAGGCCTGATATTAATAATCAATTTTACTAGGCCTAACTTATAATTCAAATTGCAATCAATCCTTATCGCAGACTCAAATGCATTTGTTGTCTAGGTACATCCTTACACATTTTTAATTTTTTACACTCAGTTTTTATACTTTGACTAGCAGAAGATTTGACAAATTTATATTATGAAGAGTATTACATATTCTCTAGTTTATTGTAATAGAAATAATGAAAAATATACAAAGTTTTACAGTAAACAAAGACTTTTATAATGAAAGTCTGTGAAAAACCCAAAAACAGCCTGTTAGTTACAGAAAATCAACTGCCAGTTAAAGGGTTAAATGAAAAATATGTTTGTTATAAAAGATTTAAATTATGCTTATGAAAGACAGTAATGACTTTTTCACAACTATGTTAGCCTACCTACACAACTATGTTAGCCTACCTACACAACTATGTTAGCCTACCTACACAACTATGTTAGCCTACCTACACAACTTTCAATAAATTTCTAGGTTACTTTGGCCTTATTATTTTCATAATCAGTGGTTTAAGACAGACATGTAAGGCTGGTCTCAGAGACATAATTAGTACACAACCAGTTTACAAGATATCAAGAGATGAGTCAACACGTTCAGGTTTCTGAGACCTGATCTGAGGTAAGTATGCACTCTCCAATCGGGTATGGCTGTAGTATAATAAGAGCCCAACACTCGAATGGTATCAAATATGGATTAAAACAATTTAACCCTTTTAGCACCAAGAGCTTATATATAGGTTCAACCTGTTAAGTCATAAAACACCGAGAACCTTTATTTAGGCTCAAGCTAGGTTGATGGTGAAACGTCCAAGAGCCTATATAGGCTCTCAACATTTTCATACAGTACACAACCATTTATTCACTAGTATCAATAAAATTAGTACTGATTAATGCATTTTATGTAAAATGTACTATAGCAAGTAGACATTCATATAATATTCAAACAAAGTAACAATACACAATGAAATGTTTTATCTAACAACACATGCGTTTCTATGGTAAAAGTGAGTTTTTTTTACTTTTTTACTAATAAATATATAAATTGTTAGTATTATTTTACCAAATTTTCACTGGCCTTTCTCAATTAAACATGTTACACTATAATACAGAGGTTTGTTGAGTAAATATTTTTTTCAAAAATGTATTGAGCTCTTAATTTACACACAAAAAATCAAAAAAGTATCTTAACTTTTAAAAGTATACAATTTTAACGGATCAACATTTCATAAATTCCATTACATGTCATTGTTTTCCTATTAATAACAAAAAAATGAGGTCAAAATAATTAGTTTATCACGAGATTTAGCGAAATGAGAACGATTTATATCTACATAAATCATAAATTTCACGTCATAATTCATAAGGGTACGTCCAAGATGCACGCTGATAAAAGCAGGTAGACAGAGTCAGATTTCTCGGCGCCGACTGTCTGACTCTGAGCGGCAGGCGGATGTGGCCATTATGTAAGCAGGTTGTCAGCGCAGAAAGAGCTGCCACCAAAAAGTTATCAGTGTACAATGGAACTTACAAACAAACAGGCTGCAGCTTTATTGCTGCTTAGTGACAATGTTGCAACCAAGTTAAAACCAATGAGAAGTGAAATACATCCAATTAATAAATTAAGATCTGTTTACGGGGAGTACAAACCCCTATTTCCGCAATTACTTGCCGACGAAAACAGATTTTTTTAAATATTTCAGAATGATCCTGGATACCTATTATTTTATTTTGTCAAAAATTGAACACAGGCTGACTAAGAACTGGGCGAATTACCACACAACCCCTATTCAAGCGGAAGAGAGACTGGTTGTCACATTAAGGTACGTAAACACAATTTTTATAATTGTTATTATTTAATTAAACCTCTTGCATTATTAACTCAATTCAAGTAGACTGATAAATGATCTTAAGGAATAAACTAATAATAAATATCACTGTACATTAAGGTATGTAAACACAATTTTTATAATTGTTATTATTTAATTAAACCTCATGCAAAGTTAATATAATTCAAGAAGACTGATACATGATTTTAAGGAATAGAGTATCACTGTAATAACATAATACATTTTTATTTGAAAAACAATTTCAATTTCAGCTCAAATTTAGAACGAAACATATTTTGATCCTGTGAGAAGGGTGAGCCCAGAAAATTCCTCTTTATGTTGAGGGAATGATTCTTCATGTCGTGGGAATGACTGAGTGTTGGGCTGATGTCCATAGTTCTGATTATATTTATCAACTGACGGAGGCCTACTATCATACGAAGACGTTGAGAGAGATGGGGATGGCTGTGGAGTAGGTCTACCACCTGTCGAAGTTCCTGGAGAAAGCTACTGCAAAGATCCTACCATGAAAGCAAACTCCTCCACAACTTGTTGAATACGGCTCCGGAATGTAAGTTTCTTTTCCATGGGTATTTTTGACACAAACGGAAGCATGCTTTTAAAAAACATCATGTCATCATTGTCAGGTCCTCTCTGTAATGCACTTTGGATAGTGTCAATTTTTCGTTGCTCCAGTTGTAAGATTTTTTCGTTGTATAAGGTGTTGGTTGCCATCATACGTCTTCTCTTCGTATACTGTAGTATAGAGAAAGTATAGTGATCACACAAATTCGATGTTGGTTTTTGACGGACCTTTACATTTTGGGGTCCCCTGACCCCAAAAAAGTGGTTTTACAAAATGTCTGTTACAACATACGTTGTTTACTAAACATTGAAATTGACTTAAAAAGATCAGCTGATTTACTAACAAACATTATAATGATTCTAGTAATTGAAGCAACCCTTATGTGGGCAGTAGCAAATGAAACCTATGTCGACCCTGGCCTATAAAACATGTTTTAGAACATTGTGAGAAACTATGTGCCAGTTCTTGATACCGTTTATTTTAATCTGTGATCCTCTTTAAAACACTGCCACTTACCATCAATATCCATTTCTACAGAAATCTTCTGCCAACAGGCATCAATGATGTTCCTAT
This sequence comes from Homalodisca vitripennis, assembly GCF_021130785.1. Lineage (NCBI taxonomy): Eukaryota > Metazoa > Arthropoda > Insecta > Hemiptera > Cicadellidae > Homalodisca > Homalodisca vitripennis. The sequence continues at coordinate 20,710,169 of NC_060210.1, forward strand.
TGGAATATTCTTTATGGCGCTTATCCCATATCAGAGGATTAAGTTGCACTTTTGATACTAAATCGTCGATATCCATCTTAAAAAAACAAACAACACTCAATACACACACAAAAATCACTTTCCGACTAGCAGGTCGTCTGAAACCAGAATGAAAAAATCATTCTGGTAAAAATCGCAGTCAGACTGCCAGTGCGCAGAAAGTCAGCGCGCAGGTGCAGTGTGGCCACTCCTGCTTAACAACGTGGAATTTTACGCATGCCGACTCGGCGCTGATCACCTGACTCAGAAAACCAGCGTGCATCTTGGACGTACCCTAAAATTGCCCTGGTGCTACTGTGACAAACCCCGCAGCTATGCCGCGGCACTCAACGGCACAACCCGCACCAGTAACTCTTGCATTATGTGACGCGACCTATCCAATATGCTTGGTGCTAAAAGGGTTAAATATGTTTGACATCTTTTTTGTAATGTGTCTGACGAAGATAGCCTTGCTATCGAAGGGCCTCACAAAAATAAAAGTTTTAAATATTGGTTTATGTGTTTAAATTTAAATAAGTTAACAGTAGCCAATACAAGCTCCATCTTCAACATTATGTTTGACATGTTTATCCTATAAATTAATTCTAAGTACTACGCTGCTTAAATTTAGAATAAAGTTGTATTATTTTCTGTAATCTAATATGCGTATATTTATTTTACATATGAAAATTTAGGTTCACTATACAATCTAAAACAATCTTAAAAGTCTATAACATATTTCAGTTCTTTGTTTGAAGGTTATTTTTGACGATGGAAGGATTGTGAAGGAAACAGGATTTTTCCGAACATTTGCCACCGTTCAGTGAAACAAGAAATCAGTAACACTAAGTTTCGAGATCTGCAATCTGATCTCTTCTTCAAGTAAAGAACTAACCTAATACATAATTACAAACTAGGTTAAAATAAACAAATCTTACCAAATCGTTGTGGCACGCCTTAGTCAGGAATCACAACCTACATGTTGTTTGTCAACTTCACTAACTCTATAAACATACACTTAATAAAAAACTATACAAAACACTAATCATTAAAACTGAACTATGGAATACAGGTCACAATACGTCTTCATTCGTCTACTACTATAGTTAGTTCTTTACCTGAAGAAGAGATCAGATTGCAGATCTCAAAACGTAGTGTTACTGATTTCTTGTTTCACTGAACGATGGCAAACGTCCGGAAAAATCTGTTTCCTTCACATATTTCAGTTCGACATATTGTTCCAAATTAATTAATTCAAATTTAAATCATGTGTATGGTATTTGAGTAATGGCCACTAGAGATGGGAAATACTGTTATTTGTCAACAACCTACTGCAAAATAAAGGGTGGCACCGAAGTTCGTAATGATGACCGATCTGTATTTTCCCGACGTAAGATCATGTCCTAGATTGACGTTGGAGAAGTTGGAACAATGTGGGACGTGATCAGAAATCGAAAAACTACCAATCGGAAGTGCTCCTGGCCATCAACGTGGGTTTCAGTGGTGCCATTGGCAAAAAAATAAGAACATCCCTCGAGATAAGCTAGTACCCAAATTCAAGCATTCAGGTCAGGTGAGCATTTGTAAAGGTTATCTTAGACTTTGATACTAGCCTACTACTAACATATTTATAGTAACATTATCTAAACCTAATTATATTGTGTAATAACATTTCATAGTGTAATATTGCCATTTCTAGCCAAAATAGAGTGCACAAAATGGCCTCGCCTGTGTTTTGGTTACCGAGTAACCTAATACCAGAAAGTCATGAGAACACCAAATCATTCAGCTCAACTGTTACTGAAATAATGGTATTCCGGTAATAGGTTGCCACTGAATAACCTGTCACTGACACTAATACTGTCCATCTGTAAAGATCACAAGTACAATTACAATATACATGTATTAGTATATATGTCACAAGGTGTCGGACACGTTTATACTGAAACATAGTAAAAAATAAGTAATAACTCAAGTGTTGGTACTTTTGGGTACAATATCCAATGTTATTTCACTAGTTAGATGATAATAACATACACACACACATCTGGAGCAGTGAGCACAATCTTCCCACTATCTACACATAAAGAAACTATGGTGGAAGGGTTGATTAAATGTAAATCCTTAAGTAAATTTAAATTCTCAAAAGCATTAAATCATGTGAATATTGAATTTAGCTCCAGTTCACATTACTCTTAATGCAGCATCTGAAATTTGACACTGTCATAGAGTTTACTCCTTAAATCTGGAGTTCACGTCTGTTTAGAGAGCATCCAAAAGTCATTGAAGCTCAAAACTAACTCTGCATAGGTTTGAACATTGGAGGCACCTAGACTATAAAATTAAGTGTAATCGATAAGGTTATCAATGTGGGTAGGGTACGATAAGCTGACCCGGTTTTTTATATTGAAATTTGCAAACGATATTACTTAATCATAACCACCGATATAATCAATCGATACTGATTAATTATTTTGAACAAATAACATAAATAATCTATATCAACAGCTGTAAAGAGTTTCAAATAATACACGTAAGGTAATATTTCAATTTTACATATAAGTAACATTTGATTATTAAAAATGGCAGTCAATTTTTGAAAACTACACGACATTGCTTTGAAAGATGATAAGACATATTTTACGTGGACTCCTACCGAAAAATCCATGATGTGAAATTTGTGGGATAGAAACAACTGTAACTGTGAGAGGAGCAAATATGGTCTTCTTCAGTTGTCCTAATTTTGCTTATAATAATTTGTTTCATCACTGTAATTATTAAATCCATATTTTAATTTAAAACATGTGATTGTTATTGAGGACTATAGGCTAGATACGTTTATATCGATTGATAATCTAGGATTTGAGATGCAAATATTAGGTATCGATGATTACATTCTTCAATATAAAAAACCGGGTCCGCTTATTGTACCCTACCCATCAATGTCTCATCAGACGCACAATTGAGTGCACTACAATGCTTTATGTCTATGCATGTTAGTTATAGCTTCAAGCAATGACACATTTTGCTGAACTGAACTCAACATTGGCATGACTATTTTGTATTTAGTTTTAATAAAACAGAATTTCTTAGTTTGTTCACGTCTGAAATTATTAATAACATATTTGAATGAATGAATGCTTAAACCTAATACTTACTCACCTAGTTCCAAAGAAAATAAATCTGTAATTGTTTTGTTTCAGGCCTAACCTGAAAAATTATCAATATTACAATTAATTACACCATTGCTGTAGTCCTAATATAATACCAAAATTTAAGCTGAAATACTACATATTTACACGAATATACGGCATGAATTATCACTGAATGTCAACGATTAGTTTATAAATTAAAATTACTAAAATACAAGTTTTAACTTGAGTTTAACATTGACGATCACGGACGGCGATTAAATGAAACGTAAAAACACAAACGAAGTGGTGTAATGAATGGACAGTGTTAATATTAAAATTTGTTTTCATGCGGCATTCGAATAGAAAAGTATTCACAAGCTCTTCATGTTTTTTTTTGTTCGAATATATCGAATATTTTAAAGAATGATTTAAATTACGACTAAATTATTTATAATAAACTAATTATTCTAAAGTAAGAACAGGCCTTATTATTTAATGAAACAAAGTGATGAACTAGTTTTAACTTTAACACGTTTTCTCTTGTTCATTAATCTAATAAAATATAAAATAATTCCTTATAGTATTGCATTATATAAACATTGTTTATTATCAAAAATAAAATACAAAATACATCCATACTTTGTTTATAAGTAGATTCACTGTATTATTTATTTTTCTTGATATTATAATAATATACATGAGAAGAAACTAAGTACTGAAATAAACAAACAGATCGGAAAAATATGGAAATTTTCAACATGTATATCGTTCTAATAACTTCCATGTGAATTTTAAATGTCAAACACACACATTAACTACAACATTTTAGTAAAATACATATTATTTAATGAAAGTATACATATTTATGAGAAAGTATGCTGTAATATGAAGGAATGCATTTTTTCGGTAAGAAAATAAATGGTTTATAGTTTGTAATGTATACCTAAGTATAGATTTTCTTTGTCTAACACAGTCAAATAATCTGACAAAAAGATTATGATTATACAGAAGCTCCACAAAATTCAATTTAATTAGGTAGTGCTGGCAGCTAGTTGATATAAATACGATTCATAGAAAGAGGTTCTGCTGCTGTATAGTATTATTAAGTCGAATAAAATACACCTTATCCGAATACCTCATACACTATTGAAAAACGTAAGTATTCGAATAGCAACACCCGTTCGAATATCACATCATTGGATGGAAGAACCTTTAATAATTTTCAAGGCTAGAACCCGAAACTAGAACAAAACAAAGCCAGATCGAAGACAATCTATCTAGACTCTATCTAGAGTCTAGATGAGTAGGCCATTTCCAAAACCTGTTATTTAGAATTTTTGTAATTTTACAGTATTCATTAAAAACGTATAAAAACATTACTTATTAACATATCTTTGTGATTTTTTCACCAAACATTTTTAGAAAAATGTCCTTTTTTTATTTAACAAAGTCTGTATAATCACAAGACTTATGTTTTTTAGTAATTAAATATTGAGTTTTAGATATAGCTGGTTTTGGAAATGATAATGAATATAACTGTTTTTGGAACTGTACAAGAAGCCATTTTGTTTTTTGGTACATTTCCAAAACCAGTTAAAATTATTTTAATTTCCAAAAACAGTTAAAAAGGGTTTGAATAAATAAATTACCTGTGACAAATTTTAATTTTATTCATATTTATTAATAAGTACAAAAGACTTGATGATTTTATTTTAATAGTGCCCTTTCATGGTTGTGAAGACTTAACGACAATATAAAAATAAAAAGTAATTAAAAAGAACTTTAACCAACAACATCATGAAAATGTCACTTTACTGTCCACAACATCAATGTAAAAAGGTTTCTATGCAACCACTTCATCTTCATCCTCCATTAAATCGAAGTCAATATCTTCATGTTTAATTGGTGTACCGGTATTTAAGTTGGCTTGCTGAACAAATACATTTGAATAGTATTGCAAAAGTTCGTTTTGGCTCCATTCTTCTCCAAAATGAAGTTCTAGAAGTCGTTTCACATCATAAAGTTTGGCGGATTTTACAGGAATTCCTTTGCTCACCTTTTCTGATCGTATATTCTTCAAAGTTTTTCCTCTTCTGCATAGAGTTTTGCCCTTCCCACTTTCAAAATTATAAAAAGGTTCTCCTCGAACCAAAACAGTTGTCAACGTTTTGTTTCTACTAAAAACAATCTTTTTGACTTTTGGAATTGAAAATGCCAGTCAGTCGTCCTCTTCAAAACTTCATCTGAAGACTGTTTCCAATCAATAACCTCACAGTCTTCTCCAAGTTGAGTAACTGTTGTAACTTTCCGGAACATTTCAAGATATTTATCAGGATTTTCAATAACACTATTACTTTTGAACTGTCGCTCAAGGATTCCGAAAACCCTGTCAGGTGGGATAAACGAATGAATGGCCAACGATGGGAAACAAGAGAACGACTTCTTTGACGTGTTGTGGAGTTGAGCATGAATATTATAGTGCTATTTTTATTTTGGCCACCACAGCCGTCGGAAAAGAGATGTGATCCCATTCATATCTGTAGAACATAGTCTATGGTTCAGGGCAGAAGCAATTTGAACTGATCCCTTAGCATATTTATTATCATACATTAGCAAAAGTGTTTTCCTTATTTAAATTGGCTTTTGAATATCCTTCAACAACTGTGAAATTGTACAAATACATCTGGCGTCGATAATATGCTTCCTGATCTGGTATTTTAGGAAGAACTAAATTTTTTTGGCAGTCATAACTTAAGATTAACACATTTTCTTTCTTTTCTTGCAATGCTTTAAAAAATGTATCAGCTCTTCTTTTGTGAGCAAGAAGTTCCAGCTTTATATTGTCTCGTTCTTCTTTGTTGCGTTCTAAGTTCAGCTTATTCTCAAGACTAGTGCAAGTAGAGCATTTGTTGTTGTTTGATCATTTTCCACAATATCAGTAGGCCTACTATTTTGTAGATTATCTAAGACTGTATCCTCAGATTCCATTAGATAAAACTTAAAAAACAAACTAAATAACTGAGAACAATATAATTTTCAACTTAACCACAACAAACAACAAACGCTGTTATAGATCTTGATGTTGGCGGCAAAATTAAAGCACAGCTGGTAGAAAAATACGTTAAATATTTTGTTTCTGCAGTATTGCCAACACTGGTAGTAAAATATTTGATAAGTAAAACTCAAATAATTATTTTATAAGAGTGCAAAAACTTCATTTTGAAATGCGCCTAATCATATGAGTGAACAGAATAGCTGGTTTTGGAAATGTTTTACTTTGACGCCATTTACATTTATTGATATATAACAGGCTTTGGAACAGTAAAGATGGATGAATAAATAACAGGTTTTGATACTGAAGCTTGAGTGTAAATAACAGGTTTTGGAAATGAAATCAATTTTTAAATCCAATTTTCTTGCTGTTTTAGCAGGTTTTGCAACTTGAAAATATTTCAAAACGGTAGCAAATTCACTAAAGTTACCATGGCAACCATTATCTCAATTTCGATTTTTTTGACGGAAAGCTGGTTTTGGAAATGTACTACTCAGATAGATCCTCAATCCTCATCAATACATTGTTACGGCTACTTTTCACCAGTACAATGTTACATGAATCGACGACACCCCGAACCCAAAATACTTTGATAACAGATATTTTGTCATATTGAGTCGCTGTGTCATATCCGCTTCTATGATGCATTTAACCATAAAACAGCGCTTTAATCCGGACAAATTAATTACGCTTTCCAAACGAACTAAACTATTCTACATTTCTTATTTCAACCCTTTCAGCAACCGCTATTAAGCACAGAGTGACAAAACGTCCAGATAAGAAAATTGAAAGTTTTAGTAAAAATATAGTTTTAACTGTACATTTTTAGAAAATATTAAGCATCAGACATGAAATACAAAGTTACTATACAACTTTTACTACAAGTTTAAAGACTGTTATAGAATCCAACTTAAATGTTTTCAACAGAATCAGGCTCCTGAGACATGTGTGTGTGTATACATAATACATATTTTCTTGATCGGAAAACAAGGAAAAATCAACTTTGGAACAAAAATACTAAGACCGAAATAAATCACTCTTGGTCTTTAAAGTTGCGAAATATTAATTGAAAGAGACTGCTTTGTGCAATCATTATTTTATGACAGCAGTACCACGTGTTTAATTAATTTAATCATTCTTTAAATTTGTTGTGTAAGAGCTTAGAGAAGCTTGGTAATATCAACACCCCACCTTGCTAATTCCAACCTTTTCTGCAATATAGCTGTTGAGAACAGAGTAAGAAAATATCCAGATGAGCAATATACTGTTAACTGTATATTTAGACAAATATTAAGTATGTGATATAATAGACGAAGTTACTGCCTAACATTTAAAGATTTTTAAACACATCTTAATAGTCTTATGACAGAAGTCGGCTTCTCAGAACTGTGTAAGCATACGAGAAGTGTCACAGTAACAGAGGGTGAAATGTAATAAATTTTAAGAAATGAAATAGTAAAATCAGCAATTTAAAGGATTTTACTTTAAGCTTTTTGTTACTACTACCACTATTCATTATGAACTAATGTAATTTTCGCAAGGAGAACATATATAAAAATGCACTTGAAAAGTGTCTAAAAATGAACAATTAATGGACGTTTTCTTGTCGGATGGTGTCAATAATAAGTTTGATTGTTTCCTTTCTACCATTGAAAATTATTTTGAAATGATCTTTCCGTACAAGAAATTTAAAATACGCCATAAAAGGTATTTCACACGGATGAAGTTCGATCAATCCCTTTCGAAGCTTCGGGAGGTCTAATTAACATGTAATTTGTTAAAAAGATCTTAACAACGATTTAAGGAAAGCACTCAGAGCGGTCAACGCTAGGAAGGTTCTCTTTCACATTGAAGACTCAAATAATAGTCAATAGTTGGGATGTAATTACAAAAATAATACCTCACAAAAGCCCACAGCAGATGAAAAACTGATTGTTGAAAAGATGACGGTTTTACAGTTTCTGGGCCCACATAGGTAGCTGAATTATTCAATCATTTCTTTGCAAATAGAACATTTACATCTGGTCCGGAAAATCGTGCAAATCAGAATAACACTTTGGATTTGTGATGCGTCAACTCAACTCTGTTTTTGTATCCAACCAGTGAAGTTGAAGTATTGACAACTGCAAGTTGCCTTAACAATATTAGATCTGCTGGCCGTGATGGCACTTCCTTCAATTTGCTAAAGGATGTTGGTGATTTTGTAGTATCTTCCTTATCATATCTGGTAAAAAGACGCAAAGAGGCTCTTCTGAGAGAGTTCAATAAGATCGTGTCCAATCCCGAATCTTCCTCAGCAAGATAGCCGGCTCAAATCACGCAAGCCATCACTACGAACAGCATCCCAGTTGATAGAGGAGAACTTTACGCCTAATGCTAACTGGGCGTCATCCTGGGAATCATTCGATGGACGGAACAAGTTCTTGATATCCGATCCTACGAGAGCAGCTTGTTGGAAATTCCTCGAGAGGAATGGGTTTTATTGAATCGTTTTCGAACTGGGGTTGGGAGAAGCAATCACTGGAAATTTAAGTGGGGTATTACTGACGACCAGACGTGTGATTGTGGCGCAAACTCTCAGACAATGGAGCACATTGTAAACGACTGCCCTTTGCGATTGTTTTTTGGTGGTCTGGCTGGTCTGAGTGGTTTAGAGAATGGGTCCCTAGCCGCTGAATCCTCAGTAATTTGGATTTAGCTTTGTGACGGGAGATCTTAATATTATTTTTAATTTATGACTCAAGAACTTTGTTCTTACGTACTTTTTAATAATTGTAATTTTTAATTTATTTATTTATGGATAGCTGCCTTTGTCCCCCATACGAATATATATATATATATATGGTATATATAGTATATATATATATATATATATATCTGGTAAATGTATCTTCTGAGCATGATGAGTTTCACAATTCTCTTAAATCGGCCATTGTAAAGCCTTTGCATAAAAAGGGCAGTATTCTCGATAAAAATAATTACCATCCAATTTCTATAACGTTAACACTGTCAAAATGTTTGAAAAGCTATTCCTTGGTTGCCTTTGTCCATTTTTAATGTTAAATTAAGCTCTTTTTGTAAAACAGATTGGTTTCCGTCAAGGCACTTCAACCAAGGATGCTGTGTTTTATTTCATTTGGAATGTTTCAAAAGCTGTGGATAATCACAAACATGTTTTTGGTATATTTTTAGATTTAAGTAAGGCCTTCGATATGATCAGCCTTAGGCTGCTCTTAAACAAGCTGGATAATTTCGGAAACAAAGCCCCTTACATTGGATTTCCTTTTTTATAGGTAGAACACAGACAGTTCAAATTTGCTATGTATATGGCAGGAGCTGCATTTCTCGTCAGGAATCAGGGGAAAATTGTTGTAAGCTCTGGAGTTCCCAAAAGAATTGGTCCTTGGGCCGTTTCTCTTCTTGCTGTATTTTAATGATGTTTTTAGAAGTGTGACGTACTGATTTATGTTTGTTTGCTGACGACACTTCGTTAAGTGTTAGCAATCACTCTCGTAATGATCTTAAGATTGGTGTGTTTCTACAGACGGGATTCCTATTACAATGAATTGTTGGCGGACAATAATTTGTTAGTGAACACAAATAAAACTGTTCATTGACTTTCGGTTAAGGAATTCCGATGAAAATGCTTGCAGATTACTCGTAGGCAAGGCATTTCACTAATTTCCTTGGATTTATGATTGATTCTCGCCTTGTTTTCTTAAGATATATCGATAAGGTGTCTGATAAGTTAAACAGTGGTATCTTTGTTATTAGGAGGCTTGCACAATTTGCTGACAAGAAAGTTCTCCTCACGGCATATTTTGGCTGTATATATCCTTATTTTTTCCTATGCAGTTGCAATTTGGGGTGCTGAAACCAAACAAACGAAACAAATATCTCGCTTGCAAAAAATCAATTAAAAGTAGACCGTTTACAAAAATACCCTGGGTGATTTGAGTTCACGTAAATACCCCAACGACGCTGTGATGCCGCCCTCTCCCAGTATCCCACCACTGCTCGGCATTCGCTCTATCAGATTATCTGATTGATCCGGCTCAGTCGGTCTCGTTCACTACTGCGATTCGTTCACTTGACAGTACCGGCCAGTATATAGTAACTGAGCCTTCCCGCTAGAGCGCGTTATACCGGCATTGTGTTGACAGAACAAAATGAACGAATGACCGACTGAATGTTATGACCGAGTGAACGAAAGGATCCGCTTGTAAAAAGTGTTCGAATAGAGGAAGAAACATCATATTGTACAGTGAATAGATAGATATATAACAATAAATGTATTGTTTCAGGAATCTAGTAAATGTAAATAGATCTATTAAAACTGATAAAAAATGTCATTGTAAGTTACCAGAACATTACTAAATATTTTATATGTTAATACTTATAATCAATAGACTTGGGGAATTGATATGGCTTTGATTTATCATAAGTAAGGTTATTCCCTTACAAATGTTTTAAACAAATTACTAAAGATTAAACAGACACATTGCTCCTTTGAAAATGATTTATTTTTATAAATAACAAGATATATCCAACCGATTAACATCCATCACTTTTCATAATAACCAGATTCCCTATACCCCCCGTTGAGTTATACGATTAAGGTTTTATTATAAATCGGTTAGCAGTGAACGAAAGGAATGACTGAACGATTTACGAGACCTAGTGTAACCTTTAAAACTTTATAGATTTAGTTAGTTTCATATGATGTTAAGCTATTTTTCATGGGTAAGGGTTTTAAAATGAACTTAATTATAAAATTGTAAGTTTTAACGATCATTAAAAATAGTATATCTGAATTAAAAAAATCAAATTTATTCAGTTGGCAGGAAAAAGTGAACAAAACTTTCAAGGTCTTTTGGCACACTCTGATCCGGATCACTTGTTCACCTGACTGACCCGTTCGAATTGAACGGGTCAAGACCGAACGAGACATCTCTATTGGCCACTGCCACTGCGCGGCTAACCTCACAACAAAATGCAAGCTCCCTGGATACGTCTATGGCTATATTAATCTGTCCAATTAATATTTTACTCTTAGACTGCGATACTTGTATATGTCTACACACAAAAATATAATATAGTTATAGAGCAGGTAAAGTAGCTGCAGTGTAAACAAAACTGTGTGGGCGAGACACGACCCACACAGCTGATAAACAGATACAAGAAGGTGCTGATCCCACTCCCCACCACAACCCCCATGGCGGAGGAGGCCCCTCCTGTATGGTTCTGCTCAGAAGAAAATTTCTGCGCAGGTTTCTTTACGAGCGGTTTATCTTATAGGCTGATTTTTTGAATGAAAATTTCTGATTTCTGTTGAGAGGTTTTTTTCGAATTCTAATATTTTGTCATTTTTTAGGGTACCTACATTATTAATACCCCTCTTAATAACTCTTAACATGAAACATAAAAACATATTTCAACCTACTAATGCTAACAGATACAATCTTCAAAACTCCAGTTCTTTAGTTATACTAAAGCACATTACATTTTTTGAAAGACACTTATTACTCTGCAATTAAATTATTTAATGCCTTTCCTCCATAGCTTAGGTCGGAGTCGGGTGTGGTTTTGTTTCGGAGGAGGCTTAGAGCATTTTTAGTCCGTTTGAAATGTTACAGTCCGAGAGTATTATGCCCTATTGTCCAGTCTGTGAAATAGTGGTACTATAATAACACCTCTAATACTTAATTATCACATCTGATATTTCATTTACAATGTAAGCAAGTGCTTTATAATCTAATTCTTATGTCAACTATTTTTATAGATAAATAATATTGAATGGACCTTTGTCAATGCCATGTACATAGTCGGATGACAATAACAGATGTTGACTAACTTTGACTAATATACGACTAACGCCATCAACGAAAGCGATGAAACTATGACCGGTCGGTGTTCGTGGCCATAACTCGCTGTTTCTCTCGCCCGACCCTCTAGAAGTGTAGAAGCGATAGTGACCGTATTAAATTTCTGTCGAACCCTACGGGTTACAGACCGACTAGTCATCCCAAAAATTAATAAGCACGAGTCTTATTTTTTTACTGCATGCCAGCTGTTTATAGTTCAAGTATCAAAATAAAAAAAAACAAAACTGAACTATGATACATGGTTTGGCTACGTTTACTTATTTAACGCAATTTAACATAAACCTTGAACATTTGTATCAATAGGAGAGGGGGTTTACAACCCTCAACCTCCCCCCCTGGACACGCGTACGATCTTTATTATACTATATTTTGTAACCTATGTGTCTCTGATGTATAGAATTATTTTATCGTCGTTGCCAAATTTTCTAAAAGCTTTTTTTCTTTTTGTCACTGAAGTCTGTAACTGTCAGATTCAAGACGCTTAAGAGGAAGGTGAACTAGAGCTATAATTAACATTCGTATTGAATCAACCTGTTAGAGGCGGGGAACTTATTGATTGAAGGCTTAAAATGGAACAATCAATAAGAGATAAGCAACTAGCTGTCGCTTAGCGATAAGTAAACAAAACGAGCCGTTCCGAAATGGGACGTGAACTGATCTGTCTCAACAATAAATGAACAACTCTTTGAAACTTAAATTAAAACTAAACTACTTGAGCGATTAATTTATCACTTCCGCTGTGCTTTATTTAGAATCGTATACAACATACTAACGAAAATAAGGAACCCTTAATTTTACGAGAGAAATGGACTGTATTGTTTAGGCGAAAGCGTGATTTTATACTTTAACATTGAGGATAACAACCGGATTCTAGGTTGGGTGAACCAACGTTTGAGGCAGGAATACAATCTTTACTGAATTTAACATGACAAACTGGTTTTATTGATTTCGTTACAAGTGAACCAACTAGTGTTACAAGAAAGCTAGATGCTCTTTCCATCTCGGCAGCCAGTCTGGAGAGAGCGGACAATCGCCTTGGTCAGGATTGATCGGGGGGGGGGGAGGTGGTCAGTGCCGGCCGATTAACTGTTCCGAGAGGCGCGCAGTTCCAACGAACGTAGCACCACACTTAATTAGGATTGCAAATGAACGATATTTTATAAGTCAAGAGCAGTTTTAAGAACAAATTAGAAGTTACTTGGCTACTTTAATCTTTAGGTCCTAACACAATTCTTCCAACCATAGCTACGTTATGCCTAGAATGCTCGGTTGCTCCACCATGCTTAGAGATCGTGTCTAAAACATTGTAATGCATTCTATTGTGCACCTGAATAAACAATGAGAATACTTCTTTACCCCGATTACACTATATTTTGTACATTAGGTGTCTCTGATGTCAAAATGATGGGTAGAGTTCATTTTGAGCTTCTTCGTCACTGAACTTTTTTGGATCTCTTCAGAAAAACATGCTTCCAGATTCCATAAGTAAAGTATCGTCAGATTTCGGACGGTGCACTTTGAGGAAGGTGAACTGGAGCTAAACTCAAGACTACCTTCAGTGTGTAGCTATCATCTCTTCCCTAACCATAACATTTCACTCTTATACAAGAGTCCATCATTGCTTTGGCCATTCTTGTGCAAATGGCTTAGTATCCATATTATCTGGATGAGCTCTTCAATAATGAACACTCAGTCTGATCTTAATTGTGATAGTTTTTAAGCAGTTGCAAAAAACTGAATCATGTATGTGATCTAATTGACAGTCCATTCAAATATAACGTGGTCCCCATGAGATTAAAACTGTAACTCTCCAAAGGGAGGTCCTAACATTTTTTATTACTGGATATTTCTGCTTCCACATCTTCAACGGCCAACAGGTAGTAATGCTTTTACAGAACCCCAGGATCTAGGCTGGCACTCCAAAAATGCACCATAGTAGACCGCCAGTTACTCCTAGTTTAGGCTGGAATCACACCACAGAGAAAAAATGCTTGGTGTATGAGACTGATCTGGTCATGTGTAATTCTCACCAGGTAGACTGTTTACCTTTTCTTATACTCAGGAGAAAAGTAATGTTTATACTTTTCTTAAATTCTGCAGCTCTTTAATTAAAACCTTAGTGCAGGGTACTGCCTACACATATATATTGTCAAATGCACTGCATTGGGCAAAATAAAATTTTACATTCGGTCTTGTCATAACAATCACCCATGATGAGGAATCAATAGTTGATATTGCCAATGGGGAGGGTGAGTTCATAGAAATTGAGTTAGAGATGGAATAACTAAACCTCAACCTCAAGTTCTACTTTAAATTGCACAGCATTGGCGAGGGAAAGAAGAATGGCTGTTGAAGAAGATAGATCATAGTAAAGTTTCTTCAGATCAACCTTCATTCAACATTCTCTCAAAACAATACAGCGGAGCCAGCTTTATTCTGCCGATGACTCTGGATGGAACAATTTGATAAGGGCCCTGATTCAGGAACTCCAAGTTAGCGAGGGATGTCCTTCAAGACAACAGGGTTGACAGACAAATAGGGTTTAATTTGTCAAAATACCAGGGCATGTATAGTTATTAGCAGTAATCAGATGGAGTGTTTATTTCCTGGACCATTAATCAAGGACCTGCTGTCCACCGTCAGAGTACTTGGCATTAAGGAGGTTTAGTTGAATTTTGGAGCAAAAAGGTTTAAGATAACTTTTTTGAAGAAAGAAAAAGTACAACAAAATTATTCTGATCACTCCAGAAGTAGTTATAAACATTAAAGTAGGGTATTTATGCTATTTTGTTATTAGGTCCAAATAAAAATGTTTAAAGTATGTATGTTACAAATAACTTAGCTATGGTGGAAAAAGCTGACTCAACGTGAATATTGAGTTCAGCTCCATTTCATCTTCCGCTTAGTGTAGCATCTGAAATCTGATTACTGAAGCTCAAATTCTGTTATTGAGTAAGGTGCTAAACTAATCAATAAATTGTTTAAATAACTTTAGAATTTTTTATTTGACTCTATAGATGTATTCTTCTTAAACAAATATAAGTTGTGATGCCCAGTTTGTTCTTCTTTTCGACCTCTTGTATTATAACAATGTCCTTTATTTTCCGTTGAGGCAACAGACTGGTGTTCTTTAACATAAATTATCGTTTTAAATATATAAAGGGCATATACTTATCATGATATTGAGATCTTTAATTTTTAGGCTTAGATAATTTATTTAAATTTTGATTTATCCAATAACCCTTGGTGTGGTGAGTTTTTCAATCAGATGCAGGTCCATTCAATAATTATTTTAATATAAGATTAACCATTTATAGCCCATTAAATGGTATAAACTATGTCTTCATCAAAACAATGTTTCTAAACATATCTAATTTTGCTTTCATATGAAAAAATAAAAATAATGGTAAAACAACCACTTTTTAGAATCAGTAACTTTAATTTTGAATAAAATATCAAATGTTGGTAAATAAACTCATTGAGGTTTAGAGGTTTTTTTTTATCAAACTATCCAATTATATATTAATTCATTAAAAAACACAATACATCAATTCAGAATATTAATATTAAAATTAGGAAAACCAATTTTGCAGTAATATCAGTATAATTTTTAATTATTGTCTCCTATTTTCTTTTATAATAAATGGGAAAACAGTAAAATTAATAAAATGAGATCTATAAAGGTGTTTTGGACGATTGATTGAAAAACCTTTCACAGTTGTTACAATATGTGTTAGTGTATGCAAAGCAAATCAAAATCAAAATCTGATAATAGTTAAAAACCCATAGCCTTAGAATATAATTTTCATAGTGAATATTAAATTAAAATATTAATTTATAATAATAATAAATATGACACATTTTCACTAAATTGAACATACGTACACAGAAAATTTACCTGATATAATATCTGTTCACTTTAGATTGAAACCACATTCGTATTGCTTATGTTGTGATTTACATAATGTGTTCCATAATGTACTTTATAATATCTATTCATTTACACAATATTTAAACTATAACAAAATGAAAAATACAGTAATTTCTTTAAAAACACTTTAAAATGAGTCCAGTGACAGTGTAAAAATAATGAGCACATAATTATTATAATAACGATAAATATTTGTTTGTTAATGTTGTAATTAATGCAAAAATTAATTATCGAAATTCTATTAGGAATTTTTCATATTTATAATAATTTATAGGATATTATTAGGATGCATTATATCTGCAATAAAATACCTGTATTGCGACACAATTTTTAAATATTTCACACAATGAGAAAAGATTAATTAAAGATAAGAAGAACAGGATTTGTAGGTAACTTAAAACAAAATAGATGTAAAAATTGTATAACATTAATTTTTATAAATTTCAAGTTATGCATATTGAAAAACTAGAACTCAACATTCTTAGTGTATAGTACTGCTAAATTTAGTTCTGAGTAATTATTGTTTTCATTTTATTATAAATGTTTGTTTTTAATAATGTTAAGAAAATATTTTGAGAAAATATATGTTAAGATGGTTTACATTTAAAAGTTACAATTCAACTGAAAGATTTTTATTTTAGAAATATTAGACAGTAAGTTTGTGTGAGTAGGTACACTCATCTTGTTATCTGATGAACCACTAGGTTAAAGGCCATCATCAGCTGTCTATGAATGGTATTGTAAATATGTTTATCCCCGCTACATGGAGAGTTAGCTAAAATAAAACACTTCCCAGTATGTTTTATACTTGTAGGACAAAGTTAAAATCAAATTTTTGCATTCAATTTGTCAGAAAGCTATGTGAGGAGTCATCTCAACTTCATTTGAAGAGCAAATATGATGTAGTAATTATTGGTGGGGGTAAGTGTTTGTGTTTGATATATTAAATCTATTTTGTTGTCTAGCTTAAAATTACTTATCTGCAATAAATGAGCTATTATCTTTGAATGTAAACATAAGTATACATAACATTAAAAAAATGTAACTTTTTAAACAGAAATCCAAAATAGAATTTTTAAATCGTATATTTTTGGAATTAAATAGGTTATTGAAGTAAAACTAAACAGGGTTAGACATTTGGTGTGAAATTTTAGACAGTTTTGATGTAATGAAATATTATACCGACCAAAACCTTAAACATTAATTAACTTTGCATTGTGTAAACAAGAAAAATAATATATATTCGTACAAATTGATAAAAAAGGGGTCAACTTTTAGGTGAGTATCATCGAAGTCTGTCACTCAAGGGGTTGTTAACAATTCTATCTGTCCGTTTGTCTAACTCTTAACAGGATATATCGCAAATGAACTGAGCAATTTGAATCGAACCTTGAAATTTTGCAAGAAACTTTATTTCTCTATAGGCAAGATTAAGTCTGATGATGATGCATGGCCTTCCATGGGTTTTCGTTATATGACAAGGATGCTGTTATGATACACCCATGGTTTCCAAATAGCAGGGAGTACGTGAGGTACTGGCCTTTCTGGCACTACCTCAGGGCAACTTTTAATACTGTTGAGAGCTTCTTAGACTACCCATAAAAATGTCGTTGAGAGCAGACAATACCGCCATTGAGCCATTGAGGTCCCATGGCCTTGGGAACTTAGAGCCATGGATGAACCATAACCCATAAAGATTCCATTGAGAACACAACCAACCCTACCATTGAGCCATTGAGGTCCATGGCTTTGGGAACTTAGAGCCACAGGATGAACCATAACCCACAAAGATCCCATTGAGAACACAACCAACCCTACCATTGAGGCCCTTAGCTTTGGGAACTTTAGAGCCATGGGATGAACCCATAACCCATAAAGATTCCATTGAGAACACAACCAACCCTACCATTGAGCCATTGAGGTCCATGGCCTTGGGAACTTAGAGCCATGGATGAACCATAACCCATAAAGATTCCATTGAGAACACAACCAACCCTACCATTGAGCCATTGAGGTCCATGGCTTTGGGAACTTAGAGCCACAGGATGAACCATAACCCATAAAGATGCCATTGAGAACACAACAAAACCAAACAAAGCCTTTATTGCAGCAAAAACAATTTGGTAACTTATACAGCTGAAGTCAAATTGCCACAAGGCATTACAAAACAAATAATAGTACAGTAAATATTAGTTATGTCTTTAATGGTACATTATTTACTTAAAGTTAAAATAAAATTCAAGTAGTAAAATCCATTCTTCACAGAAAATTAAAACTAACGATAAAATTAACAAATGGTAAAACAGATAAAGCCATGTACAAGAATTTAAATTAGTTAATATTTGAAGGACAAAACTAATTATTACTTAATGTTCCATTTAAGGTAAATGCATAATGATTATAGAAAGTATAAAAAAACTTTGTACAAAAAATGCAAAAAAGTTGAACATTAATATCACAGATAAGGCAAGGTCTTCAGTTAAAGCTGATGTCAATTGTTTGAAAGATCTAAAAACTCATTTACACTCTAAAAAGGATTCCTCAGTAGCCAACTGTACAATTTTGTTGTAAAACATTTAAAATCAATATCACAAGCATTTCTAGGAAGTTTGTTGAACATACACCTACGTAAGAATAAGAGTTTTGTGTCTTACTAAGCCTAACATAAGGTAAAACAAGTAAATTTCTATATCTGGTGTTGTAGTTGTGAATGTAGAACACAACCAAACCCACCATTGAGGCTCATGGCTTTGGGAACTTAGAGCCATGGGTGAACCCATAAAGACTTCATTGAGAACATGAAATCGAATCCATCCTACCATTGAGCCATTGAGGTCCATGGCTTTAGAACTTAAAGTCTATTACATGTGATTTATTCATACCTTTTAAATATTAACTGACCAGGCACTTTTAGGATGGCAACCTTGTAAATGCATGTTTAGCCTTTTGAGCTGTACTAATTTTAGTGAGAAATACATCTCTTGACCAACTAAGAAATTTAGTAAGGCCAATCCTTCTCATGATTGTTCATTTTGGCTTATACAAGAAGCAATGACACTGCCTCTAGCTGTGCTTCTTACATCATAAAATGTGGTGACATTGGTGGATGATGGATAAAGTTCTGCTGAAGGAGTTTCAAAAGATTTTTCCACTTCCAACTTATCAATTTCGCAATACCTTTTACCAACGATAGGCCTGACGTTTTTCACTTTCATAAGACAAATAATAATGATGTTCACTAATGCTCAGCTAAATCATCGAACTGGGGATGTATGAAAATGAAGCTTCATGCAAACTTTTAAGTCTATAAAGCAATTTGTTCTCAAGATATCATGGCTTAGTCAAAAGTAACTGTAGACTACATGTAATGCTTTTGATCCAACACTCTCTGCTCTCTATATGTGTATGAAATGGTTTTTTGCTGGAGGTTTTACTTCCTTGGGTTAGCATTCATAACATAGTTGTATTTTGGTCAAGTTCCACCCAACCATAGGTGTCTATAGTAGTTTTGACCCTGGAGCTCCTCTTTCTTTGGTCCATTTGCTCCAACATTGAACTTGATAATGTTTACATCAATAGGTAGATTAGAAATATAGGAAATAGGAAGTAAGGATTATAAGAGAAAATTTGCTGTGTAAGGATTACAAAATAACGTATAGTTTTACTTTATAGCATTGATGTCTACACAATTTTCAATTACTCTAGCTAATTCTTAATATTTTCCATCAGCAATTTACATTAAAATTAGCTTTTATGTATGAAGGCAAAGTTCTGATGGTGTGTTTGTGTACAGGTCATAATGGACTAGTAGCAGCAGCGTACCTGGCCAAGGCTGGAGCGAAGGTCTGCGTCTTGGAGAGGCGCTATCTGTTGGGTGGTGCCGCAGTCACTGAAGAAATCATTCCTGGTTTCAAGTTTTCCAGAGCATCTTATGTTTTAAGTCTCTTAAGACCACAGATCTACAGTGATCTCAATTTGAAGGTGAGCGTAAATAAAGAGATGAGAGAAGTATTGTTGAGTTAAGTGTATAAAAACCAGGATTTGACATACGAATAAGGGTATATTTTGTAAATAGGAGCAAGATTCAGACCCTGCACTTAGTTCTAAAAGGATCTTTGCACCTTCTTTATTTGTATTTAACCTTCAAATCTAGGACTTCTACAGAAAACAATTAGATTTGTGGGCTCTGTCCTCTAATAAATGGTCTTTGGGCTCAAAGATAAGAATTTTTCCTAGTTTTAGAAATAACAGGACAGTTCAGCTATTTGTGTTCCACTGATTCTTTGGCCTCTGCAGAATCTGCATTCATCAGCCTGGCTTAAACCCACTTTTATCCGATGTCTGTGAAGAGGCCCATGTACTGTTAGCATCCTAAGTGCTAATCGTATATCCACCTTGGAGAGATAAACTGAGCCCTGAGACCTTTCTCCAAGTCGATAAGCTGGAAAAACAAGATTACCTTTATGAAATTCAAAGAATAGTTTTCTTCCTTTTGACATAAAGCCATTACGTTTAATATAAATGAGATATTTGTTAGATTATTCAATTTCTGAACAATATCTAAAAAGATAAGATAATTTTAGTTTAAGACTATTGTAGTTAGAGAGGAAAAGATCTCTAAAATAATCATAAATTGAGTGTAAAACTCAATTGGAATGAGATTGGTTATTTTAAATGCCTGATAGTATATCTAATTTTAAATATTAAAACTTTAAACCAAAATGTAAATAAAATCAGTCGGATAAGTTGGTTAGACTGATACTTTAATATACTTAGATTTAGAAGTTAATTAATGTAGCTTATATAAATGAGGTTTTAGTTAAAACATATGACAAAAAGATGGGTTTCTTGTTTAAATTCAACACATAGGTATTATAATGTATTGAGTTGAAAGTTTATAGCTGGGATAATATATAAAGTCATAAATAAAAAAATATAAATAAATTGGTGTAAGATTATAACAGGTTTTTGAATTACATTTTATTAAAAAGTTAATGTTATATGGACAGGTTGTTATTTAATTATTATTAAATAATTTATTATTTAATTATTTAAACAATGTTAAGGTGCAATTATGTTAATTTTATATTTTAAAGTACTTGTATTATATGCAGGACACACTCACTTGCACACTTTAAATCTGATCATATCTTTTATATGGTTTTCAGACTGACAGAGTACAAGATTATTTTGATTTAGAGAGCAATTGCATCCTTTCCTAGCAGTTTTACATCACATCAGGAACTTCCTGCATTATATAATGTATTTAAATATTTTGTTATATCAATATTATCGTAAAAACTCTTCCAGGAACATGGCCTAAAAGTTTACCTACGAGATCCATACTCATACACACCATTGCGAGAACATTTCTGGAAAAGTACTCAAGCAAAATCTTTAACTCTCAGCAGGAACCACTTAAAAAATCAAGAAGAGATTGCAAAGTTCTCAAACAAAGATGCTCAGGTTTGTTTTTAATAGTACTGTAAAATAAAATAAATCTATTATCAGTTAGACTTAAAACATTAGTTATAGGAAAGTAGAGAAGTTGTTTTCATGATAAGGATCTTGAAGGGAATCGATTATTGTTGGCTGATTCCCCATAAAATCTGAAAGTAGCTCAGTTGTCATGTGGCTGGTTTCCTCTGTAAGCTCTGATTGCAGCTTGGTAAGTAAGCAGTTACTTTTCTCTGTCCTTAGCTTACTCTTAGCCATTTGAAGGAAGACACTGAAGAGTTGTTTCTGATAGCTAAGGAGGTGACTGTTTGTTGGAGAGTTGAGTTTGTTTGATTTTATTCTAGCCGAGTTTTAAATTTTGGTATCATGTTTGACTATAAATTTTTGAATCGAAAGTTGGTGCAGAAGTGAATTAAGAGTACATTCCTTTTCCTAATTTTTTTCCTTTTATGTTTGCTAGTTCAGTTATAAGTGATGGTGAAATTGAAAGGAAGTCAGGATGTTCCAGGAAATTGGACAAAGTTAATGTGCTTTGCTACATGTTTGGGTTTCCTTATCACAAAAAGTTTGAGAGTTTGTCAACTGATTTGATTCTCTCTGTAAATGGCTTAACTGTTTCGTCAGTGTTAGATTAGTTTTTTCCAGACTATAGGTTTTATCTAAATGTTGAGTGAGCACTTGGTTTTGGTTAAGGTCATGTTCTACAAAAAACTGTTGCAGTTCAAACAGAGAGAGCTTCTTTCAACTTTTCTTGGACACTCTGCAATCTGTTTAAGTATTTTTCTTCATTAGTCAATATTGGCTCAAACTTACATTCTAAACTGGTTAAGTCGGCTGTTAAGACAATGCTATATGATTTAACTTTTAAATTTCTTGTTTGAGCTCATTATTTTCATGCAGTACAGCATTCCTGTTTCTGTAACTAGTGTTAATGAAGTTTTTAAATCACCTTCTTTTAGGTTGTCATGGTTTTGAATTTTGGTTCTTACTTTTTCCAGATTGGTTTCAGGTTCTGAAAGGTGTTAGTTTCATGACTAAAATGCCTCCAACTGTCTATTTGGTGAGAGCTGGTGGGTAATTTGTCTACTGTGATTTTCTGCCTCCTTTAGACCTCAATCGACAGCTGGTTTACATTTAGACCATTCCGACTTCTCTATTTCTACTTTTGCAAGTTTGTTGATCTGTTTAGTTTGTCTGGCCAATTAAGACATTTGATACCATGAATTATAGATACCAGTGCAGCATATTCCTTGGTATTTAACATCTATTATACTGCATGTCCCATATGGAAATCTTGATCTTGATTTGTTTTGAGTTTAGGTTAAATTTTTTCCTAAGAGTAAAATGTTAAGTAAATGGGTTTTAAGTAAATGTCACATAAAAATTTATTTGTTTTAAGACAAACTTATTTAGCGTTTTGAAAATAGTTATCTGCTTTATCCCGTGCGGCGGACCCACAGTTATCTGCTTTATCCCGTGCGGCGGACCCACAGTTATCTGCTTTATCCCGTGCGGCGGACCCATAGTTATCTGCTTTATCCCGTGCGGCGGACCCACAGTTATCTGCTTTATCCCGTGCGGATCCCGTGCGGCGGACCCACTGGACGGGCATCGTAACGTTACCGGGCGTTACACTTTTTCATGAGTGACTCCGAGCCGCAACCTAATTTAAGACGTTGTCACGTCAAAATGTTTTAGGAATTGTCTGTATCAAAGTGTAGAGGTATGTTTCATTAGTTGGAAATCAAATGCTGTGTCATCTTTACGTGCAGTAGACTGCGGTGGGGGGGAGAGGGGTCTGTACTGTTGGACAGTACCCCCCAGTTACATACAGTACAGATGTGTCTTTTCATATTATATAGCTATTTGGTAAAGTTATTGAGTTTAATTATAAAATAAAGTTTCTTATGTAAAATAACGATTACTAAAATTGAATGTTTGAAAATAATTGTGCAGTAAGTACGCAATGACAGAACTTTGGATGGGACCACCTTGATTTTCATATTATATCGATATTATTCTTTTAACTTTCTCATAAATTAAAAATTTAAAAGTTTTGTATGTTATTATCATCTTTAAAATAAATTGTAATTAATTATAATAATATTTTAATTAATATATTGCAAAATGCAACTTCTCATATTAATGTAAAATTTGACTAATCTTTAGATTAAACTTAAGTTAGTTATAATATTACTTAAAAAAAGACATTATAAACTTTTGATAACTCTGTTGTGTAATTCTGTATAAAACTATCCTCTGCATGTTTATTTCAAGTGGTAAGGTATTACAATAATTAGGTCTAATATGTAACTGGACTATGTACTCAGTTTTTCAATTACTGAAAATAATTCATCATCATCAGACGTTTCCGTTATCATGGGTCGTCGTACACAGCCTCCTCCACTTTTGTCTGTCATTCCAGGTCTCCTCTTCCTCCACCTGTATTTTCTGTAGTCCCCTTCTCTCTATGTCTTTCCACACTCTCTTGGTCTTCTTCCTCTTTCCTCCTTCTCCGGTGCTATTCTAGGCATTCTATTATCTCCCATCCTCTTCACATGCCCCATCCACTGTATTCTTCTTCCTTCCATTGTCTCTTGCAGAGAAACTACCTTCAATCTTTCTCTAGTTATTTCGTTCCTTATTCTATCTCTTCTTGTACTCTTCTCTATCCCTCTTAAAAATCTCATTTCTGCAGCTTGCAATCTGCTTAAATCATTTTTAGTCCACGTCCACGTCTCTGCTCCATATAATAAAATTGGTTGGAAATAAGATTTATACATCAATACTTTTGATTCTTTCCCAATGTTCCAACTCCACACAATCTTCTTCACCATATTGAAAAACTTTCCACTCTTCCATATTCTGTTTAGTGTATGTTTAGTGAAAATAATTATTTAGTGTATTATAGCCTTGTAAAATGGTTCAATGGGGCCATTAATTTGTCTTTAAGCAAAACAAAGAATAGTTTCAATAATCTTAGATCATAAAACCTGTAAAAACATTAATGGACTTGATGAAATATCTACAAAACTACGTAATGTAAATTCCAATAGTACACAATTATTGACATTATCATGGGCAGGTCATAAACAAGTTTAAATTTTATAAAATTAGAGAGAACGTATTGTCACAGACGAAGACAAACTGTGTACTGTGGAGTAGAGCCGCTGTGGTTTAATACAATGTAGTTAATGAGACAGTTGGACTTAATTGGATAAGCCACAACTGGCACTGTCCAGTAATACGATAACTCTGTGGGTAACCACTAGCAATAATGCTACAAACTCAGTTAAAGATCGCTCCATGGCAAAGTTAAATGACCTCACTATATTCTCTACTCAGTTTGTAAGTACCCATCAACCCTCTAGTCATCAAATCTTGAAAGCAGACTGAAATATGATTAAACATTTAAAGTTATTCACATGTTGCAGTATTGTGAAAATTATATTTATGCCAATGTATTTTGCTACAACAGAGAGGGGAATAATCATCTTGATGTAGTTTAGAGAGCCACTATTTTATCATAAAGCTTTCTATAATCTGTTTCCTCTTCAATTATTATACTTTTACCATTTGTTTTGGTTTAGTTACTAACATAGTAAAGCAACTAAATATTCAAGTTCATCAACATTTGTGTTGGTTACTTCTTATCTTATATTATCATGTCTTCTTATCTTATCTCATTAAGAATAGAATCTTGAAAATTTGATGGAAAGGTATATAGATTTCTATCACAACAATTTTTATCAAACTAATTGAGTTTAATAAACTTATTGACATTTTAAGGATATGCCCCACTGGTCCTTAAATTAGAAATCTTTCAAAATATTGAAAAAAGCCTTATTTCATTCAGAAATTTATGTCACCTTACAGTTGCTCAATAAGAAACAGGTCAGATTTCACTTTTAAGCTTCACTCCATTCACCTTTTAAAATCTATAAGTATTGGAAGTTCAAAAAGTACCTAACCCAATACCAAGAAAAATGTTGTATATATATATATATT
This sequence comes from Homalodisca vitripennis, assembly GCF_021130785.1. Lineage (NCBI taxonomy): Eukaryota > Metazoa > Arthropoda > Insecta > Hemiptera > Cicadellidae > Homalodisca > Homalodisca vitripennis. The sequence goes on from NC_060210.1 coordinate 20,735,654, forward strand.
ACCATATGAAATATATTTTATTACCTCATAAGTTCTTACTATGAAATGGATTTTGCCTTGAACAAAAATTCCAACCCACAATCTTTATACTTTGACGTTCAATATAGGGACTTAGGGATTTCTTCTGACATTGTTTTGAGCACCATCCTTAAGATGGCTATGAGATTGCAAGCTAGTGGGATAAATTTTTGGCTTTTGCAGATGATTTCCTCTTTTCCATGAGTGTAAATGGGTTCTTCAAATATGGATCAAGCTGGTATTGGTGCAGAGCTTATCTCCAATCCAAGTAAAATCTTTTGCATCTTATCTGCCTAGTAAGAAGGCAAGCTTCAACATTCTATTTGGGTGAAGGTTCATTTATTCCCTAATAAAATAAAAGCAAAAGGAGTACTCTAAAATGAACTTCAAGGATGACTCAGGACTGAAGCAAGTGTGTGGGGGCATGGACTTGTATTTCAATCATATAATAGAAACTCTCTAAAACGCAGGTAGCACTTCAACCTTCATGTTCAATTTATTATTCCTTTTCTTTAATATACAGTTTTGGGCTTGTTGAGATAATTTTATGCAAATCATGTGCATAAAGCCTTTTTATACATTATTTTTTGTTTGAGATTGAAGAAGAATACCATGAGACCGATATGGTCTATAGAAGAGGTGACTCTTTGTGTCATCAATTATTTAGTGACAAATGGAATTTCTGTGTTCAGTGACTTGCTTGTCATAGCAAAGTATTCAAATAAAACAATCACTAAAGCAGACTGAATCTCAGAAGCACAGTGCTTAAGCCAATAAAATTGTTTTCTTATCTTATTAGTTTTCAAGACATCTCTGATGCTACCAGTACCTACTTGATGTATATTTTTAGAGCCGTTAATTTTTTCAAGTTAAAATTACTCTATCAATGTCACAAAAAACTAGATTGTATGCTTATAAGTTACAATGTAAACTAGTACTCATTCATAGGCTATAATTTTTTTCAATTTACGGCCTGCTTTGTAATATAAAAAAAAACCTGAACATGTTTTTACTCAATTTATGTTTTCCGTTTTCACGTTATACGTTTTACGTTTTCAAGTTTCACGTTTTTGCACAAATGAAAAAGGGAGTCAATATTGAAATTGCTTTTGTGCTTGGTTGTTGTACAGGTTTACCAAAAGTATGAAGAGCTCTTATCCCGTTTAGTTGATGCTGTAGAGCCTCTCATGGATATATCTCCTCATAGCCTTATGAATACATTGGACCAACCCTCTGCTTGGGGGAAGACCCTCTCTGCCTGGAATAATAGTAGTAATCTCACAGAACTTGGTAAGTCATAAAAGTAAGAGTTAAATCAATATTAATTTATAATCCTAAAGCATATATAACTTTTTACAAAAATAAGTAAGTTCCACAACACTCTTGGTATCACAGTACTTTTGATGATAATCTGAGGTGGGAAAATCATATCAGTCAGTTATAAGAAGAACTAAATTCAGAATGATACACTATTCGTTAGATTCGAGATATGACGAGTTTAAAAACAGCAAAATCTATTTATATTTGGCTACTTTGAATCTATAATGGTGTTCGCTGGGGTAGTGTTCTTCATTCATTGAACAGGTTTTCAAAACTCAAAAACCTTGGATTAATCCGAATCCTAGGCAATTTATAGTTTAATCAATCATGTAGAGGAAATATTTTACCTTTAAAACTATTACACTGGGAAGTATTTACATGTTGAAAGTTTTAACTTAAACTTACAAAAGAAAACAAACTAATCCCATTACCTCCCATCATAATTATATAACATGTAATTTCCATTCTCTACTGCCTAGACAACCTATTTTACGTATTTTTCTTACAATACTCAGTATTTTTTCAATAAACTACCTTTAGCATTGATGGGGATTCCTACATAAAAGGTATTAAAAAATTTATTAAAGAGCATATGGTTCAAAATGAAATTTATAGTTTTGATAATTTTAGTCTAAATTCACCAGAACATAGTTAAGATATGAAATATATGTTAGTAGTGGTAAGTTATTTTATCAAATTGTTATTTAGTATTTACTGTTTTTATAAATAATTTTGACGAGCTTTATAACTATGTAATAAATAATAAACCATTTCACAGTACATAGCATTATCAATGTCCATGACAAAAAAAATTGTATCTTAGTACTGTATAAGACATATGGCTAAACATTCAAATGCAAACAAAGGAAACATATTACTAAATAGTTTGAATGGTAAATGAAAGAACAGAAGCTTGACTAAATAATTAAATGATAGAATAGAATATATTTATTGCATTGACAATATATATTACATTGCATTGGAATAGTCAATAACACAAATTTTTCACAGTATTTATCTTAAAAACTAAATCCATTCACTCAACTTTCATACAGCTGCATGCAGGAATACATTCATACACATACAAAGGAACAAAATTCATGGGATCAACGCCTAGGATTGCAACACTGCTGTGAATATTGATCCCAAGTGTGCTCCATTAACTTTACAACTGAGTAAAAAGCACAAGACACCAGGTAGTGTTTTTAATGGGTTTTACATTTTTTGATTTGTTTCTAAATTTAGTGTTTTATGGAGACTCTTAATGAATTTGATCCCAATTTGAGAAGGGAGGCGTTCAAATGCTGCTGTTCTATGCTGTCGGGCTCGAAAGCGCTCCCGAGCTCTTGTCTCGTATCTACGTATATTACTGCTACGTGTCAATATATACTGAAATCAACAGTAAAATGAAGTCTCTAAAATATACAAGCTGGGTAGAGTTAGCAAGTTGAGCTCCCTGAAGGCTCTTCAACATGACTCTGTTGTTCAATTTTGCAAAGATTCAAACAGCTTTTGTTTGCAGTCTGAATACTCTTTCCAAGTTTGATATGGCACAACTGCCCCACAGAGAAATTCTGTAGGACAGGTATGGAAATATTAATCCATAGTAAGCCATCATTAAAACATCAGATGTACAAAGCTTTGGTAAATTTCGAAGGACAACAATTCCAGTTGCCAATTTAGCACATACACTTTCAATGTGAACTTTCCAGGTTAACCCTTTGTCTATGTGTATTCCTAGGAATTTAGCAGAATCAGTTTCCTCCAGAACAATGTTATCCACCATTACTGTTGGGGTTTCATTAGTATTCAACCTGTGTTTACAGAAGTTGATGTAACTGCCATTGATAATGTCATAACAAACGTACTCAATAGTTCTGTGTCAGTGCTGAACACTGCTATATCCGACCATTACGCACAGGAGGTGGTGATCCGTGGATGTTCAGTGAGCCAAGAATCCCACAACATTATTTTAAGGAGAAATGTCCATCCACATAATATAAATCTTTTAAATAAATGTCTAGCAGATGAAAATTGGATTTTTTTAGATTCTTTTACTTCTGCAGACACAATATTCAACTCCTTCAACAGTTGTTTCATGTTCCACTTAAATGTTTGCTGTCCCCTTAGGAAAATAAAAACAAAAGGTAAAGTTCAGAAGAATTCTTGGATAACACCTGGAATTCTGATTTCTAGAAATAAATTAAAATTCTATAATGAAATATTCAGGAACACTAATGATTATAGATTCAAATCCTTCTATAGAAATTACAAAAGAATTTATAAAAAAGTAATAACTGCTGCAAAATCATACGAAATAAACAATAAACTAAAACAGTCATCTAACTTTTCTAAGACAGCTTGGAACATTATAAAAAACTCAACAAATAAAGCATCTTCAAAATCCATTCAGCTTGATGCTGATGGGATAAAATTAACCGATCCAAATGCAATAGCTTTGGAATTTAATAAATTTTTCTCCTCAGTGGCTGGTTCTCTTGATGCTGACCGTGAATTGGAACTGGATACAGTCACCACACATACCCCTGCTTCATCTATGGTTCTGGCCCCTGTGTGTGAGGACGAAGTGGGACGTATTGTAAGAAGTTTTTCAGCTAAAACTTCCAATGACATAAATGGCATATCAATGTGGCTTATAAAACAATGTTATCAGCACATATTAAGCCCATTGACAAAAATCATAAATGTTTCTTTCGAAACTGGCACATTCCCATCCGCACTCCAATTGGCAAAAGTCGTACCTGTTTTCAAAAAAGGCGATCCAAAGTTAGCGGATAACTATCGACCAATTTCAATTTTACCTGTTTTTAGCAAAATTTTTGAAAAAGTGTTCCTGGACCGACTTCTTAATTTTCTTGACAAACACAAAATTTTGTCTGATCTACAATTTGGTTTCAGACCAGGAAGATCAACTTTTGGAGCAATCACACAACTTGTAGACTTTATTGTGGAAGGCTTTGAGACACACCAAAGAACGCTCAGTGTCTTTCTTGATCTCTCAAAAGCGTTTGATACTGTTAATCATGGTATATTGCTACACAAGCTGGAAGGCTGTGGTGTACGAGGGACAGCACACCAGTGGCTCCACTCATACTTGAGCAGTAGAAGTCAATGTGTTCAGGTCCAGAATGCAGTATCAAGTACTATTAGAATATACCAAGGAGTCCCACAGGGATCAATCTTGAGTCCTGTCCTTTTCTTGATTTATGTGAATAATATCCATGCGTCAGCCTTATATGGGAAAATCATTCAATACGCAGATGACACGACTCTCTGTTTCCGGGCTGATTCTCTAACTACATTGGAGATTCAAACCTTCATTGATCTTAACTCCTGCATTCAAAATTTTCTGGTAAATAATCTCAAAACTAATCATGAAAAGACAAATTACATCAACTTCTGTTTACGTGGGTTGATTACTTATGAAACCCCAACAGTAATGATGGATAACATTGTTCTGGAAGAAACTGATTCTGCTAAATTTCTAGGAATACACCTAGATAAAGGGTTAACCTGGAAAGTTCACATTGAAAGTGTATGTGCTAAATTGGCAACTGGAATTTTTGTCCTTCGCAATTTATCAAAGTTTTGTACGTCTGATGTCTTAATGATGGCTTACTATGGATTAATATTTCCATACCTGTCGTACGGAATTTCTCTGTGGGGCAGTTGTGCCATATCAAACTTGGAAAGAGTATTCAGACTGCAGAAAAAAGCTGTTCGAATCATCGCAAAATTGAACAACAGAGAGTCATGTCGAAGTGCCTTCAGGGAGCTCAACTTGCTAACTCTACCCAGCTTGTATATTTTAGAGACTTCATTTTACTGTCGATTTCAGTGTATATTGACGCAGGGCAGTGATATACACAAATACGAGACAAGAGCTCGGGGGCGCTTTCGAGCCCGACAGCATAGAACAGCAGCATTTGAACGCCTCCCTTCTCAAGCTGGGATCAAATTCATTAACAAATCTCCCTGAAACACTAAATTTAGAAACAAATCCAAAAAAATTTAAAACCCAATTAAAACACTACCTGGTGTCTTGTGCTTTTTACTCAGTTGGCGAGTTTATGGAGCACACTTGGGATTGATATTCGCGGCAGTGTTGCAATCCTGGGGGTTGATCCCACGAATTATGAATTTTGTATGTGTATGAATGTGTGCCTGCGTGCAACTGTATGGAAAGTCGAGTGAATGGATTTAGTTTTTAAGATAAATACCGTAAAAAATTGGTATTATTGACTATTGCAATACAATGTAATATATATTGTCAACGCAATAAAATATATTCTATTCTATTCTATTCTATAATTTGTTTTTCATGATTAGTTTTGAGATTATCATGATAGCTTTATAATAACCATAGAAAAGAATAAGTTTGTACTGGACCACCAAGGACAAATGAAACATTTATAGTGACAATTAAATCTCAAACATAATATAAAATTGATTTTAAAAGTAATTAAGAAAGACACAATGGAGAAAGCCTCTCCTTCTTGCAAGGTGACAACTGAGATCCACTATTCCCTCTCTGGCGGCGCTGTACCAAGATATTTTGGCAGAAGACAGCTCCAATCACCTTCCTGTACACATCCTTAATCCTGTTACTCCTGGAGCCTCTTAGATGTCATAGGATTGAGTACAGTGAGAGGTTTCTTCATCTTCTTTTCCTAAGTAAAAATAAATAAATAGTAAGAATGCATTTTAAAATGCAATGGTTTGAAGGTCTAAAATACCTGGAGAGTATGAAAACGGTCTAAAACAACCATAGATATCAGGGTGGGTTGAAAATATTTTGAACATGATTCTGAAGATCTGTAGTTGTCGCACCGCTGTTACTTTTCCAGGTCACCAGCTCTTTCCATCAGCCTGCTTATATACGAACCTCTGTCAATTATATATCTTCTAGGTAATTTGTTTAAATAACTTATAAATAGTAAAAATTATACATTTTGTTTTTGGTTTACAATTCAATTCAAGATTGAAATGGTTATTTATGTTAGTAATATTTGTAGTGCAAATGTGGGGGTATTTTATCATTATATCAGTTAAAACAATGAATTGCTGAAAGTGAATTATTTCATGCTTCACTAACAGTGAACAATATCTTTCTGAGTAATCTATGTGCACTAGTTATCCCCCATGCAGCTTTGTGTCGTCCCATCTACAAAATTATTCTCTTAAATTCTGTTCCATATTCATTTCTATGCTTTTATTAGCTAACCTGGAACCACCTGGAAGACTTTGAGCTTCTTCAATGAATATATTTAATGAAATGAAAAAAGGCCACCTGTAGCCTAATATTTGACAACTACAAAAAATGTTTGGAAAACAACAAAGAATGTTTGGCAAATATAGAGAATTTTTGCCAAACCATTGGGGATGTTTGGCAGATCACAGACACATTTCATAGCTCACCGCAACAACAGCTGTTTACTGAAGCAGTATTAACCCGAAAGCTAACAGTGGTTTGTAGGTTAATATCCTCGATTATTGCTTTACTCTGAGCTCCAATAGTTACTTTCAGATAGTTTGTACTTCATATTGGATATGCTTGCATATTGATACCTGAATCGACTTCCACTACTTAATTAAAATATATTGCAAGTATTTTAAGAATGTCACAGAGAGTTTAATGACAAAATTAATTTGATCCTAATTTAAAAACATATTGGACGTTTTACATACTTACACTTATATCAAGATATCAAATTGTATACGTAATGAATTGAACTACTAGTAGTTTTGGACCATCAACTGAAGCAGTAGTTAGGGGGGAGGGTTGTTTGCCTCGGGTGGTAAAATTGTAGGGGCGGCAAAATTATAGAAGGTAGAGTCATTGTATTACAATGTACTGTTTACACATAATTTAGTTAGTCTCCACACGAATTGCTTTACTGTCGGATCAAAAGGTACATATACCCGTGTTTGAACGTTAATCACAAAATAACTAGCAGAACTGCAATTATGGGAATTAATTTCAATTTATATTTTTTATTTCTGCATTTATACATATAAAACAAATTATTTAAGAACAATAAATTCCAGTTATGTCAGTAAGAACGAAAAGGGTAATGGTTTTTGGTGGTTTCCAACCAAACTGCAACTTTGAAATTTCGTAACTCGGAAACTTGAGATCCCCCAATTAAGACCAAATGTACTGATTTTAGTATGTAACTTTAGACTTATAGTAGTATATTAAAACATTTGTTATTAAATTATCATTTTAACTTTTACTCGTGACCAAGAGTCTGCTTTGATTATGTTAACGGGAGCTCTTAAAGTTATTTTACTGGGGTTCTAATTTTGTAAATCGATAATTCAAATGTTTAATTATTAACACAGAGTTCAAGGTTTTGTTAATTTACTGTGGCTGGCACAGTGGCTATCCTGTCAAGATAAGTTTCAAAAGTAACACTCCTTTCTTCAAATTCGTACAAATTGTTGCTAGTAATTGTAAAATATCAAAATGTTGATGTTTCAAAGAAACTTTTAATATTTTATACATATTTATTGTTAAAGAATAAAATTTAAAAAATAAAAATTTGGATTTAATTTTTTATGTTCCTTGAATTTTGTATCCAAAATTTGACATAACATTAAAATTTTTGTATGTTTCTTCATAAGAAGCTAAGAAACCTCTCATTACAATTAGTCCTAACAGGATGTTTACGCTTGCTTACATAGTGACAGGATATTCAGGATGTGTAAGAGGAGGCCAGCTCTGTACCAGCATTTGCAGTCAAAACGGGCAGAGCTAGCACGCCTTTATGTCTAGTCTAGCTTATGACTGCATTTAACACAGTCATCTCCCGCAGTAGATTAGACCTATCGATCTACGCTTGCACTTCAATACCTAGACATTTACGGTTAATGATGTGCTGCTCCTGGACATCCATAAAATTGTCCTTATTTAAGTGACAGGTTTTGCTGTACCCAGTGTGGGTTAAATCAAAAGATATAAATCAACCAAAACTGAACCCTCCTGGAGACATATATTGAAGACTTTTTATTAAAAAAAGTGATTTTATGGCTCAGTGTCAGTGAAGCCTATTACCTGAGGGGCTGGAAAATATGTATTTCTCTGTATCCGCCTGTCTATCTGTCTGTCTATTTGTCCACACGATGTCTTGAAAACGAACTTACCTATTCATTTTTCGAGTGTATATGTCAGTTCCTATTATAGAATAGATATTATAAAGATTGAAACTTTCCAGTCTTATGTAAGTATATTTATTTTCTTCATTGTAATAAAAAGGCAAACCCAATTATGATATTTGAAGTATCTTAGACTGAAATAGATTACAAGGGTCGGTAGTAGATTTTTTTACAAAAGTAGGGCTTGAAAACCAACATATGTAGATATTTTCTTTATAAAGACAAGGCAAACTTATTAGACTTTATGAACAGTGGGAATAGACACTTCCAGCTTCTCAGAGAACAATTGAAGAAACATTGGTTGGTGACTTAATTTCCTGGATTTTCCGAATCAAGAGTTGGGTTAATGACCATTTGATTGGGTTCGTTGCAGAGGTGTGGACTACTCTCAAAAAATACTTAGGGGCAGTCTTCAGATAAGTTACTATGAGCATTGGCCTGGCTGAGATCTGGCTGTGATAATATGTAGCAGTCAAGAAAATTAATATAATGTGCCTTTGTGTTGTTTTGAAGTGGTTGTTTCAAAGAGAATGACCAAAGATGTTTGATTTAACTAAGTCTGTGTGTCTTCTGTCGTTGCTTGGTACTAAGTAGTGTCTCTTGTATACAGTAACTTATTGGATTTCGCAGGCACAAACAACCTCAGCTCTGCAGTGTAACTGAGCCTTGAACACCAAAAGTCACTTTAATATATCAAGGCTGTCGCCAGAAATAAATGGAAGGGGGAGATTGGTTGGCTGAATATAATATTAAAGGTCACATATTTTCAAAAAATCTTCCTACATTAAATAATTGAAATAATATGAGATTTTGTAAATAGAAAGATTGTTTTTACTACACAATAAAATTTCTTGTTTATACTTCAAGACTAGTACAAATGTTTCATAAAGGGAGAATCCATGCTAATTATCTAAGAGTTTGTAAATTGCTTAACAATGTAATTATATACCTAATAAAATTAACATTGTAACTGGCCTAAAAACACTAGGTTGAAATACGTATTTAAAAAGGCATGAAATTTTAGAAATTTTATTTCAACAGTAAATCTAACTTAGTAATGAAATAGTATTCAAAGTTTCCAAAGATTAATGAAGAAAAGTTTAGTGTTTTCTATCATTACAATAAAAAGATTTAACAGTTAATTTCTTCAGTATCATTAAAGGAAAACGAAAATTAAAGAATAACAAAAGAGCGTTTCTTGTAATGAAATGTAATGTAATTTATCAGTTGGTTAGATTTCCGTTTGAAAAATTAGCTTTTGAGGTTAAATTTACATCAACATCCAAGCTTTAATGGAATACCGACTTTAAATGTCCATACGCAGTTTGGGGCACATATAGCAGAAAAATCTGAAGTCCCAGTTATTTTTGATTTTTTGGCTATTTTTTAGGAGAGAGGGTAAAAGTAGATATTTCATGAAAGAAATACATGAGAAATTTAAGAAACTGCTATTAAAATTTAACTGCTATGGAAAGATACATTATTACATATTTATATCTTTTATATCTAATTGGCCATCTATATTTCAGAAAAAAACATTAAAAAGTTCTCAAAAAGTTATAATTTTGTTTTTATGTTTCAGAACTCAATAGTTAGTGGATTTTATTAAAATTTTGTAGCACACCATCACTTAAGAACTTTGAGACAAATTATTTTCCCTTTTAATTGGTGAGATAAGCATATATGCAATGATAACTGTACAAAATGGACATATCCCAGAGAGTAGACCCTGAGGTACAAGTAAATGCTCACATATGAAGAGCTGTATCAACCTTTCCTGATTTGCATATGCGAGTTAATTATACATCAAGTGTAATTATTTCTACATTTATGCAGATACTATTACACATTCAAAGTGGTTAGTACAACAGGACACTATATTCTATTTTAATCCTTGTGTTCTAATGAGATTCTAAACATTGAAATGTAATAATTTAATTTATGTCATTGGATATTTTAGTTAATACAGTAGGCAGGAATTTCCTTCAGTTTGTGATAGAACGAATGGTAAAAACGGTTTATTCTACAATTCTAACCATATATCTGTAATGTGCAAATAATTGTTAATACTTATTTACTGTTGAAGTACCATAAAATTTTGCTATGAAATTGAGTTAAGTATAACAAGATCTGATTGTACACATGAATAATGAAAAATTATTTTTAGACTACTGCTTAACTTTTTTGACAGTTCGCTTGTGTTCAGATATGTAATTACAAAACTTAGCAACAATTGGTGAGATAAATAAAGTACTTTGAAAACCCTTAGTTCAAAAATATATTTATAAAAATACAAATAAAAATATTCATACTACAATGGCGTGAATCAATTTTGATATTTAGATACGGAAATCATCCAAAATAACCCTGTTCCTGGTTCATTGTAGGGGTAAAATCATGATTATATTGCAATCATGATCTATGTTGCTTGAAGCGGACAAACAAACAGTGCTTGATTCTACTCCAAATCTGTTCTCATCAACCAGACAGTATTGATCCTTCATCCAAGCTGTTTCAGTAACTCCAGTGTCAGTTTAATTGAAACAAGTCAAACACACAGTCTTTGCTTTCTGCACCAAATCTGTTCTCATCAATCAGATAGTATTGATCTATCATCCAAAATGTATCAGTGACTCAGTGAATCAGTTAAATCGAAACAACCCAAACGTAGTCTGATTTCTACACCAAATCTGTTCTCATCAATCAGATAGTATTGATCTATCATCCAAAATGTATCAGTGACTCAGTGAATCAGTTAAATCGAAACAACCCAAACGTAGTCTGATTTCTACACCAAATCTGTTCTCATCAATCAGATAGTATTGATCTATCATCCAAAATGTATCAGTGACTCAGTGAATCAGTTAAATCGAAACAACCCAAACATAGTCTGATTTCTACACCAAATCTGTTCTCATCAATCAGATAGTATTGATCTATCATCCAAGATGTATCAGTGCCTCAGTGAATCAATTTAATAGAAGCAACCTAAACATAGTCTTTGCTTTCTGCACCAAACCTGTGTTCATCAATCAGACATTGATCTATCATCCAAAATGTATCAGTGACAGTGAATCAGTTTAATAGTAGCAACTCATACATAGTCTTTGCTTTCTGCACCAAATTTGTTCTCTTCAGTCAGATGAAATTGATCTATCATACAAGATGTATTAGTGCCTCAGAAAATTAGTTTAATCGAAGTAACCCAAACATAATTTTTGCGTTTAGCTTAAAACCCCTGTTACAAAAATAATAAATTTCATTATTTCTTTAATTTGTTTTGATTTTGTCATTCTTTTGTTTTCAGGTTCAAAGCATTTAATGATCACATAAAACACACTGATAGATAATATAAACACGTGTAAGATTCATACATGAAGAACATACATGAAAGCAAACTTTCAAACAAAATATAGTGGAAAGAATCAATAAGTAATTCAATTAAAACATCTTTTTAGTCAACGGAATAAGAGAATAAGGATTTCAAAGCCTTACAACTGAAACCATTCAAGTTGACTTTCCTTTTCATCTCATTGGTAATGCCTCTTTCAATGGAAAACTGTTTTATGAAATTTCTCACTGCTTTTGTTTAAAAAAACCTATAATATTATGATAAACTGCTGCAACTAATGTAATAAAAACTGTTTTAATAAATATATTTTGATTTTTATCAAATACTTTTAGAGTAAACTTCTACATCATAGAAGCCATTTTATGAATATGAACAACATGAACACATTTTTGATCAATGGACTGAATGAATAAACTAAATCGTGTTTCGGCATGATAATGCCATTATTATCATCTCCTTCTCCTCATCAAACTCAAACAGGTGGGGATTTTCTGAACTTTATTCTTTCAAATGCATCAAATGTTACCTTACTGAATGCCAACCAAGTGTGAGAACAGGATATAAATACTTAAAATGGAAAACTGTATCTAGTGGAGTTCCACAAGGCTTTGTGCTTGGTTCATTACTGTTCTCACTGTATACAGAAATGTGACAACTGTAATATGTTATTGAAAAAATCACTTATTTGCTGATGACGCAAATTACACACACTTTTCACCAAAATATATATGATGCTGTGTACTTTAATAAATACTGATGAAATGTATTGTTGTAATTGCAAAATGGGCTTGCAGATATGAACTCAAACTCAATGAAAGTAAGACTCAGGTTTGACTAATCCAGAATGCTTAGTAATAGTGATTTGATTACCCTGCCGAAACTCAGTAATAAATAACCTGGACATTTTGATAAGGTTAAGAGCCTTGGACTGACTAATTATGATAAAAACTTGGAATGGATTGACTAGGTTCTTACAAAATGTAATAGGGTCTTTGCTGGTACTCACAGTCTCAAAGGTTTTGCTCTATTTTTACCCCTTAATGTAAAAACTATGGTAGTAAGGACCCTGATTATGCTGGTAAGAAACCTGATTATGGTGGATTTTAACTCGTTTGACATGTACATATGAATGTTCAGCTTTTAAACAGACCAAAAAGAGCTGAAAACTATTTCATCAGAAACACCAGTGGTGAAATCATTGTCAGAAACTAGATAGTCTTTGGTAGTAAGGAAATAAAAGATTCCTTGATAGTACTATCTATGGATCCCAGTGTAAAATCTGCCTGTGAACTGGATGTACAAAACCTAAGTTGCAGAATTTTGAAACCATTCTTCTTCTAGTTGTATGGAGTAACATATTGCGGATAGACAAAATGTCCCAATAACCTACAGAGTACAAGTCTTGATCTTAGTAGGAATAAAACAGTTAAACACTTTTTAAACAGTTTAAAACGTTTTTGACTCAACCAGAGACAAAAATGTACTGCGGAAAGAGACTTTTCATTGCTGAGCCGGTAAAAAAAATGTTAAAAGGGCAACTTTACAAATTGAAAAATTGAATTGATTGGTGATCATGTGCACAGAAAAGGATTTGAGTTTAAAAACAGACTTTTCTGAAATCGTGCAAGACTGTTCCGAGAAAAAAATCAGGAAAGAAATCTTTCATGTAACTTAATGTAAGATTTCGATTTGAACTGTCTAGATAACAAAATGCCTTTTTAGATCTACGGTCAAAAAATGTTTGTTTTCATTTTATGAGTATTAAAAAAAATACAAGTTTACGTGTAGTGTTTGTATTGTTAATCCGATTAAGAAAATATATAATACGTACAAGATCTTAAAAATCTACCCTGGTAAAATAGCGACTACTTCCAGTCACTAGAATTTAAATCAGGTCTAACCTGTTTTTGGGGTGTAGTAGCTTTAGCATTGTGGTCACGATAAAAAAAAATACACATACGGTATAGGTATAAAAAGTCGTATTCTTAAATTTGAACTAATCTTCCGGTAAATTGTATTGCCGGCTCTGTAGTATTGTTAGCTGGTCAAAGAAATTGACCTAAAAAGTCTACTTCAGTCAAAAAGTAACTACTTCCTATAGACCTGAAATGTTGCATGAAATTTAATTTCTATGTAAGGTAGACCGAGTTAAATTATGACACATGTCACTTTATGTGATTTACCTGAGCGTTAGTGAATATTTTTGCACTGCCTTTATGGATAACTATGCCGACGTGAAACTGGCCATAGATTCCATCCATAAAAAGAACGAGTATCAGGAACTAGTTCCTACCTGAATCCTAACCTAGTTCATCAACTCAAACCATACAAAATATATGTTTAATTAATAACGTGAAGATAGATACTACAAATAAAGATTTTAAATGAACAAACACTACTTTTATGATAATAATCTCCATCTATAGCGGCAATTTTCAAGACTATACTCAATTAAAAGGCAAGTTTTGAGAAATCCTATAAAAGGTCCCATACCTTAAAAACGTACGAGCCAATTTTGATAAAACTTTCTATACACATTCACTAGATGGTCTACTATACTAAAATACAAGCCTCATTCTTAGGCCGCGCCTATTTTCGGAGCCACATCGATATTACAGGGCAAGTGCTGACAAAAACCAATCTATGGATGGCTATATCCCAAAAACGTACGAGCCAATTTTGATAAAACTTTCTATACACATTCACTCGTACGTTTTTGAGGTACGGCCATCCATAGATTGGTTTTTGACAGCACATAGGCTGTAAAATAAGTGTGGCTCCGAAAATAGGCGCGGCCTAAGATTGATGCTTGTATTTTAGTATAGTAGACTATGTAGTGAATGTGTATAGAAAGTTTTATCAAAATTGGCTCGAACGTTTTTGAGGTACGGCCATACATAGATTGGTTTTTGACAGCACATAGGCTGTAAAATAGGTGTGGCTCCGAAAATACGCGCGGCCTAAGAATGAGGCTTTTATTTTAGCATGTTTGTATGTATGTTTTTCCAGAATGTCACACGTAAAGTCGATATCTCCGAAAAAGGCGCGGCCTAAGAATGAGGTCTGTATTGTAGTACAGTACACCAAGTACTAAATGTATTTAGAATGTTTTATCAAAATTAGCTCGTACGTTTTTGAGGTACTTCTATCTATAGATTTTGTCTTTCAGTGTCTGATACGTAAAATCCCCGAAAATAGGAGAGGCCTAAGAATGAGGGTAGTAATATAATACAGTAGACCATATATTAAAAGTAATGTATTAAGTATAATCTATAGATATTTTTGTATTTGTTCTTTTTGTTTTTAAATTATAAAATTTAATTTTAATAATATAATTTAATCTGAACTGGTTCAGGAACTAGGTTAGTTGTAGTTCAGGAACTAAGTCAGGAATAGTTCATGAACCAGGTTAGGATTCAAGTCTGAGGATTAGTTCTTTTTATGGATGGAATCTATGGCCAGTTTCACACTGCTATTATAACTATGATGGCATCAAGAAAATATGATAATAAATCTATTTGTAAACAAACCCAGTATATTCATAAGAGATTTTATGTGGCCTAATTATTCTAACGCATCCAATATAATAGTATAGTGACTTGCTGTGTAAAATGTTATTATTTAAACACTGATAATTGAAATGTTGCCTGAAACTTCAATTCTACGTAGATAAGAATTGAGTTCTATGATGTTAGATGTCCATCATGGAATTTGGCTGAGCATCTTCGAAGGCTATCTCTCAGTAGGCTGACACAATTTCTCTTTTGTTTGGCGGGAGATGTAAATATTTATTTCCGTAAAATTTTCTGTCATTCTATATGCCAATAATGAAATGAGATGTAGACTTTAAATTTTGCATCTAATCTCAAGGAAGCGTGTTACATGACACATGCCACGAGGAGTGGTGTAGGCTACCTACTCCTATTTTGTTTCATTTAGAACTGGTTTGTAAATTGTTTGTATTTTGCTGTTCACAAAATAGTGACGTTTATTTGTCATAGCCGGGTTTCGTACATTGAATAAAGTGTTATAGTATAAAAATAACGTAATTTGACCATTACAATATATAACGCATTTTTTGTTAATTTAAAGTTTGTTATTGAGGATGGAAGGTTTGAAAAGATACCAAGATTTCGGACATTTGCCATCGATATAGGTTATAAAAGGTATAACACAACGTTTTGAGACTTGGAATCTATCATTTTCTTCAGGTGGGGGAGGTATTAATACATACAAAAAAAGAAAAAGAAGAAAAAAAAAACACAAAGAAATACAGAAGGGAAAGAAAAGGATTCAAACATACCAAAAAGCTGCTTTGAGTCCAGTCCAGCCGTTGTCACTGCACAGGATGCAAGTCCAGAGCATAAATCACAAGTACGAGGATCACAATCACACATCACACCAGCACAGGCTACAGTGGGATACTAACAAGAATGTCGATGTCTGCTGTTTCATGGGCACCGCATAGTGTCATCTTTCCCTTTTCCTTTTCGTTCCCTGCTTTACTTCTTTCTGTTCGTTATTTTTGTACGTATTAATACCTCCCCCACCTGACGAAGAGGATAGATTCCAATCCTCGAAACGTGATGTTACACCTGTCACAAGCTATAATAATGGCAAATGTCCGTAATCTTGTTATCCTTATACAACGCGTTTCGAAAAATACCAATGCGTATCTTGTACACTGTTTCAGACGCTGAGAATGGATTGTAGACTCACAGATACGCGATAACTACACAAACACAGACATACATTACATGGACGCTTTGTTAAAACAGATTGTCTTGCTCCGAGATTAGATTAAGTGGTAGCTTCGTAAGCGTGACTGGACTCGAGAAGCATATGAGGTCGGGATTGGTAAGAAGTCACAGCGACTGTATATACTCATGCTCTGAAATACATCGCAGAATTTGCCAAATTCTCCAATAATTTCAATCATTGGCTGAAGCAAGGAAACCACAACGCGTTGTGCTCGTATATATTCTTTTCATACCTATAGAGCGTCATGGGTAGAAGAGAATTTCAGATACTTTAACTCTATTCTGTCTTACACATTTTATCAGCATCCATAAACAAATCCATTCCTTTTCATCTTCGATCAAATATGACACAATGTAAGTAAATTTAACCTTCAAAAAGCACACTTATATTTCTGTCCTACAAACAGGCACACAGGGGTCTACTGGTCTCACTATAAAAACACGCTAAAATATAAATAAATTACATTTATATAAGTTTTGTTTGTTTCTTTAGATTATTAGTGTGTTATATATTAGTTAAAAACAATAAATATAATAATTATAAATTTGCTGTCGTAAATGCTGTAATTTTGAGGGAAAATGTAAACGTTTTGAATATAGCCATGTGTATGAGTTTTTTTTTAAGTTTTAGATGCAAACCTATATAGTACTTTTATTGTATGTAGAAACAATATATGCACGCATTTATTTAAACACAATTATGACTTATCCTAGAAAAATCGCAAACATAGACAAAATTTAACCATGAAAATATAGGTTATAACTCCATACACCGGTTTTATAAAGTTTTATAATTCTTTTTATTGACTATTAATTAAAAACAGTTTTTTTGTCAATAAGGAAAATATGTAAATTATTATAAATAAATAACCATTATTATTATAAAATATTATAGACAATGAGGAAAACTGAATCTCAAACGGCACCAAGGACTCCAAGACAAATAAAGTTGTTTATTACTCAGCTAACACCTGGCACATAAGAAAAAATTCTCTACGACAAACTTATACTGAGAAATTAAAAAAAATAATTTATGTCTCTCTCTCTCCTCCCCCCTCCTTCCCCTCTCCATCCCTCCCTCCCTCTCCCTCTCTTCCTCCCCCCTCTCCCCATCCACGCCATGGGTGAAGGATCTTGGTTTGACTATAAACTCGAGTTTGACTTGGTCTGACGCTGTTGCGGAGATTTTTAAACGGGTTTTCGCATCTATTCACTCACTCAAACGTTTACAACGATTTTTACCCGAACATATCAAGCTGCTCTTACTAAATCACTTGTACTTCCACATTTCAATTACTGTAACTCAGTGATCAATGAGATGACTGTAGTACTTAGTGAGAAGCTGCAAATAACTCAAAACTATCGTATACGTTAAGTTTACGATGTGGGACGGGAGCAGCACATCACACCGAACTATATTCAAGTCAAATATTCTAAAAATAAAAGATCAAAGATCCATCAAAATTCTTAAACTAGTTAATATAATATTAAAATTTGGTTTTCCAAGAGATTTTTTGGAATATTTTAAATCTGTGTCTCATGTAGGTGTAAGAAGCACTCGCTGTGGCTCATACATCCTGAGAATGCCTCAGCACAGGACTGCAGTGTTTGATAAGTCCTTTCATGTAATGGCTTGTAGGTTGTGAAATGCCCTTCCCCAAACAATTACTTCCATCGATAGCTGTTCCCGGTTTGTGGCGAAACTGAAAGATATGTATCTTAAGCGGTTAGCCGAGGCAGGTCCGGTATGAGGTGCTGTGGGCGTGACACTGCCAGAGGGGTGAATGTGAGATTGTGTGTGATAAAAGTTAGGACTAATTACCAATAACTACTTTAGTTTTTGTATATATTAACAGTATAATTTTATTTTATATGTTTTAGAATTACAGAACCCTAGTTATTAATTTGTTAAATTGTAATTTGATCATGTTGAAATATTTAACCACATTATTTAAATGTAATAATTTCTTTAATTTTTTAATTCTTAAGGCAATGTTCTTAATTAATGTTTTAAATTTTACGTTGTCCCAGGTTAAGTGTAAGAAAGGGCCATGCGGCCCTAACTTTGCCTGTATAAAATAATTCTTCATTTCATTTAATTTTCATCCCTCCCTCTCCCACCCCCCCCTCTCTCTCAGAGAAATATTTACCCTCCAATAAACAAGCCTCAATGCAACTTATTAATGTAGGATCGGAAAGGATAGTAACGTATGTGTTGTGGAAACTGTAAAAGCCTTCGCACACATTACCGAACACGAGTTAAAAGCTAACGCTGTTACAACACATTGCGGTGTAGTGCACTAAAACTAACAGCGTTTGTTGTGCCCTGTATATCATCTCAATGTGTCCTCCTTTGTTGCGCTTACTCTGGTAATGTGTTGGTCGGGAACATTTGTTGACAACTTGCCTCGTCCTTCTCCCCTCCTCTTGACAAATAACCCCAGGATTAGTATAATGTGACGTGCCTTTATACCTTAATATGAGTTTACGTTAATACTGAGTATATCAGTTTTAGAAGTTTAAATAGAACTGTGCACTATTGGCGATTCAAACATTAATTCTTTTAAATATTACTAAATGTTAATAAAAAACAAAACTTTTCCAAATTGTTTATTTTTTTGACGAGGCCTTTCGAAACCGAAGGTTTCATCATAAGTCGACTGCACAAATAAATATTTACAATATTTTTTTTGTAAATTAATATTAAAATACCATATGGCGTAAATATGCAAATACAACAATTTTTGGAAATATTTCAGCCCGTATTAAATAAAAATATATATAATAGATATGACTACAGTTTAATTTTTGAATACATTGAGAAGGGAGAAGACTGGAATTTTCAACAGTGGCTTCTTCATTGTTTATGAGTTTTTCCTTATTTTCTGTTTATGTGTAGTGTTTCTCAAACATTTAAGTTAATTGGTTTTGTTACTTCTTTTATTAAATTTACAATTTGTATTGATGTTCTGTGTCCTGATTCAATGCAGTGCTTTGCTACAGCAAATTTGTCAACTCTTCCATATTTTGTGTGTGATAAATGCTCTTTAAATCGTGTTTTTATTTATATTTAATCAGATTTTTATTTATGTTGCTTGCCTAACATAAATTGTGTCACAGTCATCACATCCAATTTCATAAATTCATGATTTATTATCATTTGAAATTTTGTATTTAGGGTTTCCTAAAATTTGGGATAGTCCGTTGCTTGTTCTGTGAGTGACAGTTTTATTGGTATCTTTTTTAAAAGTTTTGCGTATTTGGTTCGAGGAAGTGCTGTATGTTGTGCAAATAAATTCATGTTTCAATTAATTCTTTTATTAAGGTACAGGTATGATTTCCCCCTTAGTTTGGAGAATTATATTATACAGGTTTAATAAATAATTCACCCCCAAATAATGTTTTTATCATACTGCACAAATAACAACTGTTTGCGTTACTTAAAGTGATTGTTTTTCATTACCTTACAACAGAGATCTGGAAAATAACTGACGGACAATTCAAGTTCTTTTCAGTGCGTTACCCTCAAACTTTGTTATTGTTTCAGTATGAGTAAATGTAAAAAACACAGATGTTTGTGATATAAAACTCGACAGTATTATCCTAACCCTAATAATATTGTAAATGCGAAAGTGCCTTTGTTCGTTTTGCTTTCAGGCGTAAACTATTTAACCGATTGTACTGATCATGGACATTGTTACGGCCCCTGAGATTGGAGCATATTGCTATTTCGAAATACTGGTCTTTAAAGTGTCGAAAAATAATTGGTCTCTAAAATTATGAACTATGTCAAATGTAATCGACTGTTCTGTGTAAACAGTGATTATTATTTTCAATTGGTTTACATTTATAGTGAGTAAATTCTTTACGGAGTAACTATTATTTTTCATACCATTTTAGATTTCAGCGTTTAGGTAAGTACTCAACTACCTTAAAAAATGTCCTAAAACATGATGGTCAGTATTTGACTCCGATGACTCTCTTTGAAACAGTCGGCAAGAACTATACTAGATGGAAATTCTGGACTGTGCTTTTAAAATACCAATTAAACTTTTAAAGTACCAATTACAAATTTAAAATTAATTAAAAAAAATAAAACACGATTGCGCATTGAAAATAACCACTTTTGCTCCTAGTGGTGACAACTGTTATTAAACAGTTTCAGATTGAAAACGAAACCTTCAAAACATTCTCAAGTTTGCCTTTTAAGTTATCAAAATTACGAGTGATGTCTCAACTAACAATTTTCGAAGAAACCGCATTTAGTTATGCATAATTGAAAAATAGACAAAACTCCAACAATTTTGGCACCAACCAGAGGCATTTGTTTTATTCCTAGACAATTAAGATAACTAAATAAAAAATAGATTCTAAATGGGAAAATTCTTTTAGTTGTGACAAATACTTGGAAAGTAAACATAACCTAACAATGCTCAACGCTGCAAAAACTTTCCACAATAAATTAGTGTTACAATTTATTGGCATACAAATATAATAACAAATACTTTTCTGCTTCCAATCTTTCTAAACGAGCATGGACCGCACTGTAATCGATTAAATAGAAATATATCAATCTTAAACTAACGTTATTTTAGTTATATTTGTAAAATTATTGTCAAACTATTCATTATTTCCACATGCCACTTCATATAAAAAAGTATTTAAGTCTTATTATAGAAACAGTGCTTAAAACCTTATGGTTGCTGGAGGTTCAAAGTATACTTAATTCGTGGTTTATTCATATTCTTATGAGTTGAACATTTAGTTACACATTCTTAAAGGTCTGTGTTCATTCTTTTTCATGTCGTGAAATCCTGAATTTATACGATTTAAACCGAACTTTGGCATATGAGATATTTTAATAATATGTAATATTTTTCGATAATGGCACTCAATTTTACACATTTATTTAAGTAAATTTGTATTTCTATTGTCATGCACTAAGTAGGCGATATTTTATGGGTGTTAATAAGTAGCAAACACTAAATAAAGAATAGTTTGAGAATTTTCCAATACTTACTTTTATAAATAAACAATTTTATTATTGAACATCAACCATACGACGTTTTTGGTAAATAAATTACTTGCCCTCTGCTCAAGACGAAAAATTTCTTATTCGTATGAGGGCTTTAAATCTTTTGATACGTCTGAAATCAAAGAACTGTAACAGCAAGACGATGCCGGAGAGAAGGAATCACATTTAACAAGTCGGTACAGTGAATAGTACTCTTGGATTGGTTGAAGAAACATTCCTGAAAACTTTTAAAAGCCACTGGTTGACGAAGGTGGCACATTTGTTAAGGGAGAACCCCAGAAAGCTCATAAGAAGGGGTTCCATTCACCGAGCTTTTATGGAGAGATGAAAAGAGAAGCCAAACAGAATGGCTGAGCTGACGACTCTGTATTTTTTATTCACAGAGACTTACTCTTTTGACTCGTCAAACTTCCACTAATCAAATTTTGCGCTACAACCGTAACGAGATGGTACGACATTATTGAGGCCGCGTAACATTCATTTGTCATAGATTTTAAAGAGTGCTAATTTCCATACATTAATATAAATAGATTTCAACAAAGCAAAATAGCATTAAAAAATTTACCAATAGTTTCTACTTGTTTTCGAAAAAAAAAACACAACATATAATAGGCCTAATAATAATAATAATAATTATTATTATTATTTTTGCTTAGACAGTAAAAATGGTGTGTAGCAATAAAATATTAATATATTCTATAATTTCTTTGTGTGAAGTTTGTTTTTGACGATGGAAGGATTGTGAAGGAATCAGGATTTTCCGGACATTCTCCATCGTTCAGTGATAAAAAAAAATCAGTAACGCTACGTTTCGAGATCTGCAGTCTGATCTCTTCTGCAGGTAAATAACTAACCTAACTTTTTTCTGCCAGCTTGTTTCTGCCGTGACGATCGACATTTGCTATTAGCCTCCGGTCAGTCGTAGGTGGTTGTTCAGCGAATGCAGACCCTATTGTGACCTGTGTTATGTAGGTCAGTTTTAATAATTAGTGCTGTGTTTAGTTTTTTATTAAGTGCATGTTTTAGAGTTACTGATGTAGACACACAACATGGTAGTTGCGATTCCTGACTTGATATGCGTGTCACATCGCTCTGGTATGATTTGTTTGTTTTGACCTAGTTTGTAGTTATGTGTTAGGTTAGTTATTTACCTGAAGAAGATATCAGATTGCAGATCTCGAAACGTAATGTTACTGATTTTTTTGTATCACTGAACAATGGCAAGTGCCAGGAAAAATCCTGATTCCTTCACATACCCCATAAACGTAGTTCTACAGCAATTTAAATTGTGAATACGTATATTTTATTACCTTCCAGAGACGAACGTTAATATTGATAAATAATAAATTCAACAACAAAGTAGAATGTTTTAATTTATTTTTAAATGTTGGCTCATAAAATTTATTGCGTATATATTCAGGAAGTTTATTCAAACGCAGTATTGAAATTAGTGAGGGAAGTTTTTGAAACCCGTTGTGCAGACCTATAAGTATTTTAAAACTGGTATTGTCATCACGAAAACCCTTTCCTAGGGTTAGATTACTTTTACATTTTACAAAACAGTACTGCTTCATAAAAATAAATACGTGCAAGTGTTAATAACAATATATTTATAAAGGAATCTCACATATATTTGAGTCAGGCTCAACGGGATAACCCACACGACTCAAATGACTAAAATTAACATTATTCGCGCATATCTTTGGAAACATTCAGATAACAGATTTTGTAGGCTGCTCTTTTTCTATCAAAATCTGCAGAATCCCTATATTTACGAATTTACTCATGACAGAAGATGGTAGACAAGTGGTTATTACATTTTATAGTCATAATGTATACCTGTCTTATGATGACTCATATTTAATTTAAAATAGCCTATTTTTAGCCAGTAAATATCATGATTGTGCTAAAAGCTTATGAGAATTCAATGGTATATTGAAGTACTTTAGATAGTCTACTGGATAAAATACCAGTTATTAATCAGCGAAGATACAAATTATGTATGTAACTGGAGATCTACAGTGTGCCTTGGTTGTTGCAGTGAAGATTGTCTTCAAAATGGGAAAGGATATTCGGCCTCTGTATGAACTCATGACTGCCTCCCCGAAGAAGGTGCTGAATCGGTGGTTCGAGTCAGAGCCCTTGAGAGCTACCCTGGCCACTGACGCTCTGATAGGTACCATGGCCTGTACTGACACGCCTGGTGTAGGGTGAGTACCACCTGCCTACTCTTAATGCGGTTTAAAGGGTCTGCAGGAAGGTCTTGCACTAGGACCGTGGGTCTGGAGGAAGTTCCTGCACTTGGACCGACTATGGGTCTGCAGGAAGGTCCTACACTAGGACCATTTTTATTTCTTCTCCCGATTCTGCTGGGTGGATGTAACGGTGCGGTGTTCAGCGGGAGGATCGTGAGGGGAGTTCCCACATCCATTTGAGAAAAATATTTCTTGTAAAATTCCTTCTACAAGGGTGTACTTTTAATAATAATCTTGATAAAAAACACAATTTTGCACTTCTTGGAATTTAAGTTCTAAAATCTCAATTTAAACTAAATATGTGTTACAAGTAACAAAATTGAGAGCTTAATTCTAAATGCACAAGTCTAAATCACTATAAAGAGAACATTAATAGTACAAGGAAGTTTGGAATAGTTCTCGAAATTTTTGTTTTAAAAACTGTATTTGTATTACTTAACATTGAAAAAGTAAAAGGTAGAGCTTACCCCATCCCCCGTGAACGATGAGATGATGAATTTGGCCCCCAAACCCAAGTCTACGAGGGTCCCTTGTATACGCTACAGGAGAGAGGGTAGAATTGCTAAGTCGCAAATAGAGACACCAGTTTGGATGATTTGGGGAGACATAAATAGTCTTTGGGGGTAAGATCTGATTAACAACGTTGCAGTGTTGCCAACAAATGGAATTTATAGAAGTAAATCGCACCTAAAAAGGCACGCACAGTATGTTAAGTATATGGTATAAATAGTAGTGCAACTGAAGAAGAGATTGTACGTTAAGAAATAAAGGTATAAATACAATTATTTATATAAGATCACAATACAATGGTCGTACAATTTTATAAGTAAAATGTATATTTTAAATCACGCGCTCCGTTGGCCAATCATTATATTTTAGTGTAGAAGATTTTACATCTAGGAAAGCGTGGGGAAGAAGACTTGTAGGTAAGATGTGTTGAAACCAACGACAGCTAACTTACACCTGATAGTGACATCAACCAGTGTAAAATAACATAAAGGTCGGGTTCGTCATTAGTTATATTGAAAACAAAATCCCGTACATAATAAACTATTACTGCAAATGTCTTAAAACTCAATCCTATCTAATGTAGACAAATAATGCCGGAAGGTACAATCTGTATAGTTTGCACTATTAGAGTCCGTCCCGCTGGAAGAGAATTACCTCAAGCGGAATGTTTTGGAATCGCTCGTCTAGCGATTTTTACAGGCGTCCGCGTAGACGTTATCAGCTGCGCATGCGCACGACAGACACCACCCCGCCAGTTCCTCGCTAAGTCAGTGGTTTCTTTATTGGTCGGTGAACCTGTGTTATTTGAACCTCAATTATTATTGGTTATAGTAATTTTGAGTTTGCTTTTTTGATTGATTGTGATTACCTATTCAAATTATTCTTTACCTAGTTTAAAATACTGTTTGAATCCCTCTTCGTCCCTCTTTAAGCCAGCCACAAATTGGTGGAGTTTACTAAATGATTTAAGTTTTTTTATTAATGGGGCGTACCCAATGTTTTCTTTCGCTAACTGAATACAGTAGGACTGTATTTTGGTCATCACTGCTGGAACTGTCAGCAGCAATCCACGGTATACTTCTCACAAGACCACTGTCACACCAAGGTACACTAAATGCCATTATTGCAATGTGAAGATCGCAACTCAACAGAAAGACGAGATGCAAAAACATTCGCCCGTTCACCCGCTGGATGGACGTTTGCGGTGTGAGGTGGTACCCCGTGGACGTACAAGACATAAAATCCATCCATCAGATGGTTGGAAGTTCGGTGTGAGACGGGCTTAAGAAACCGAGATGTCACGGGTTCGATTCCCTAGGAGGTTATCGGAAATTTGCATATGCGTTTGTACAGTTTTATCCTAAAAATTGTTGGTAAAATGAACTAAAATGTCACAGCGTCGAACGAATCCATAAAAAAAAACACAAAAGTAATAGCACTAATAACACTAATAGCACTTGTAACTTCTCAACTATCCATAAAAATTTACGTCATTTCAATAAAACACATTTCAATGCACAATAAATAACAATGTTTCTATTGGATGGATGACCACGTATCCCAAAACGCTAGTCAAGGACGTCTGAAAGTAACACCTGATATTGGCTGTCAGAAGTAAAATGTATATGGCAGTTTATTTGCTTGACGATATGTATAATGTATATGCCTATTAAATAACACGAATCCGTGGAATTGGCGATAAAAAGTTTCAAGAATCAGTGTGGGATAGTCATAGCAGGAATGGGCAATAGCTTCTTAATAGATTCAATGCAGCATAAATAGTGCAATTTTGAAATAAGTATGAGCTAACAACAGTGATAAGTGTTACATTAATTTTAAAGGATTCAAAATATTTTTAAGCAGACTGAATCGTGACTTCTAGAAAACGTACAATATTTCGTACATAAAAATATTTCGAACTTTTATACTTCATTATTTAAATATTTAAAAGCCATTCAATGTACTGGAAAAAAATAAAACGATTTTGAAAGCGTACCAACTATATCTTTAAAACGAGACTTCTTCCATAACGATAGAAAATAACGACGTAAAAATGAATTTTATCGTTGTTCTTGTGTGGAACAACTCAAGGTCGTTTTACTAAAGCCGGCTTTTAATTTATGTAGGTTCTCTACATAAAAAGTGCAACTAATAATATGTAAATTTAGTGCCAGATACATTATGCAAAAATATAACCAATATAATACGTTAGTAAATGTGATTTAGCGTTATGTTTAGATCCATTTTTAAGATTTTACAATAGTCTTCTAACTATTACCGTAGGTAATAATAATTCATTACTAACCAACACGGTTGTTTTGTAAAATAACTCATGTTTGCCATGTTTGATGAAAAAGTAAAAAAAAAAAAAATAGCTTTTGCGTACTTAACAAAATTACACAATATACCAGGAACATTGACGTGGAGCCTCTTTGTTGTCTATTCCTGTTCATAGATGTTCTATTTACAGTGAACCATTCACAGTCTCTGCTTGTCGACTCTGGAATAATCTCTCGGATCATATCAGAGGTATTCGTAGTCGGGAGCGGTTTCGGGGGGTGCTTAAGGACCATCTGTTTCGGGCCTCGTCGGGTTGATATCGTGGCATAGGGTATGAGACGATGGCTTTGTATGAATAGTAATGGGTAAATGTCTTTTAATTTCCTTCAAATTTAATTTAATTTATTTATTTTTAATTTAATGAAGAACCTTCTTTTCATCTCATTATTTTATATGAATATAGATCATCATTTTGAATGTAAAAGAGTAATTTAGACTGTACTGTGGCTCTGTTTTACACTAAAAGTATCGTTTATAAATTTGCGGTTAGGTGTAAGAGAGAGGACTTAATAGTCCTAACCTCACCAGTTGAATATGTTTTTCTTTGTGTTCAATAAAGACATTTTTCATTTCATTTCTTTACATTAATGTTTGTTCATAATTTATAAAAACACAATATGTACGTGAAATAAATTACTTTATTAGAAAGTGTCAAGCAGGTTAAACAAACCAAAACATATAACCCACTGTTGAGATATACAGTTAAAGATGTAATAGTGGACAAGATGTGAAACCCCAAATGAGATGCAATGTTATTTAATGAGAAAAGGTAAACCAGGTCAGGTTGCCATGTTATTATGTTGAAATCCTCATTCCCCTGGCTTAGATTCTCACCGGGAAACCGAGTGGTTTATAGGCCCTCCATTGTCATCTTACAGCAATATCGTACACTTGACTCGCCATTCCTCCATTTTAAAGCTAATCCATCACTAAAATACACAGTGGCAGTTGTTTACCGTCTATTCTTTATTCGTTCCGGAAGCGTTCTTTACATTCGAAATGAATGAGTGCACTGCTATATATCAAGAGTAGGCTACATAACAATGCTTTTTCTACGTTAGAAAATGTTTCATGTTTTACTGCCGATTGCAATGAGACGGAATACTCATACAAATATTACTTTGATTTTGGTTTATTATTGAAAGTAATGAAAACCTATTTAGATGAACTCTCGTATATAGGACTGTCTTTATTAAACCACAGTGTTAGAAAGCGAAATCGTGATTACAAATTTAATAAAAGGCAAGAGCACATAGAATAACATGTCGCTGAAATATAATGATAAATTACTAGTCTATATCTTATCTTCTCAAGATAAACAACAGAAGAAAATCGGACAGATATGCAGCCAAGAGAAATTTTCCAGTTTCCTGAGAGATGCAAAATTTAAAATTCATAGCTCAATTCGATCGCAAGATATCCTGCAGACGATTAGGCTTCACTAACTCTCTGCCAAATCCCACAGAGGGACATGCAAAATCTTCAAATCCTATCATTTTTGTATAATTATATATATATATATATATATATATATATATATATATATATATATAGGGTGTCCCGTAACTCTCGGAACAAAGGTATACCACGTTATTGCTCATGTCGTGGTAATAAATAAATAAATAAACAAATAAATAAATAAATGTCAAGACAAACATATTTCACCATATGAACATAGGTCACTGATGCTTAGTTTCCTATTTATCTGTCTGACCGTATGCGTTTTTTTTTAATTAAAACATTAATATATTAACAATAAGTTTATTTATACCAAATTTGGTTCAAATGTTTATAATAACAAGGCCAATAACAGAAAAAGTTATCATGAAATTATCTTTAGTATTTTCAAAATGGCGGCTATTAAAGCTTTAAACATCTTAAAAGCCAGTAGGGTTTCTCAAGAACTACAAGAATAACAGTTTTTAGACGGTATTATCTAATGACACAAAAATGATTTAAATCGAATAATAAATAATTGCTTAGGAGCAGAGTACTGTAACAAGACATGGGCCACACTGAGAGCTGCCGTTTATTTGTTGGCTATTCGCTAAGAACCTCAATGACTTTTTTCAGTAACAGGACCCAAATTTGGTATAATTAAATTTATTGGTTTTTGAGATATTAACTTTTTAATAAAAATAAATACAGATGGGAAATAAGCACCGGAGATCCATATTCATATGGTGAAATATGTTTGTCTTGACCAGAGCAATAACGTATATACATATGATCGGAAGACCAAATACCTGCCAATCGATTTTTATTTACATTTAATTAAATTTGTATAAATGGCAATAGCCGAATTTATTTTTTTCAATAAACATTGAATCACAAAAAGTACAAACTTGCTCTGCCGGGACACAAACCCGGATCTCTCACTTGCCGGGTGAAAAGTCGTGAAATACGGCAAAATACAAAATAATTGAATCGTAAAAAGTAAGGGCTCTGTGGTGGAATGGTAGCACATTCACCCGGCAAGTGAAAGATCCGGGTTCGAATCCTATCACTCAGGAATCTAGCACAATTGGTCTTTTGTCTGCTGGGGAGATCTAAACATTTATTTCTGTGTCTGACTGTAGTACGAACAATAAGCATGCCCGCTAATAATTGTATCAAATTTTCAATGTTACACAAACAACAGAGGTATTAACTAGTACGAACAATGAACATGCCTCCTCATAATTGTATCAAACTAGCTGTTTCCCACGGCTTCGCACGCTTTTCGTAAGCTTTGCCCGTGTATGTGTACTTGTTTCAAGTGACTCATATTATTTCCAACACCGACGTACAGTTTGCCTTGAGAAAACAAAAATACTTGCCTATTTTTTTAAACCTTTTACTGATAGAAAATAACACTGTTCTTGGAAATTGTAAAAAAGATATATTTGATCAAAAATTTGACATTTGTGACACGTTGTAAATGTCAAAAAATGTTTGTTTACATAGAAACGTCAAAAATATTTATGTTTACTTAGTTACTGTCAAAAATAACAACAATTTTTTGTCGCATTATATATGTTTACAAAGAACAGCTGATTAAAAATTTGAAAAGACTCTTTCACTTAATAACATATGTTTGCTGCAATGCATTTCTTACGGGTATTTCTGTAACCAGTGGGGCGGAATCCTGAATCGGGAAAGGGATAAAAAGTATCCTATAACCTTCTACAGATCAAGACGAACAAATTAAAAAAAAAATTAGGCGAATCCGTCCAGCCGTTTGTGAGTGATGCTGTTACACACGAACAGTTTCATTTATATATATATATAGATTTTCAATGTTACACAAACAGCAGAGATATTAATAGTACGAACAATGAACATGCCCGCTCATAATTTTATCAGATTTTCAATGTTACACAAACAACAGAGGTATTAACTAGTACGAACAATGAACATGCCCGCTCATAATTGTATCAGATTTTCAATGTTACACAAACAACAGAGGTATTAACTAGTACGAACAATGAACATGCCTCCTCATAATTGTATCAGATTTTCAATGTTACACAAACAGCAGAGGTATTAATAGTACGAACAATGAACATGCCCGCTCATAATTTTATCAGATTTTCAATGTTACACAAACAACAGAGGTATAAACTAGTACGAACAATGAACATGCCTGCACATAATTATATCAGATTTTCAATGTAACACAAACAGCAGAGGTATTAACTAGTACGAACAATGAACACGCCTGCACATAATTGTATCAGATTTTCAATGTAACACAAACAGCAGAGGTATTAACTATTACGAACAATGAACATGCCTGCACATAATTGTATCAGATTTTCAATGTAACACAGACAGCAGAGGTATTAACTATTACGAACAATGAACATGCCTGCACATAATTGTATCAGATTTTCAATGTAACACAGACAGCAGAGGTATTAACTATTACGAACAATGAACATGCCCGCTCATAATTGTATCAGATTTTCAATGTTATACAAACAGCAGAGGTATTAACTAGTACGAACAATGAACATGCCCGCTCATAATTGTATCAAATTTTCAATGTTACACAAACAGCAGAGGTATTAACTAGTACGAACAATGAACATGCCTGCACATAATTGTATCAGATTTTCAATGTAACACAAACAGCAGAGGTATTAACTATTACGAACAATGAACATGCCCGCTCATAATTGTATAAGATTTTCAATGTAACACAGACAGCAGAGGTATTAACTATTACGAACAATGAACATGCCTGCACATAATTGTATCAGATTTTCAATGTAACACAGACAGCAGAGGTATTAACTATTACGAACAATGAACATGCCTGCACATAATTGTATCAGATTTTCAATGTAACACAGACAGCAGAGGTATTAACTATTACGAACAATGAACATGCCCGCTCATAATTGTATAAGATTTTCAATGTTACACAAACAGCAGAGGTATTAACTAGTACGAACAATGAACATGCCCGCTCATAATTGTATCAGATTTTCAATGTTACACAAACAGCAGAGGTATTAACTAGTACGAACAATGAACATGCCCGCTCATAATTGTATAAGATTTTCAATGTTACACAAACAGCAGAGGTATTAACTAGTACGAACAATGAACATGCCCGCTCATAATTGTATAAGATTTTCAATGTTACACAAACAGCAGAGGTATTAACTAGTACGAACAATGAACATGCCCGCTCATAATTGTATAAGATTTTCAATGTTACACAAACAGCAGAGGTATTAACTAGTACGAACAATGAACATGCCCGCTCATAGTTGTATAAGATTTTCAATGTTACACAAACGCAGAGGTATTAACTAGTACGAACAATGAACATGCCCGCTCATAATTTTATAAGATTTTCAATGTTACACAAACAGCAGAGGTATTAACTAGTACGAACAATGAACATGCCCGCTCATAATTGTATAAGATTTTCAATGTTACACAAACAGCAGAGGTATTAACTAGTGCGAACAATGAACATGCCCGCTCATAATTGTATCAGATTTTCAATGTTACACAAACAGCAGAGGTATTAACTAGTATGATCGCCGAGCTGCACGATTTGTCTGTAAACCCATTATTGATATTCCGCTCACACACTCAATCTCTAAGCTCCGTCCTCCCATCAAATCAGACTTTGTTTCATATCCCGAAATCTCTGTTGTTTACATGGCAATCCGCTTATCGGCAGCTACATCACTGCTGCGATAGGATAATTGATTAGCTGCATTTTAGATAGTCTAGTGCAGTGTATCAAGTCATGTGAAACTGCCACTGTTATTCTAGATTATTTAAATGTTTGCATGCCAAGACTAATTGTATACGACAAGGTAGAATTAGGCCACATTGTGCCGTAACAGACCTCGCCGAGGATGCAAGAGATCAAATCCACAGCTCACTCTATTCTCGAGATGTCCTGCGGATATACGGTAGGACACTCATACCAAAAAGAAGTTGCACGAAAATGAGGAATAAAACTCATTCTTGAGTAAATAAAGTTCTATGCTAAATTGAAAGTGTACATATGAAATATTTATCGACATATCTTGCCACGATACGTTCAGATTGTTGTCCTAGATTAGGTATAATTTCAGTGTTAAAATAATAGAAGTATATACATCGAGGCACTATAAAATAATGTTGTATGTGTTGGGATAGTTAATATACATGTATTTTTATCTTACGTGTTTTATATTTCAAACACATGTTTTACACAAAATATCGTGCGAACCCACAGATCTTAGCCAATTATTAATTGTTGGAGTAATGAATCCTAGTTATCTGCAGCAACTAAGGGTTTTAGCTTATGAAATAACTCATAACAAGTATTTGACTTTCGTAATTTATTTTTTTCCATAACTTGTCTTCTCCTCTTTACAACTGATAGAGGATTGCCAGAATACCACATCGACTTTCTTTGCACCAAATTCTATAGATATCGTTTACTTATAATTTATACCTCAATACCACCAAAACAGAGCGCGACATTATTATGGAAATTAGATTAATCTTTACACGCACGATCGAATTAAATTCAAGCTGGAGAACGGTAAACTTTATTACTATCAGCTGTTGGCATTGTACCTTACGACCACCCCAACTCTAAGGTCAACTATTGTTACCATAAGATGTTTGTATTCTTTCTTATAACCTTCTCCATTTCTCCAGTAAACTATTATTACCATTAACTATTTGTATTCTTCCTTTTAAACTTTTTCTATTTCCAGTAAACTATTATTAGCATAAACTGGTAGAATGTAGTATTCCTTGTTTCAACCCTCTCCATTTCTCGTGTCAACTATCATTACTATGAACTGTTTGTATTATCCATTTCAACCCTCTCCATTTCTCGTGTCAACTATCATTACTATAACCTGTTTGTATTATCCATTTCAACCCTCTCCATTTCTCGTGTCAACTGTCATTACTATGACCTGTTGTATTATCAATTTCAACCCTCTCCATTTCTCGTGTCAACTATCATTACTATGACCTGTTTGTATTATCAATTTCAACCCTCTCCATTTCTCGTGTCAACTGCCATTACTATGACCTGTTTGTATTATCAATTTCAACCCTCTCCATTTCTCGTGTCAACTATCATTACTATGACCTGTTTGTATTATCAATTTCAACCCTCTCCATTTCTCGTGTCAACTATCATGACTATAACCTGTTTGTATTATCAATTTCAACCCTCTCCATTCCTCGTATCAATTATCATTACTATGACCTGTTTGTATTATCCAATTCAACCCTCTCCATTTCTCGTGTCAACTATCATTACTATGACCTGTTTGTATTACCATTTCAACCCTCTCCATTTCTCGTATCAATTATCATTACTATCACCTGTTTGTATTCTCCATTCCAACCCTCTGCATCTCTTGAGTGAACTAGTATTACCCTAAGTAGTTTGTGTTTTACTTCCGATCCCCCTCTATTTCTCCAGTAATCTATTATTACCATAAACTGTCAGTATTCTTCCTTCCAGCCCACTCAATTTCTCCGTTTCAATCTTTGTTGCTTATTTTCGGCATTATCTATTTCATCTCTAATTATCATTCATTATAGGATGACAAATTTAGCGGTGAAAGACTTTTTGTTAATAGTTAATATTTCTAGTGTATTTTGTGTCGGTCTGTAGTTTTGAAAACTGGGGCAACTGAGACTTTGCATATTTGTATTTTCATTTTGAAAATTGGAGATACATAATAAGTTATAAATATTAAAATAAAATTGTAAAACAAAACGAAATAACGCTGCCAATTTCAACATTTATTTGGATGCAAAACAAACAGTTTCATTAAAAGATGTATTATATTATGATTTAATTTGATAACCAGAAATACTTAAAAGACACTTTACCAACCATTAATATTTGACACGGGCTTAGAAAATGATTGTCAGTAAAAGCAGTTATTATAAAGATAGAGTATAAAAACACAAAAGTTTAATTATTTATTTGATCAGTGCAACAACATTAACTCAACTGCGGAACCGTAAATAAATTAGACCGGAAGTAACGGTCTAACATTTTCAAGAGATATAAATAGGTAAACGAAAGAAATATCATACGTTAATAAAACAAATTTTGAATTGGGTACAAAGAGTAAATAACTTTGTATAATACAAGGAATATTAATTTCTAAAATCTAAAATTTGTAGTTAATTGTGTAATTTAAAAATAAAAAACAAATTAAAATTGTAGAGGATAATTTATATATACTTAAATTTATACCATCCGGATGTTGATCTATTTCTTTAATATTCAAATATATATATATATATATATATATATATATATATATATATATATATATATATAATTCATCGGGTCTAACTCTATTTTTGATAATTGAAATATCTCAGCTGGAAATAGATTACAAGGACTAGTAGTAGATACTTTTTGACCTAAGTAGGTCCTAAGAAACAACATACATATCAATTTCCTTTCAATTCATAATTCTTTATTGCCAGAGAACAAATACAAAATTTGTTTAGTCATCGTCATAAATAAGTGTAACTCTATAGACTTACCAGTAAATTAAGTTAATGTTTAAATTGTTTTATTTCAACAATTGTATACTTAACAAGATAACAAAATAGGCTAATCTTCATATAAAATAGACAATGTCAACGCCCAGTGTTGACAAACGCCTTGATCAACGCAATAAGACATACTTAACTATGGAACTAGAAATACTGGACAGAAAGTGAATTTAAACAGATGGAAGTTGACACTTTTGGATCGTTAGAGTTATGAGAAGTCTGTATGTATATATTTTTCATAAAAATCCCAAAATAGAACCAGTCTAAACTTTTGACCTGCTATTTTTACTCTTGTTCGAAAAATATCATATGGATCAATCATATTACATCATAAATGCTTTCATTAATATGGCTATGCACTTCGATTTTGAGAATTGCGTGTGAAACCACGGGTAATAGAAGATAACTATTGGATAATGTTCCCGGGGTACTTTAGAAGTGGAAAAATAATTATAGTATTAATGTAACACAATACAAATTTAACTGACATGAAATAGCTGTTGACACTTTTAAGCCTTCTTTGATGTATAAGTTCGTGACAGAGGCTGGAAGTTTGTTAACATTTAAATTTTATAAAATATTAAGGTGAATGCATTGGAAATACTTTGTTGGGAATTTGTTTTTTGAAATGATATTTTAAAAATGTAATAAACCCCACCTTGTTAAAAATGAGTGAATGCTTGTACATAAGGTAATCAAAAATGATTTGCTTCCTTAACATTGTGATATAGCATTTTTACAGTGCCTAAAACAGCGGAATACACACTAACAGGCCTCAACGAGTCATTCTTTCCGAGAACTGAAAAACAGCAATACTTCTATAACGCAAACATTATTATATACGATTATTTTGAAATGTTGCTTAAACTTAGTGAGGATTTCCACCTTATATCGGGAGTAGATATTATTAGATCGTGGTAGGCTTCTCAATCCTATGTATTTATATTATATTCGTAGGGACAATAAAGTAGTTACACTATGGCAATGGAAATAGTTGAGACCGAGAAAGATTGCAAGAGCTGGAAGAAGACCCATTTTGACCGAATTAGGTTTCTGAAAACTTCATGTGCATACAGTGTGTTCCAAATGTTATGCACAATTATATAATTATATAATATAATATAAAAACCTAATTTTTGTATGGTTATATGAAGGGAATTTTTGTTATACTATTCGTATAGTTGGTAAGCCTGACTGATATTTCATTGCACTCACTTTTAGATACTGCTTACTTGAATATAGAAATTGTCAGCCGTCAGTCTCAAAATTAATTTTTTGTGTCATAATTTATGTAACATGGAAAGTTGATCAATAATTTTTTTTGTGCTTAACGAATTGTTCTAATTTTAAATTCTAAATATAATAAGATTTTCTTCAGTAAAATAAATATATTAAAAAATTTAAATGATATTATAAATTTAGAAAAATAAATACTTTACAATGGATTTATGTTTTGAAGTTCATATATGTAAGAATTATAATAAAAGTGGCTTGAGAATAAATTGAAAAGCGTACTCGGTGTTCTCAAACTAACACAAGGAACTCCTTCTACAACTATCCAGAACTTACAGAGAAACTCATAGGGAACTCACGGTGCTACGCTCGAACTTGAACGGGGCTCAGGGAGAAGCCCTTTTAACCCTTTCCCTATACAATCCTTAACTCAAAATCTCAAACTGTGTCTCTATTGAGTTTTCCTAAAACCGGATACAACCGGTTCTTCTTACCAATTAAAAACTGTATTGCTACACACAAGCTCACGTATTTGAATGCGAAAACCAACTTAAAATTGGTTTCATGAGACAAATATAAAATTGCATTAAAAAAGTACAACTGAAAGCAGTCGACTCTGATGTTTTAAATCATCAATATTTTAAAACTCTATTGTATTGTTTAAAACTCTATTGTATTGTTTAAACTACAATTACAGGTAGACGGGGTTGATGCCACATTGTTTTACATAATTAAGCTACCAACAGTCTACGTACATATCACATGTGGTATCAGTAGTTTAAGTAAATTCCAAATGTACTATGCTCTGTGCACATGACATTACACCGAGAAGAGTTTGATGTGTGGCCTGACTATCCAATTTCGAATATCAAGGTGTATGAACATGATTCGTACTTGACAGGTCTATGAATAATTACGTTGAGTTTCATAAGTTTTCTATTTAACTGAATTGTCACGTACTCTTTACTGTTTCCAAACATTTCCAACCAATTTCTTATAACTACAAAACATACGATACAAATTTATTTTTTTCCACTTTGCATTTAAAATGCTGACGGTGAGGTAATCTAATAAATCAAACATTGCGTACCAGTGAGTTTGGCAGAGAAAATGATCAGCACAATTAATATGTTTATTTATATAATTTTGCACTTAAATTCGGTAGGAATGCGCTTATCTACACTAGTTATTTTCTATTTCGACATAAGATTACGTTAAACGTGTCCGGTTCAGAAAAGACCCGGAACTTGTTTTAACTCAAAATAACAGTCAACAGTATTTGATAATACAAAAAGCCCGTCCATATGGAATATAACAGTGTAACATCAAAAGTTAAAGGAAAAGTACGCGCTAAAGCGCACTGAACGAGTTAGAGAAGTAAAAGACTTTTGATGAAAAACAATTTTCATTAACTGTGAAATTGCAATGCATTGTGTTACATGCACAGAGGTTTAACAAAGCTATGCAGGGTCGAGGTTTAAACAGCGTCCGTTACTTTGGCACAAAACAGTGTAACACTTCTTTGTGATTTGGGCGTGTAACCTAATATTAAAGTACGGTGATTGTAGTCCAAGATTAGGAAAGTTAAACAA
The DNA here is from genome assembly GCF_021130785.1 of Homalodisca vitripennis. Taxonomy (NCBI): domain Eukaryota; kingdom Metazoa; phylum Arthropoda; class Insecta; order Hemiptera; family Cicadellidae; genus Homalodisca; species Homalodisca vitripennis. The sequence goes on from NC_060210.1 coordinate 20,773,291, forward strand.
CGTGGAGATTTAAACGTCGGTCATTGCGTTGGCACAAAACAGTGTAACACTTCTTTGTGATTTAGGCGTGTAACCTAATATTAAAGTACTGACGGTGATTGTAGTCCAAGATTAGGAAAGTTAAACAACGTGGAGATTTAAACGTCGGTATTTGTTTTGGCGCAAAACAGTGTAACACTTCTTTGTGATTTAGGCGTGTAACCTAATATTAAAGTACTGACGGTGATTGTAGTCCAAGATTAGGAAAGTTAAACAACGTGGAGATTAAACGTCGGTATTTGTTTTGGCGCAAAAACAGTGTATCACTTCTTTGTGATTTAGGCGTGTAACCTAATATTAAAGCACTGACGGTGATTTTAGTCCTGGGTTAGGAAAGTTAAACAGCGTGGAGATTTAAACATCGGTCATTGCTTTGGCACAAAACAGTGTAACGCTTCTTTGTGATTTAGGTGTGTAACCTAATATTAAAGCACTGACGGTGATTTTAGTCCAGGGTTAGGAAAGTTAAACAGCGTGGAGATTTAAACATCGGTCATTGCTTTGGCGCAAAACAGTGTAACGCTTCTTTGTGATTTACGTGTGTAACCTAATATTAAAGCACTGACGGCGATTGTAGTCCAGGATTTGAAAAGTTAAACAAAACGGAGATTTAAACGTCGGTTTTTGCTTTGGCACAAAAGAATATAAAACTTCCATTTGGTATGGGTGAGCAACTATTAAATATTTATACTGTATTTTGGGATTTAAAAAGAATATAAATCCAGTTTTGTGCGACTTGAGTGTAATAATTTTGACTGATTAAACGAGAAATTGCAAAGACATTACCTTTAGTTTTACTCCATAAGTTCAATGTTGAAGATTTAAGATTCAAGAGTTAAGATTTTATTAATCACACAACACATAAACATGCCTTTATACTCGTCATAGAATCATTGATAATTCTAAAAATAAATATATAAACAATAGAAAAAGAAGTCAGCTAAAATAAAATAACAATATTCGACTTAGTAATAGATTGAGCAATATAAATCCTACAGTCTAAAATGCCATTCATAAAAAAAACAGGACTACACATGTGCCGCATTTAAGTCAAAGAATTCTGTAGTGCTATAGAGAGTTGACAAGAAGAAAATTTTGCAGTCTTAATTTATACTTTTTAGTAGGCAGATTCTTCATATCACTTGGAAATCAGTTGTAAAATGTAATAGCAGTGAGCTCATAGCTTTTAAGAGTTTTAAATATTATTTATTAAATTTAATAAAAATATTGTTAAACTTCAATCACATATACAGCCTGGAGTTTTATCGTAGAACTGTGAGAGACGTATAATTTTAAAGGTGTTGTAGAATTTAAGAAATAGAGGTATACGGTGCTGGTGAACCAAAAGATGTCACGAGAGATATAGTAAAAAAATGAATCAATAAATTATGTTGAATAATTACTTTTGAACTTTCGGAGGACCAGTCGGAGTTTCCTGTTACCGACAAATTCTAAAAGGAAACTTGATGAAGGAATATTTCTAGGAATGCATCATAAAGTCACTCACCGAGTGAAGTTTATCTTTCACGAGTACCACAAGAGAAGTCCCTGGAGCAGGCGCTCGAGAATGGAGGCAGATACAGAGAATTCCAGGATTTAGGGCTCCAGAGGCCCACACTGACGGACAGTCCATGATTGCGGGAGAACATACACTTCAGCACGCACAACGTGGCTCATAAAAGGTGAACAAGCCATAACCAAATAGGTAACACAATACAGGAGAATGTTCAGGTTGAGAGGGTGAGAAGGGATATCCTTGGATTGGTGGTGGATTGACCTTGATAAATTTAGGCAGAGAGAATCTCGCTCGCTCATTGGTTAAACTTAAGTAAATAATTAATTAAATTATAAATATAATTCATATTTAAACAGGTGTGATAAATACACATCCAAACTCTTTTTAGTTTTTCTTGTAAAATGTAAACTGTATGAGTGTTTAAGTGCTGAGGTACAAAATAGTTTGAGATTGTTTCTAAACAACGAATAAAAAAATACCGAACAAACTAAAAAGCATTTGGATGCGTATTAATTACATCTTTAAATTGACAAACCTCCCGTAATTCTTCGATTAAAGATGAGTTAGTAAATGTGTTTGAAGTTAAAAATTGTAGGTACTGAAGGAACTAAAATCAAGATGGCCGCGGGACATTTTCTTCTGTAGCCTACTTGTGTAGTTCGGTCAAGCGCCGCAATGAGCGTGCGCTACAATCCCGGCATCCCTTGCGAATAAGCACGTACAGTGCAGAATCTGTAGCTAGTACAGTTCTAGGACTTTAGCTGCGCGTGTGACCTAAATTGTGTGGTGATAGGTGGTAGGGGTGGTGGTGGGGTAGCATTATGCGCTGCGTCCCGAAAACATTTCCTGTGACTCATGGGTAAAACCCTCCTTTCAGTAATCGTATTGACCCAAATAACTCATCACACTCACTACAATCAGTCTGTTTTGTGACAGTGCTGATATTTTGTGGAATTAAATAATAAGAGAATACCAAATAATAGCAATAATAGGACTTTTCCTTGTTTTTCAGTTGTTATAGTGTTGTTTAACGTATTTTTTAAAAATAACGTATTTATCAATACTAGTCTGCAAATCGAAATCGTAAGTTTAAAGTCGTTAAAGAGATTGTTGCGCCTTCATCTCAGCGGCTAGCACGTAAACGCAACCCGCCACACGATAGCGTTTATTTGTTGAAAGGGTAGTATTAGGACTCTTCGAGCACAGCTAAATTCCTCCAACACTGCTGCCTTTAAGCTAAAGATTATGGAATTTATCTCATGAGTGTTATATGGTCACTGATACGTTTTTGAATACAAGACAAATGTTACCGGCTGAAAATTATTGTTAACTTTGTGAAGTGTAAAGTGATAGTGCGAAGGTAAATTGCGAAAAAGTGTCAAGTAGTTAAGGGAGCACGTGAAAAGGTTCATTATACAAAACGTACAGGTCTACCATATGTGATTAGTGAATAACGGCGTAACTAAGAATTGGCTTTGGGGGATGCATTTTATTGAAAAGCATACCTCACCAGGGGTATTGAATAAATCAAATTGAAATAAATGAGGTATACTTAATTCAAAATAAAACTTTTAACAGTTTTATTTCAAAAAAGTTAAAATGCTGTTATTCCTATATTTTTATATTGTTTGGAGAGGGATCACATCCAATAGATTTAGTAATTACGATTAAAACAAACATTTTTGAAGACAGAGGATTCATGACAACCCCTCTCCCAAAGGAATCCCATGTAATGCCTATGTCAACCTTTATAAAAGTGTACCTGAAAACTAAAATTATATAATTGTGTTCTCAACAATCTGATAAATGGGCTAAAACAAAAGAGAGTGTATGGTTGGTGGTTGCATTGTGATGAATAAGGGAGCGAAGGGAATGTTTAATCAAATTATCACAGGAGATGGAGACTTCTTATATCTTTCTAATCAAAACAAGTCTATATAATGGTGGTATAAAACCACCATATCTATGACAAAAAAATTAGCAAATTTCAAATTAGCCTCACGCGCAAAATTAATTAAAAAATTCATAATAGAGACGATTAATAATGAAAACGGGTTTAAAATATTTAAAGCGGAGAAAAAACATGGGTCGCCTTACAAGTTTTCTAGCAAACTAGTCCTTCTATATGCAGTTTGAGCGAAAAGATTATAACCAGGATAGACGACCGACGTTTTATAATGCACACGGCTTTATGTATTCATAAAACATGGAGAAGTTATATCACTATTCAAATAACATTAAAAGTGTGTATTACGGGTTTAGTACCCTTTAGAATGGATTAATTTAGTAAATTAATAATTTAATTGGTGCAGGATTTTTAAACATTAATGATATATAAAATTAAAGTATACTGGTATTTATTATGTTGCGAATAAACGAGATTTCTTCCAAACTTATTAGTTTATTATTATTACAAATAAACATTTCAGTCATATTTTTCAACACCGTTGTATTAATAAGGATTAAAATTAATTGCTATCGTCAGTCCAAAATAATGATTAAGTTTTTGTGAATGTACGATTTGGAATTACACTTTGTTCAAATAAATTTAAAATGACTTATGAGTATAGATGGTATACAATAAGTAGACAATATTTATAAGGCAGAGAGGCTAACCTAGCCCTAATAATGAAATTCCAGCCTATTAAATATAGGTTATTTTCTAGGATATTGGCATATAAAAAAAATAAAACAGTAGTTATTAATATGAATATTCCTCTGCTACCATTATTGAACAATTTTTCATTGAAATAAATTAATGATTTCACAAATCAGACGTGGTTCAAAATATGTTTGTCGTATAAGACTATTTTTTTCAAGATCGGACTATTTTCTTGTCAGAGTGAGAGTGAATTTAGTGGAAAACATTAAAATTGTACAAACTTTATCCATTCTAGTTCTTTGGTTTATACGGCCATTGTCATAACGTACACCAAACGTTGCTAAGACATTTAACATCTCGGTCACGCTCTGGAGAGTCATCTTCAGTCAACTGACGTTAAACCGAAACTGGCAATAGTCAGCAGTCGTCTGCTAACAAGGAATACAGCATAAAACTGTCAAAAAGTTGGCAACCTGTAACACGAAGCCATATTGATTGTAACTGCTCGGTGGTTGGTTAAGATTCAACCAATCACGAGAAAGCTCTGCTCCTCCAACTCGCCTGACCGCCTCACTGCAGGATTATAGTAGAGACCACGAAAGAATGCAGTTGGTGGCGGCCAATACAATGAAACAGGCCGAACGACGTTGCCAAACAACGTGTTAACTGCCAACAGACACGGCGCTTCTGTTACAGCGTAGAGGTGGGCCAAACGGCTACTTGGCTGTAACTGCTACATCGACTCCGGCTACTTTGAAGTAGCGGTTACAAGTAGCCGCTTCGGCTACTTTCGGCTACTCTAGATTTCGGAGCTGAAATCCTTGTTTATTGTAGCGATTACTTGTAGCCATGTAGCAGTAGCAGTAACTGTAACTATGTTCAGTTTGGTTTTTGTTAATGGAATAACTACATTCAAATATTGCTTGAAATTTAATTTTTTGTAACGTTCAATTTGAGTTTATGGTTATTATAGCTCGCCAAACTTAAAATCTTGGCGTTTACCACTGAGTTTGTAGCGTTTGCCACCATGCGCGCCAGTGTCGTACTGCTTTGTCACATGTCACCACTGCAGCAGTAGCAGGGAGCGCGCTAGTAGCTGTAACCGCTTTATGGCCCGATCCGAAGCGGCTACTTTCGCACCAATCGAGTAGCGGTTACAAAGTAGCGGTTCCAGCTACTTGAAGCCATCTCTATTACAGCGGGGAGCAAGTTAGGCAACGTCGCTCAGTCCTCATTGGCTCCTCCAAGGTCATGCGCTAAATAGGCTCCTCCCTCAACTGCACTCTCTAGTGGTCCCTACTGTAGGTCTGTTTTTGTTATTTTTATAAAACGCGTTTTCTCTTCGATCTCAACTTATATGATACATTTTAACTTTAGTATTAACTTTATACTTTTTAATAAAGCAAATCGCCAGTGAAAACTGGAAGAGCCTCGATATATCTTATTACGTTTTGAAACCTTTGTAATAACACTAAAAGGACATAGTTCAGTCAGTAGTTATCGAGATCTCCGGAATAGAAGTCATGCTCGTGTATGTCATGCACTAGCTGTCCCAAAGCGATCTTAATTTTGAATACTTGAAAATTTGAAAACTGTTTTTAAGAATACGTAATAACAACACTTGATGATGTTTTTGATTGGTTTCAAAACCATGCTCTCCTCCTCCCGATATAAGGGGTTATTGAAACCCGAATATGTTTACTGGGTTCTCAAATAAAAAGCCTTGATGAGACAAAACCAATGGAAGTAAAAATAAAACTTTCTGAAGAATCCATCAAAATTGTGTATTGTTTGAACGTAACCAAAATTACAACTTCGATTAAATGCTATGTTTGATGAAGTCACCATTTTTACCTCCAAGATCTATTAATGTAACACGGTGGAGTTACTGTTAAGGATAGTTTAATATTCTAAAAATATAGGGGAGAGAAAGTTAAATTTTTCGAATGAAAAATTAATAAAACCATTTACGGCATTTTTCACAATATATTATATGAAAGTTAAATCAATTTATAAGATATCGACGCCATTGACAGATACTTTGTCCTATAATGTCCATCATTGTTAAAAACAACATTCTTAATCCTAACTAACAATAGACGCGTAGTCTGATGGTTGACCGATTTATTTTATAGTTGTTAATTATTTATGCAAATTGCTCAATTAAAGCTTCCTATCCTGATACTGACAGTAAGTAAATCATTGTACTGTAATTTGGCTTTACAATATTGATTTCTCTATATGCGAAATACGTTTTAACATTATGAGGGTTCTTATTTTATTTTAAGATTAAACTGGGTTGATGCTATAGTTAAGTTAGTCATATCATACACAGTTCGCTTTCAGAATATCTTGATTTAACTAGCTCTTATTAGTGTTTACATTTATTTATTTATTTCTTACAACGGTACATAACCATTTAGTCTATGACTAAAAAAATGACTTATTTATCTAGGTATACGAACAACTTAAAACTATGTTTACATACAACATGCAATCAAAAACTTCCAGTTTACCAAGACAATCTTAACAAGACTACATTGCAATTGTAACAATGAAAATGGTATTAACAGAAACAATCGAATATCAAAATGCATAATATCATCAAAACAATAAGATAACAATACAGTAACAACATAACAAAGACTAGTAACTAAATAAATAATTTTAACAAGACAAGAAAATAACAATAACAAGTTACATCACAACAAAGTTACTGAGTAGTAGGCCCTATAATTAGCTAACAATTTGCTTTATTTTTTTTGAAAGGCGAAAGAGACCCCAGGAAGAAATCCACCTGTCCGGACCACACACCACCAAGCCTCAGAATTCTTGCGACGCCACTGTTGCATGCGTAGTTCGTGGGCAGGAATTTGCAGCAGAAGACAGTCCGTGATCTCGTTCCCTTAGGGACGCTCAAATCAACCATTTCAATCCATAACCGTTCTATTATTACATATTCATATAAATACTGTTCTGTAGTGGCATTTAAAGGGGGGGGGGGCTCGGACGACAGCTGACTGGTGTGTAGAGATGGTGTGTATGGGGTTAACAAATACAGGCTGTTGGGAAACAGGGTCGAAAGAGTGGTTGCCATTCGGAGTATGGAGGTGCCTTTGTCAAACGACCTGTCGCGAGAAGCTCAAATCATCTTTGTTTTGAACCTTGCTGATCGTTTTCTGGGTGTTGTGAACAGATCCACAAAAGCCATAACCGACCTCCGAGCCCTCAGGTTCATATACTGCTCCCTCGTCAAGCAAGTGTTGGAGTTTTCAATGGTTGTGTGGTCACCCTTTCAAGTTGGCCACATCAGGGCTCTGCAACAAATTCAAGACAAGTTTGTGAGAATTGTGGGAGTGAGGCAAGGCCTTCATTACAGAGATGTGCCGGTCGAGGAAATACCATCGCACATGGGCTTGGTGTCACTTGAAGGTAGAAGAAAGATCCAAGATGCCATGTTCCTATACAAGCTTTTAAATGCTCTCATGGTCCGCCCCCAACTGCTCGAAAGAATTAACATAAGAATACCTTCAAAAACTAGGTATCGGGAGCTTTTTGTGAGGCTGCAGTTGGCAAAGCGCAAAACAGCGCAACGCCAAGGACGCAGAGAATCGGCTGCGAAATGTATCCAGACGTAGACTTTTCGTAACATGTAGCGCGATATAGAAGCGAATACTGATACCAATTGGTCAAACTACGGTTTATACTTCAAGTATATTATTGCTATTGCACTATATAGTCTATTCTGGTTTATTTTCTTCTTGTATAATTTATAAGTTGTTACCGTATTTCGTAGAGTTTACTTTAGTGTTATTGTTGGTTTTTTTAAAATTTTGCTTTAAAACTGTAATATATTATGTCTTTTCGTTCGTTTTACCTTTTTTTTCGGCCTGTGCATTACACATATTATAGTTATACTTTTCATTCTATGATTTGGATATAATTATGAAGTTTCTGTTTTTTAGTTTGCAAGTTAATGAGAAGAATGCATGAACTTTAAAACTAGTGTTAACAATCTTTTAAGTTTTTTCTTTCTTATTTTTCTCACAGTAAAAATGGTATACCGTTGGAAATAAAATAAATAAACACACCACTTGTCTGTTGTGATTCCTGATATAAGCGATCATATGACTTGTTAATTGTAGTATATATTGTAGCAGAGACCGACAATAGAGGTACTCTCGTAATCGTATGTTGAAATTAGAGGGCGGCGAGAATAGTGCGACCGTAGTTCCCTCTACAGTAGGGACCACCAGAGAGTGCAGTCTAGGGAGGAGCCTATTTGGCGCGTGACCTTGGAGCAGCCAATGAGGACTGAGCGACGTTGCCAACTTTTCTCCGCTGATATCGAAGCGGCCGTGCCGTTCGGCAGGTGACGTGTTTTGTGGCAACGTCGCGCGATCTGTCCATTATATTGGACGCCGCCACTCTTTCGTGGTCCCTACTGTATCGGATCTTTTCTGTAAACAAGCTGTGGAGCGTGGAAGGGGGGGCGATTAGGAAGCACGGGGTAAAAGGAACGGGACAGCGCCGTGCAATCTAGGGTGGACTGTCTACACTACTACAACTTAGATGGCCCACTTATCCCGTATGGTATGGTCCCTGATTGTAGTTATGTCCAGGTCACAAATCCGCCTGAGAAAGAGGTCAGATTGCAGATCTCGAAACGTAGTGTGTTGTTTTATATCCCTGAACGATGGTAAATGTCTGTTATATTCTTAAACTGTACATCGTCAACAACAAATTTTAGAATTTCAATCTCTTAAAAATCAAATTTTGAATTATGTTGAAGTACACAAAGAACTGTTTTACCCGTACTTTATTTTTTGTATGTCTCTGTTAGACATAGCTACGAGAAGGAAGTGAACCAGTTAAACGTTTTTAAATTGTCTGTAAATAAGTATCTCAGATTAAAAAGATAATTATGTAGGTAACACACGTTTTTTCGAAAAATTGCCATTGTTAAGTGATACAAAAATTAGGAACATAACTTTTGGAGATCTCTTCCTCAGGTAAGGGTAAAAAAAAAACTAAAGGTTCAGTTTAAAAAATCGTACTAAAACGTTATAATCACTTATTCTTTTTACATTACACAGGAGACAATGTTCGACCAATTCGGTAGTATTAGAACGAAAGAAAAATATTTTTTGTGTTTTTGTGGATTGTGACAGTTAAAAATATGGAGTAAACACAGTTTTCTGTTTAAAATTGAACCTTTCACTACTTTAACTCCTCATTATTCAAAATATAATGACCGTAAAAATATTCTTGTACAGTATTGATGGTACTTCTCTTAAAGAACGAAATATTAAAAATCGAGAGTTCTAAGTTAATAACTAAAGACGTAATTAAGTTTTTTGTAAACACTCAAGAACTCGGTTATTAGCTATCATTTTGAGATTTTGAAAATACTGTATCATACTTTATGGTTGAGAATACATAGACGAATACTACCCAATTAGTAAAAATTGTTTCCGATGTTATATAGAACAGAGAATCAGTAGTTGTACAGTGTATGTAGATAGCGTTAAGTGGTTGCATCACCTGGACCCATATTTATGTGTTAGCGGACCCACATCTGCCTATTTATACACATTATGACCGTGGCGCTGGGCAGAGTAGATACATTACACCGACACTCTGGTGAATATTTAGTGCCTACTGTGCGGCGTATCTTTAATTAGCCTGCCAATTTATCGCCTCAATTTACTAGTCTCGTCTTGCTTTTTATTCTTTACTTATTAAGAGGAATTTACGTTGAGCGAGATTTTAAAACAATTGATTTAAGGGGGTTCGGTATGCCCTATCCTTCCCATGTTAATTTGGCCAATTTTATGTACCTTTTTCTCAGAAACCTTTAAAGCTATCATCATCAAACTTTAGGACACTACTATTTAGACCTTTGTTAACATTTAGAGCGGAACAAAGTTAAAAAAAAGTTTTTATTTAATTTGTTGTAAATAAAAAATTTATTAATTTTTTGTAAAATAATTTATAATTATAATTTTTTTAATAAAAATTTAAAATAGATTTTTATAATGTCTTCCGCTCTAAATGTTAACAAAGGTCTAAATAGTAGTGTCCTAAAGTTTGATGATGATAGCTTTAAAGGTTTCTGAGAAAAAGGTACATAAAATTTGCCAAATTAACATGGAAAGGATAGGGCATACCGAACCCCCTTAATTAGATATAAGAAGATAATTAATTGCAGAAAATAAGAGTGAGATTTATAAATAATTAAATCTAACCGCTTCGGGTTTAGATCACTTTATAGAACAAAGTGAAATGAAGGAACCTAATGAATTTAAAGAAGAAAACATTTCGATGCTAAGTAGTTGATTCGTTAAAGGAGAATTATAGTAGATGCCAGGTTGCTTAGGTTTGTTTACCTGTAAAATGAAAAATGAAACAGTTTTGTGAGGAATTAATTGTATTACCCTATTTTGGTCTTCTATTTCCTTAGGCTTTAGCTTCGAAAACATGTTCGTAGTATAATGAGTAGTATAATTTTACAGCATTTACGTCTTCTCCACAACTGTACTGTAGGAAACTGACGTGAACACATTTTAAGTGTTATTATTAAGTTAGATTTTATTATTAAGAAACCGAAGAACGCAACGCCTATTCCTCCATGAGGAGCTTGTTCAAGCTCGAGTGGTCGATTACTGTACTTCGACTATCGTGAAGGAAACTGGATTTTTTCCGGACATTTGCCTTCGTTCAGTGATGCAAAAAAAAATCAGTAACACTACGTTTCGAGATCTGCAATCTGATTTATTCTTCAGGTAAACAACTAACCTAATACATAATTACAAACTATGTTAAAATTTTCAAATAATAACCTAGTCATTAACCTAGTTTGTAATTATATGTTAGGTCAGTTATTTACCTGAAGAAGAGATCAGATTGCAGATCTCGAAACGTAGTGTTAATGATTTGTTTGTATCACTGAACGATGACAAATATCCGGAAAAAATCCTGTTTCCTTCACAATCCTTCGAAAAACAATCTTCAAGCAGAGAATGATCTATCAGGATCTGAGCTCGCAAAAGTAGCCTACCGATCAGAAATGTCCCTGACCATTAGCGCGAAAAAAGAGAAACATTCCGCGAAGTAGTAATCAAATTCGAGCTCATGGAAGAGCTCGTAGAGGTTACATTTTACTGTTTTCTATCTATAATACGTAATATACCTATTTGACTAAATTTGCTTATATAAGACCCTTTATTTGCCTCTAATAGAGATGTATAATACCAAACTATCTATTCTTATAAGGTGGGAGTACGCCATTCAACGTGTCGAGAAATAGGCTTCTCTGAGGTTGGTTAAAATAATTTTAATTAATAGCTCATTTCGTTCTGAAGATGTCCTGTGGACTGATAAACAGACATAAAGAAAGAAAACATTTTTACATACTTTTAGCAGGCAACAAAAACTGTCTCGGCTTACTGAGCGATAGTCCTCAATGACGCTCAGCCAAATTCCATGGTTGGGCGGACATGTAGAACTTGTAGAACTCATTCTTGTAAAATGAAGTTTCATGCAAAATTCAAAATGTACATGTGAACATTTCTCCATATATCTTTTTTATGATTCGTTTTTATTTTGTTCATTAAGTCAGGTTTTATAGCAGTGTTGAAATAAAAAAATTGTACGATGAGTTAGGGAGGTTACGACAACGCAAGAGTGCGCTGAAGACTTGTCACCGACTTTTATCATCGAATTTCCAATCTATTTGTTCTTTTCACTCTATGATTAAAAATTACACATGTTGAAACTTCATATGATTATACTCAGTTTGTTTAAAAATTTATTTATTCGTTGCCATCACGGTTACGCATACAACCAATGTATTTTAAAAAATTCTCTTCGCATTCTCTCCCAGAGATTACACAAGTTGTCAATGTTGCTCACCTCAAGACTGGACACTGTGCCGCTTGGGAGCCAAAGTGGCCTCAGCTCTTGGCTATGCTGGCTTGTTTTTGGTCACTGTTATTCCTATCATGATTGGACCTCCCCGGGATTTGAACCCGTGATCTCTCAGTTAGAGAGCCGTGACTGTATCCACTAGTCTACGGAGGAGGACTAACCAATTACAAAAAAGTGTTCACTAAAGCTCAACCAACTTGCACGGTATAACATGCACAATCGACGAACTCAGTGTGGCTTATGTAAAAATGAAGCTACATGCAAACATTCAAGTCTGTTGGTACGTATTTGATACATCGTGACGACAGACAGACAGAAATAAATTTTCCAGCCTGTTGAACGATAGGCTCCGCTAACGCTCAGCTCATTTAAACATTAAATTCGGACCTAAAAAGGATATTACTGCAATTGATGTCTAGAGAATGTTATACAATACAGCTCTGATGGTCTGATTATAGAGTTTTAATACTATTAAAAAAGAAAGAATCTTCGTATAAATTCAAAGAAGTTCATTTTGTGACAAAGTTATTAAAATACCATCAGCGCGAATTGTTTCTTTTTGTGTTTGTTTTCTGCTGCCAATAACTTTCCTGTTATAATATTCACATTACCAAGTCCACAGAAGGAAATCTCTGTTTTTATAACTACGCAGAAATATTCTTGGTTATAATAATTGTCATACCACATTAAACAGTCAGTAATGCTTCCAAATGTAGTTTAAAATAATCATAAAACTACCCACAATTACTGCTAATCAATCTATAAGACAATTATATGAAATTAATGATTTATTTTTATTTTTTTACACAAGCAAGGTACATGTAATAATGTCTAAGTACGTATGTTTAAATTTAAACGATGGATACATTTTATCCTGTCTGTACATATATCCAAACGATATCTCGAGAGCGAACTAACGTATAGACTTTTCACGAAACTTCATTTCAATATGAGCAACATCGAGTTTGACGATGGCGAACGTTAATTCATGGTATTTGGTTGAGCGTAAATTTGAGGAGACGTACATAGCGTTTCAAGAGAAGATCTGATTAACGTTGCAGTGTTGCCAACAAATGGAATTTCTAGAAGTAAATCGCGCCTAAAAAGGCACGCACAGTATGTTAAGTGTATCGTATAAATGGTAGTGCAACTGAAGAAGAGATTGTGCATTAAGAAATAAAGGGATAAATACAATTGTTTATGTAAGATCAAAGTAGAATTGTCGTACAATTTTATAAGTAAAATGTATGTTTTAAATCGCGTGCTCCGTTGTCCAACCATTATATTTTAGTGTAGAAGATTTTACATCTGGGAAAGCGTGCGGAAGAAGACTTGTAGTTAAGATGTGTTGAAACCAACGTCAGCTAACCTTCACCTGCTAGTGACATCAACCAGTGTAAAATAACATCAAGGTCGGGTTCGTCATTAGTTATATTAAAAGAAAATCCTGAAGATATAAACTATAACTGCAAATGTCTAGACAAATAATGTCGGAAGGTACAATCTGTACAATCTTTTGATTTGTGAAAGTCCTATACCACCGATGTAGGTGTAATAATAATGATTTTTTTTTTTATTTCCATCAGCATCATACAACAGAAATTGCAAATACAAAACCTGGAAATTGACTGGCCACGTAACCAGTAGTGTGGCCAGTTTTTATAAGGCAAAGATAAAAATACAATAATATATTTTTTTTTTTCAGTCTAGCACATAAAGTTTAAATATTCAAGAAAGACACTCTCTGCAATGTTTATGCTTTCAAACTTTAAACTAGACTACTTAAATATTGTAATAACTATTCAATAATTAGAACTGTGAAAAGGTTTTTCAAATGTGCGTTAACATTAATTTATGACATATATTGTATGCTATGGAAATAATTAAACTATATTAACTAATTACAAGATTCAAAAATTCTACATCTTGTTTAGTCATTAGCCAACTTTTCAACAGTGAACAAAATTCCCTAAGTCTAATGCTCTGTCTTATATAATAAGGGACTTGATTAAAATATTTAGGTGCAAGGTAACTATAGGAATGCCTAAAAATGGATTTGTTTACTTTAATTAGTCTAACATTACCTGCAGAACAGCTCCTAGTATTATAGTGATATATTAAATTATTTTCTTTATTGCCACTTCTCCTGTAGAACAGACTTAAAACTTTAAATACGAAAATATGACGGAAAGGTAGTATATTTAACGTTTGGTATAATGGAAAGGAGGTTTCCCTTTTCTGCTTTTTTAAAATAATACGTAAAAAAATAATTTTGAGAGATTCGTAATTTATCGATCAGAGTTTTAAATGTGCCTCCAAAGCAGACGATACCATATTGTATACGTGAGTGAATTAAAGCAAAATACAACGATCTTAACAATGAAGTTTCACAGAAATTTCTTAAAAAATAAAAAGTTCGAATAGATGATTTTATTTTCCTGTGTAGAGATAATATATGTTCGTCCCATTTAAGTTTGTTATCAAAAATAATTCCCAAATATTTAATGCTTTTCACACATTGGATTGTTCCACAGTTACAAACAAGTAAATCACAATTAGTGGAATGGAACTTTATCTCAAAAGGTAAATCGCCACCACCTGGATCAAAAAGTATCGATTTCGTTTTATTAACATTTACTTGCATTTTATTAAAATTGCACCAATCCCTTAATAATTTTAAATCATTATTTATGTAATTATCTAACAGTGTTAATTGCTTATCATTGTAAAACAGTACAACATCATCGGCAAATGCAGATATATTTCCCCTCCAACCAATCTTCAATAAGTCATTAATAAAGACCAGAAACAAAGTTGCAGGAACAAGTTTGCTAATAACCACTTGATTGGCTGAGCTTTAGCGAAGCATATTACTGGCGGGGATGAAAAATTTCATTTTTGTATACCTGTCTGTCTATCTGTCCACACGATATCTCGAAAACGAACTGCGCTTCAGCTAATATTTTTTACTTTGACCTTATAGGCATCGAGAACACTTTGTAAACACAGGGTGTAATCATACGAAATGTTATCATGTGACATAGTAACGCAAGTGCCTAATGAAATGTGCTATAGACTTGAAATTTGGTCTATTTCAAGATGATGAGTCAATTAGAGAAAGACGGTGGTGTCAGACACGCTGATATCTTCTGCTATCGGAAGAACAGGTTTCGATGCCATCTGCGAGATGGCATGCTTATCTGCATAGGCGATACCTTGCAGTCAGGGCATGGTGACCAAGACCTTCCCATCATGTCTGGATAAATAGCCTACAAGAAATATACAGAGCATGTTGTCTTGTTGTTTAGGTAATTTTTAAGAATTAGATAATTAATTAGTAGTAGGTAGGTGAGGTTAGGAGCCAAATTGTCACTGTGGCCGATAGTTTTCCAATTTATTGGAACATTATGTCATTAATAGATACATATCTAACAGGACTTATTATTATTATTTATTTATTTATTTCCAACAGCATACACCAATATTTTTATAAACTAAATACAGTATTAAGGAAAGCAATTGCCTAGAAGCAAAAATAATTACAACATTGTAAATATTGTAGTCAGAAAGTGCAAAAATTCAATAAATAGCAGGAAAAAAGAAAAGAGAAAAAAAATTACAATCAAAGGTATAAATCGTAACAATAACAACGGGGTTAGTATAATAATAGTAATAATAACAATAATAATGTTAAAAAAAACAGATATGGTTGAAAGACAATAATGCAAATTCACTACAGATTGTTCCTTGAATAAATATTGAGGAATTTAGCTAGCAAACCCTAAAAAAATAATAATGAACAAAATAAAATACATAATATGGCATAACTTGGTAAGTAATGGGGGATAAGCTACCGATTACAATAATTGGCCGAACGTTAGCGAAGTCTATTTATTACTCTAATGGGTTGGAAAATTGCATTTGAAATGTTGCATGTATCTTCATTTATATAGAGCATACATTGAGTTACCATGAAACCTATGTACCAATATTTGCAAAAACCGACGAAGTGAAATGCACCATCATCGGTTTTTGCAAATATTGGTACATAGGTTTCATGGGTAACCGTGATTGCAACGAGAAATTAGCAAGGTAAATAAATTTGGAAACAAGCTGAGTAGCGTTGTAGGTTATAAAAGGTATAACACATAGCTTCGTTCATTGGAATTTATTCTCTTAGTCAGGTGGGGGTGGTATACATACACGAAAAAGTAACAGAAAGATGTAAAGAAGGGGAAGAAAAGCGTTCAAACATAAACCCTTCTTAAATTATTTCTGTTCGTTATTTGTGTATGTATTAATACCTCCCCCACCTGACGAAGAGGATAGATTCTAATCTCTGAAACGTTATGTAACTTATTACAAACGTTTTATAACTTATAACGATGGAAAATTTCCGAAATCCTGTTATCCTTTCAACCCATCTGTCGTAATATCAAACTTTAAACAAAGAAACTGAGTATAATTAAGTGAGACTTTGTCATAAAACGTTTTTGTTAACAGAGTCAAAGAAAAAAATAGGTGGAAAGCCAACTTTAGAACATTGTAAAATGCATTTGACGCTAAACCGCGTTTCAAACGAGTTTTTGACGCCTTGATCGTAGAGGCCTTTCTAAATTTATTAAGCAATTGTGTTAATAAAATAAATCCCTGTATGTGATGGCAAGCGTTCATAACCCACCGCACTGTGTCTCCCAGTTCGGTAGTTGTCTCTGTCTCTAGTCTTGTACGAATGAATGTCTCGGCCCGTGGTCAAGGCACATTTAGACATACAATACAACGTTGTTTCCAAAATGTAGAGGCTTGGCAGAGTTAACAGTTGCAACCTTTTGAAAGTTACCTGCACGACTCTCTAAACTTTAATTTTGCAATGTTGCGGATCGCTTGCTTCTGCAATTTGAAAACTCCTGAAAATTGATTACTTGCACAGGCACCCCAAAGTACCAATCCGTAAGTGAGGTGGGGGGGGGGGGTAAATCAAGCAGAATACGCCGTTATCACAACTTGATGTGAGCAGTATTTGGCTAGAAACCTCAGAACATAAATGCCTGAGGCTAATTTTGAGCAAACGTGATCGATGTAAACATTCCGTGTCAAACCTTGATCAACGTAAATTCCAAGGATTTTCGAGGAATAGACTTTTTCTAGTATTGTATCCGCTAACATGACGCTAGATACTCGAAGTCTACTGAGTTTAAAGTGAAATTGAAAACGTTAGATTTTAAGAATTTGTCTTTTACAATAATGTAGTCACGCACTGTTCCTGTAGTAGCTGAAATACAATTCACTCAGCTACCGGAAACGGCTGCTTAAGAGGTTTCATTGGCTAAACTTGTCTATCTATTCAATTTAAGAGACTATTTCTCGGAATTATAAAAACAGATTTCCTTCTGTGGACTTGGTAATGTGAATATTATAAGAGGAAAGTTATTGGCAGGAAACAAACACACGAAAAGAACACATTTCGCGCTGATGGCATTTTAATATCTTTTCCAGAGAATGAACGTCTGTGAATTTATACGAAGATCTTTTCTTTGTAAGTAGTATGATAACTTTATAATCACATCAACTGAGTTGTATTGTAGAACTACATTTCCAAGACATCAATTGCAGTAATATCCTTTCTAGTTCCCCGATATGAAATGTTTCAATTGGCCGAGCGTTAGCGAACAGGCCGTCCACCTCAAGATTCAAGATCTTTATTCGTAAATGCAAAATACATATTTACATTACACGTCAAATACTAAGAACTAAACCTAACCTAAAAAATCTTTTACACAGTAATAGCATTTATCAAGAAAGTGTGTCTTAATTTTCTTTTTTAAATAAACGTAAATTGTGTTCATTTTTTATATCCAATGGTAATTTGTTGTATTCTTTTGCACCTAAGTGGTTTGGACCCTTTCAAATGCGCTGGTACTGTGTGCAGCCACGGATATCAGCTCTCTTGATGTGGTCAGATACTGATGTTAGTATCCATTGCTTAAAAAAAGCTTTGGATTACCCTCAACAAAAGAGCATAGCTCGTACCCCACCAGACCCACCAAAGTAAGGCTTTTCAATTCACCGAAAAGAGGTTTACAAGCCTCCTACGTCCTGAGATGATTCGCAGACACCACTTCTGCAGGACAAACACTATTGAAATTTACCACGCTCGGTGGACCCCAGAACATCAACCCGTACCTAAAAATCGATTCAACGTGAGAAAAATATACAGTCCGTAGAACATCATGGCTACAGACCGGGCGAGACGGTTGAGAGAATACCTCGAGAGGATGGAAAAATTTCATTTCTGTCTGTCTGGACGATATCTCGAACACAAACTGACCTACAGATTTGAAAGCTCCATGAGATTCATTTACATATTAGCAACACTGAGTTCAATGATAGTGCATTTCACTCCATAGGATTTGGCTGAGCGTTAGTGAATATTTTTAAATCGGTCTTTGTAACCATGATGGCAACGAGAATAAAGAAGAATAAACATTAAAATAACAAACGATATTGCATCATTTGAGATTTCGTCATGTGACTGTTATCCTCAAATAAAAAATAAGAGTGGAAAGTTAGTTCACCGGAACGACTTGTATTCAAACACTGCTGTGAACCCTGATTTAATGAACAAAAATGGGAATATATCCAGATATCTCAAGAAAGATTTAATCTGTTGACTTGACATTTTGTGTGAAATTTCGTTTCTACATAGACAAGATTGAATTCTATGATTGTGCATGTCCGACCATACAATTCGACTGAGTGTCATTGAAGCTTAGCACTTAGGGGGTCTTTCTTGTATGATGTATATCAGGATGCGGAACATCTCGAGAATGAAATGACCTATAGACAATGATGACAATGAAGGCTTGAGCGAGCGAAGCCCTTTTGTTGGTGGTAAGGCGTACTCCCACTATGTCTAGGTATTCACTGAGCATTATAATATGTGATGACGCATTAAAAGTTTATTGTAGTTAAAGTGAAATTTCTTTGCATTTGCAAAACCCTGGTTAGGTATTTTATTTTGAGTTAAAAACAACCGCATGTCTGAAGTAGGATTTAAGGTGGTTTAATGTGTAGGCTTAATCCTTTCTTTTGAGTTTTGGTTTGAATATTGATGTAAATACGCGCCCCTTTCATTAAATAGGCGGTTAAGGTGGGCATCTCACAAAAGTAAACAATAGACATATTCGCTAAATCAATATAGCAAAGGGCGACCAAAACGAGCCGTAGTTACACAAATGCATGCCACTCGCTTCAAAATTGATTTCAACTGCTTTGGTTATCTCGCCAACAAAAGCGGATAAGGAAAATTGTATTTCATAGAACAAACTGCGTAATTCTTTGAAACAAAGGCAACAGAACAAAGGGACGTGTCCGGAATCTCCAATGTATCTTGTGCTTGATATTCGCCTCGTTGCGTCGGTTAAAAGTCCCTCGTATATTATTTACTGTTTCATTTATTGTTGCAGGATGACGGATTTTTAACAATTTAGAGATCGGTAGACCGAAATTATTGATTAGGCGGCCTATCCGTGGTAAATCATGCACCGATTTCGATAATGAAAGCACTGCCAGAATTTCGTGGTTTGTGGGATTACTACGTCGAATAATTCACGAGCGGACCCTATTGAATCGTCACGATTTCATGTCACTGGGCGATCGGATTTTGCTACGGGCCGAATTACGTACAATCTGTTGAGTTTATTTTAGTTGTTTTCACGCATAAAATATTCAACCGATTGTACTGAAATTTTACATGGACATTCTTTGGGTCCCTAGTAAGAATATAGATAGGCCTATTATTACGAAAATCCCTCCGGGCTACACTCCACTGATTTTTACAGTAGCGAAAAGTCCAATCTTTATCACTAAAGTTGTGAAATATTGTAATAAAAATTGCCTGTCAAACGTAATCAACTGTTCTGTGTGAACCTTTTTTTTATAACTGAACAATCGTATCTTTAATTAAATGAACCACTGTTTTCAGTTTGTTTACATTTATACTCGTATTAAGTGAAGTTTTAAAGAGTAACCAATAGTTTTCACGCTTTTTTTTAGATTTCAGCGATTAGGTAAGCGATAATCTACCTTAAAAATGTCCTAAATTATAAGATGGTCAAAATCCTTTTGGATGGTTGGCAAGAACTCTGCTAGATGAAAGTTTGCTGGACTATGCTTTTGAATTATGGTACCTATTCCACCTCTAAAAGTTTTTAAACCATTTAAAAAAGTTTTTCAAGTATTTTTGTTATATAGAAACAAACACGTAAATAGTGACATTGTAGATGTACTTTGAACTTTACATTTTTGGCAGATATTAAGCATTTCATATAAAAGAAAAAGTTACTATCTAACTCTTACTATAAATTTAAAGACGGTTATAAAACCCATCTTATTTGCCTTTTGACAGAAGTTTGTCGAGATCTTTTTTATATTTGTTAATTTTATACATGTTAAGAAACTTTAAAACGTGGCATTTTATGTAGGAGAAACGTTTTTAAGCCCGGTTTGTGGCATTGTGTTCTAATAAGCAAGACCTTCAATTTGATGTCTCGATCTGTTCTCTCATTTACGATTTTCTTCTGACTCCTTGCGAACCGCCCCCCTGTTGAAATAAAATCTGAAAATCTCATAAAAAGTTAGATTTGAATGAGTAATACTGATATACCAAGTGTCATTGCTTTAGAAGAAATGGTTAAAAGGTATTCGTTCCGGGATTTTTCAAGAACACTGAAAATACGGCGATAAAAATTATGTACATTACGATTGTAATCCTAATATTACGCGTGCGAAAGTGATTTTGTTTATTTGTTTTTATTTCACGCCTAAACTATTCAACCGATTGTAATGAAATTTTACATGGGCAATTTTACGGGCTGGATGTGGATATGAATATAAACCTATTCACGAGTATAGTTCGAACCGTGGTTAGCGCTTGGACACGGCCTCTATTCCCTATCCTCTTCACACGAGGGGACGTAACAGTCCACGCCAAACGTAATGTTTCCACTATCAGTCGCTTCTTTAAGTAATCTGTGTTCAAGTAATCAATTAATCGCTGGTCTGTAATATGTTGCGCCGAGAGAAGAGAATGCTATTTATGAGATGTGGGGGACTGCGTTGTTGACACTACCAGTACCTTCTTCAAGTAATCTCTGTTCAAGTTATCAAATAATCGCTGGTCTTTAATCTGTTGCGCTGCGTGAGGAGAATGCTATTTATGTGATGTGGAGGACTGTGTTGTTGCCACTATCAGTCGCCACTTCAAGTAATCTGTGTTCAAGTAATCGCTGGTCTGTAATATGTTGCGCCGAGAGAAGAGAATGCTATTTATGAGATGTGGGGGACTGTGTTGTTGCCACTATCAGTCGCCACTTCAAGTAATCTGTGTTCAAGTAATCGCTGGTCTGTAATATGTTGCGCCGAGAGAAGAGAATGCTATTTATGAGATGTGGGGGACTGCGTTGTTGACACTACCAGTACCTTCTTAAAGTAATCTCTGTTCAAGTTATCAAATAATCGCTGGTCTTTAATCTGTTGCGCTGCGAGAAGAGAATGCTATTTATGTGATGTGGAGGACTGTGTTGTTGCCACTATCAGTCGCCACTTCAAGTAATCTGTGTTCAAGTAATCGCTGGTCTTTAATCTGTTGCATCGAGAGAGGAGAATGCTATTTATGATGTGGAGGAATGTGCTGTTGCCACTACCAGTCGCTTCTTCGAGTAATCTCTGTTCAAGTAATCAAATAATCGCTGGTCTTTAATCTGTTGCGCTGCGAGAGGAGAATGCTATTTATGTGATGTGGAGGACTGTGTTGTTGCCACTATCAGTCGCCACTTCAAATAATCTGTGTTCAAGTAATCGCTGGTCTTTAATCTGTTGCATCGAGAGAGGAGAATGCTATTTATGATGTGGAGGACTGTGTTCTTGCCACTATCAGTACCTTCTTCAAGTAATCAAATAATCGCCGGTCTTTAATCTGTTGCGCTGCGAGAGGAGAATGCTATTTATGTGATGTGGAGGACTGTGTTGTTGCCACTATCAGTCGCCACTTCAAGTAATCTGTGTTCAAGTAATCGCTGGTCTTTAATCTGTTGCATCGAGAGAGGAGAATGCTATTTATGATGTGGAGGAATGTGTTGTTGCCACTATCAGTCGCTTCTTCGAGTAATCTCTGTTCAAGTAATCAAATAATCGCTGGTCTTTAATCTGTTGCACCGCGAGAGTAGAATGCTATTTATGATGTGGAGGAATGTGTTGTTGCCACTATCAGTCGCTTCTTCGAGTAATCTCTGTTCAAGTAATCAAATAATCGCTGGTCTTTAATCTGTTGCACCACGAGAGTAGAATGCTATTTATGATGTGGAGGACTGTGTTGTTGCCACTATCAGTCGCTTCTTCGAGTAATCTCTGTTCAAGTAATCAAATAATCGCTGGTCTTTAATCTGTTGCACCGCGAGAGTAGAATGCTATTTATGATGTGGAGGAATGTGTTGTTGCCACTATCAGTCGCTTCTTCGAGTAATCTCTGTTCAAATAATCAAATAATCGATGGTCTTTAATCTGTTGCACCGCGAGAGTAGAATGCTATTTATGATGTGGAGGAATGTGTTGTTGCCACTATCAGTCGCTTCTTCGAGTAATCTCTGTTCAAGTAATCAAATAATCGCTGGTCTTTAATCTGTTGCACCGCGAGAGTAGAATGCTATTTATGATGTGGAGGACTGTGTTGTTCCCACTATCAGTTGCCTCTTTAAGTAATCGCTGGTCTGTAATCTGTTGAGCCGCGAGAGGTGAACGCTATTTATGCGATGTAAGGGAGTGTGTTACAGGCTGTTACCCTCTACTCTCTAGGCTTCATGCTGTATGGTTCGGTCTGTACCAGGAACAATGCTGGTGCAGGAATTTGTTGTCTAAACTAGCGCTCTGACAGACGTATGTTATAGTCGCACTACTTTCTTTCCATTTCTATGGCTGCTAGTCCAATATTCCAATACAGCGTGGTGACCTAATTGCTTGTTAAATACTGTGAGAAAATGAATCTCTAGGAGGCTTATGTTTGCGACATTGAGCATTTATCATTGGCCAATATAAGTACATTATACTTTAATAAATTGTAGAGCCTCCTATCTGAATTCTTAATTAATTTAAAAACAAACACTGTAATAATACAGTTAAAGGAAATTCAAAAATAAAAAGGCCTTGACGCATATAAAACAAGTTTTTTTAAAAGAACAAAAATAATCTATTAAACAATGAAACTGGCCTTTTTCAAAATTGACCGTCACTGTTTTTGATCTAATTAAACATTAACTTTATTTTTACATATACATAAATATAATTTTATGGTTTTAAAATATTACCTCCTTATATTTTTAATGACTTGTTTTATTAAGCTTATAATTGTTTATGTTATTATTTTAACCATTTTAATTTCAATTGTGGATCTGATGATGTTTTTTGTTCTAAAGGAAAGGCCTCTCACAAATAAATATTGTATTATCAGATTGGGTGTTTTTAAATTATTATGCTTTAATAGTTTAATTAAAGAAAAAACGTACCTACATAGCAAATACGTAATTGAAAATAATGTGATTATATTAAAATATGGGCTCTGATGAAACTTATTTTCCTTGAATTCTATATTTATTGACCTCTATTAAATTTGGATATCTTTGCCTGCACCTGATGTTGTGGCTGCAGATTAAATAAATTAAACACGATAAGAACAGGCGAGAGGATTTGAGAAACATGATTACTTTATCTAACTAGTGAAGTATCGGTGGCCATAAATACCGCTTATCGGCGGAAGCTTATCTCTGTAAACAACTCCCTGGCTAGTGGCATTTTCATTCAGCAGAGATAAATAATTTCGATATGGGTGCAGCTTTCTTACAAGGTGGATCATTTTAGAATTCTAAGAAATTAAAGCGGGGACACTTGTGAGGACGTTATCACAGACATACGTAATTATGCGGTAGGTTATCTTAATTTCATTTAATGCCTGACATCTTTTTGTTGGTTAACAGAAGTCCAGCCTGTGTGTTCTAATATGACAAAAATGTATCGTCTGCTATAAAAAAATAATACAATTTTAAATAGAATTTCATTATAAATTGATAATTTTTTAAATTGGTATTTACCATAAGAAAATAAGTAAGAACTTTTCATAAATGGAAACATAAATTCTTTCTTAATTTAAAGTTTAAATAAAAAAATATATTACACACAACGGTACCCATACATCACTAAAAATATTCAGCTCATTCTTTGATAAATACACAGATTGTGAAGTATTTCTCAAATCTGCCCAATATGCAGGAGTAAACAATAATATACACAACAAGGAAAATAACAACATTCTTTGATAGCCTATTCAAACTGTGTGTTTGAGAGGGAAGTTCTGGTCTCGTTGTTTCATTTGACTTGTCTAATGTTTACAAGGTCGCTGTACATGAATCTGATGTTTTTCAGCAAAAATTACGTCACCCATGACGAGCGCACGCTATTCTCATTGAATTATGCGGAGCAGACGGGTGGGTCTTGTGACGTCATAGTACCAGGACTCCGGCCGCGTGAGTAACCCCCCTCCCCCATCCCTTAACATCACTGTAAGCTTACACAACAAATTCACAAACACCATGGCGAAACATTTTAAAACCAATTGCATACTTAGTGTATGGGCGATATATGCCTAAAGAAATACTCACGAAGAAATGTTGCGGAATAATTTGCAGGTTTGCTTTTTCAATTAGCATCAGATTTTTTATATTTGACGCTTCTTTTCGTCTTACACAAAAAAGGTAAAAACATAAATTGTAGGACATATTACGCTGTTATTTAACGAAAGGTTCTGTTTAAGGTTAAATGCTTATTTTCGTAGTAGTAAGCCAGAACCAAGAAAAATCAAGCCTTTGGTGAATTAAAAAAAAATCACATTGGCCAACAAAAGTTTTGTCTGAAACCATCAGATATGTGTTCGGTGACCCCAAAAACATAAAAAGCCAAATAAAACAATTACACTAGAGCATTCAACTTCAAGACCTTTTAAAACAGCATTCGCCTAGGCTATACAGGGTTGACACAGCTAAATCACGGAGAATTTAGTAAAAATTGATTAAGTACTAAGAAAAAAGGCCTGGTTTATTGGTCTCTTAGCGATTTTAGTAGAACATGTAGCGTTCGCAAATATACACATGATTTGGCCTCCCAGTTAAATGCCAGACACTCGTCAACTTTGTATGTAAAATACGTTTGAAGCTACGAAGTGTTTCAGACGAGTTTGTTACGTCTTGGGTGTAAAGGCATTTTTTGTAGAATCGGGCAATCTGTTGATGAATTACGCCTGCCTGTGAAGGCAAATGCTCATACACTACTGTTCTGTGTCTTCCAGTACGGTAGTTGTCTCTCCTTCTTGTCTCATACCCATGTATGTCCCGGCCCCTGACTAGGGCACATTTATACATACAGAATAAAGTTTTTTCCAAAATGTAGAGACTGGCAGTGCCAACAGTGTTACAAATGTTTAAATGTTGTTGCACGACTCTCTGAAGTTCTAACTTCGCGATAACGCAAAATTGGTTCAATATAGTTTGATGGTTTGATTTATTCTTGGTGCTTGTATCTAAATGGTCTCATAAGAATATATAATTATGTTTAAAGCAGTATTATTAATGTTTTTCTTTTAATTTATGACCGTACATACGAGTATATTGTACTTTTCAAGTTCGTCTTGAACCTTAAAATAATGGCGACAGAACAACCATACACCGTGACTTTTTAGATGATATTTAGGTATAAATAGGTATTCATTGCAAATGTCAATGAACCAATCTAATAGTATGTATCGAGTAATGTATTTTAGTTCACAGTGAGTAATTTATACTTATAGCGTAAATCATAGAGTCATAAAATATGTTTCAAAAATGGTTTTATTTAGTTTTGGATAGACATTTTTCTCATAATTCGAAGTTCAAAGATGTTTATATCAATTAGTAATAAAAGCTATTTTATAAGAATTTTAAACAATCTGTTTGAAAAGTTAAGGACACAGAGATATGAGTTAGTAATAGAACAATCATTAAATTTAAGATTTGAAAAATGCTAAAAGATCACTTTGGAAATGCTAAAAGGATCTCTGCGTGGAATGGTTTGTAAGAGAATAATAAAATTCCTTTCATTTTTTACGCTTGCAAGTAAAGAATATAGCTTGGAAAACACTTAATAATTGGCAAATGGTAGATTTCTAAAATAATTAATTACCTCAATAATATATTATTACTGTGGTATAAAAACATTCAAGCGCAACCCTTGATAAATAAAAAAATTCTGGAAATTTCAAAAATATACACTATTTCTAAGTATCAATAACAATATACAAGCTTGTAAGTGTTGATTTGGTGGATGTCTAAACAATTTTTACATTTATGTATTATCACGATTACGCTCGCAATTTTTGATGATTAGTTAATAATCTCATATAAATGAATAGATCGATTTCGTTGTTGGTGTCATTTAGACTAATGAACCGCTTTCTACCCAAGTACTGTAGAGTATTTTGAATACATAGATTTAACAAAAAAATGTGAAAAAGTAAAACTGGATAAAGTGTTGACCGATGACCATGGGTAATGAGCGCCCATTGAGCCAAGAGACCTATTGTGCCAATTAAGTTACTCTATTATTTAAGTCCCAATTTGGCCCTCTATTAGCTCCAGGACAAACAAGGTTTTAGCAAAACTTCCCTGCACGACTCACCAACCAAATACACTAATTTGAACCAATATCGATGTTCTATGGAGCAAGTTTCAATCAAGAATATTTTTCATGAGAGCATTTGAATGCATGGGTCGAAGCATCGGAGTTGAAGGTGTTCCTTCACAACAATACTAGGCGATCTAGAAATCCATGGATTAAAACCAACATTGGTATGGAATTTTATGAAAATAAATGATAATTCCAGATAATTTGGTGCCTTTAGGCCAAGAGATAATGCTTAAGAACTATATATATTTTTTCGCTCTACGAATTAAAACAGTCATATAGGTGGGTGAATCAAAGCTAATCTGATTCAAAATTGGCATGGATATTACATGCCATTTGAATTTTGACATGTATTCGATTTTGATTGTAAGTATCCTAGGCTATAACAAAGAGTCCTGAGATCCTCAGAAGCGTAGGCACTGCCCTGAGCTAAACCTTTTTTTTGAGCATCTCATAAATCCACCTAGTTTAAAATTAACTGGTATGAACGTATTGCTCTTCATTTAGACAAAATAAGAAAAACTACAAGTCCAGAAACAATTTATGAACTCATGAGTGATAACCGATGCAATTATAAAAAGTCTACGGAACAAAACTTTTTCAAAGAAATAATTTTTAATACTTTCAGAGTAAAGGCTTGAAATTCCAAGGTCAACAACCACCGTGTACATATATTTACCTTAATTATAAATTTATACGATATAAATGAAAGTTTTACATGAACATTCATTGAAACAAATCATAATTTAGAAGTTTTATTTTTACTTTTCAATGCAAAGATAAGTCTCTAGGACTATACATTTTTCATCAAAGCTGATATGGGCGTGTTATGCACCCATAAAGTTAAACAGACGGAAACAGTCAGAAATACTATAACACTTCTAGTTTTTATATACAAAAAACTTCTGGAAATTGGGTTTCGAGGTGCAGATGCTTTTACAGTTCGAAAGCTAGGTAATGGGAGCTCCTAGATTCCAGAAGATTCTACAGAACGGAAGCTGCCAAGACCAAGACTTCGGACGTTCCAAGAGAACTTTCGAAGTTGTCGTCTCTTGTGGAAGTCTTAGGCTAGAGATTACAAGAGGCCGTGAAGCAATTGTAAAACTTAAGCAAATAGGAGTACTCTGAGTCCGGAGGTCTAGGAGAGTCTGGAGATTTCTAAATGTTTACAGGCGGTAGTTGTCAGATGGTAAAAGCTTCAGTTTTCCAGAAACTCTCAAAGGGCTAGCACTTACTAGACTTGAAACTAGAAGTCTAACGAAACTTAAGGCTCGTAGATGTCAGATGCAGATATTCCCGCCAGGTTTTCTCGTAAGCCGCGTGAATCCAAATTCCAAAGCAGTCCTAGAGACTGGAGGCTTCCAGAACAAACTTAAGGCTCGTAGAGATCAGATGCAGATATTCCCGCCAGGTTTTCTCAGAAGCCGTGAGAATCCAAATTCCAAAGTAGTCCTACAGGCTGGAGGCTTCCAGAACCTTGTTGCAGTAGCCTAGATATCATAATAACCAATTTCTAGTATAGGCTGATCAGAGTTGAGGTTAGTTCAGACTATGTGTATTGTATACTCAGACTCTAGTGGGGATCAGATACTCTAGTGGTTGGAATTTAAAATGCCAGATTTCTTAAGAATAAAAATAAAAATGTATATTTATCATGAGGCCGGTAAGCCAAAACGTTTTGTTTGTCTTAGTATATAAGTTAGACAGATTATAACAAATTATAATTTACCAGTGTAGTACATTGTTTGACTACACTTTTGTGTACGTACATGAAGTACCATATAAGTTATTAAGTAAAAGAATTTTAGGTTTCTAGCATAACAGGATGGTGAAATATTGTCGGAAAATATACGAAAGTGGAGAAAAGAGAAGGAGGCCTGATAATTTGCGAGTTAAATAGAGGGTGTCAGAGTAACATCAAATTTGTTTACTCCATTTTGTCAGCCTTTCTTCTTTTTTGCTTCGGGTAATGTTGTGGAAAGTTTACTCTGATTTCCAACTTGAATTAATATTATCTACATTAATAAGCATTTTCACAAATAGCCTCTACTTAGTACAGACACACTGTAACCTGATTTACTCCATCGTTGTTCACAAGGATTTTGCTCATAAAAGAAAAACCTCACTTAACAAAAAGGAGGAGAGAATCTGAAACATGCGAGTATAGGTACTTTTATTTTGCAGTATTTTTGGTTACAATATTTAAATGAATAAAGAAATTCACATAAAAGAACAGAATCAACTGAGTAATGTATTAAAACAAATTCCCAACTACTCATTATGAATGAAGTGTCATCGTATAGCTTAAATCGAATTTAATATTGGCTATATTCCTACAAAAAAAGAGAGAAACAAAAAGCATACCGCGTATTTTTAATTCTGTCTGGTGCAATAACATCTGGCACGGACTTAACTGGCCTTTTAAGGGGAAAAAATCTGTGTGATTCAACTATAGATAAATTAAATAACAAATTTCGTACGAACTGTTTCATCCTTGTCCGAAACTGTGCTAGAAATAGGAATGTGGAGAGAATAATAACAGAAAACACCTGGAATTTCAGGTTTTGCTTGGCAACTTTCTTTATATAAACAGTAGCAAAAACGAGAAAGATGGAGAAGTAGTATGAACAGAGAAAAGAAATGGAAAAGGAACTGCTACTAATAATACACTAACCCTCTGGAAGTGGATGGAAGCTTGGGTGTGTATAAGAGGGGCTCAGGGGACTTAAGACCTCCCCCCCGCAATTTCGAAAGACAAACATTAAAATTAAACCCAGAAGTTTGTTATAAGCTAGAGCACATTTATGAGGTACTAAAGTTCCAAAAATTTACCGGGAGAAGATTCCCGGTCTTTGTTATTGAAGTTATGTTATACCTCTTAAACCACCCATTGTGTCAGTCCCCTCCGAAATATGTTCTATATACGCTACTGGATGGAAGTAAATTATTTTTCTCCCGTGCAGTTCGCAATGCTCTCATAAAATTCCGTTTCCCCAAATGAAATTCCATGATTGCCTAACAGAACCCTGATCATAGGTATTGTATACCTCTTAACCCACCCACTGTGTCAGTCCCCTCCGGAATAATGTTCTTTATACGTTACTGGATGGAAGTAAACTGGTTATCTGTTACCGTGCAGTTCATACAGCTTTCGTGAAATTCCGTTTCCCCTAATGAAATTCCATGATTGCCTAACAGAACCCTGATCATAGGTATTGTATACCTCTTAACCCACCCACTGTGTCAGTCCCCTCCGGAATAATGTTCTTTATACGTTACTGGATGGAAGTAAATTGGTTCTCTGTTACCGTGCAGTTCATACAGCTTTCGTGAAATTCCGTTTCCCCTAATGAAATTCCATGATTGCCTAAGAGAACCTTGATCATAGGTATTGTATACCTCTTAACCCACCCACTGTGTCAGTCCCCTCCGAAATAATGTTCTTTATACGTTACTGGATGGAAGTAAATTGGTTCTCTGTTACCGTGCAGTTCATACAGCTTTCGTGAAATTCCGTTTCCCCTAATGAAATTCCATGATTGCCTAAGAGAACCCTGATCATAGGTATGCTATACCTCTTAACCCATCCACTGTGTCAGTCCCCTCCGGAATAATGTTCTTTATACGTTACTGGATGGAAGTAAATTGGTTCTCTGTTACCGTACAGTTCATACAGCTTTCGTGAAATTCCGTTTCCCCTAATGAAATTCTCATGCTTGTCTCAGAGAACCTTGATCATAGGTATGGTATAGGTACCACATAAACAATAAAACAGCTTAAAAATACAGTTGAAAATGATTCAATTATCTCGATTACTTAATTAAGGCACCTGCTTAATTTTAAAATTAAAAGTAATTTTTCTATATTTAGTTATTTATAAACATAAAAAATTGAGTGTTTTGGAATGATTATAAAATTTACTAAACTATTTACAACATTTTTTCTCAAACCTTTTTTCTCAGTAAAACAATATTAATTAATATTTTGAATCCTCTGAAAATATACCCACATCTTTCGACTGAGCCGGAAGGAATATTTTTTATATATTTCCACCGTATTAAAATCCATCAAACTACGTAACGCAATTTTCATAAAGCGATCTAATTAAAACTGTACGTTAAGTTTCTTTATTAATACTCGCATATGAATTAAGTATTCAACTATTGACTTTACTCTTAACTAAATGAGTTCATTAAGAGTTTGGAAAGTTGAGTAAGTTTTAATAAAGGGCAGAAAGACAAACACTCCGTCAACTCACAACTCCCAGGGGTTAATTACTTCAGCAAGGAAACTGCATTCTGTAGAACTCCTCGGCGTGCCTTTTACAAAATTGGAATCTTCCTCCGAGTATATATTTTTTATTTACTACTCTCGTAACTTTAACAATTATAGCTGAGATTTGGACATTGTACCATTTCAACAGGGAGCTGTACTTTATTGTTGAAAGTAAGTTAATAATTTTAACTATAATAAATAGATTAGGTACTTAAAACGGAAGATACTGCAACCCAAGTGTGGTTTTATGACTATGCGTGGGTGGGTTTTTAGATATTTAGTTAAAAATCAGAATTATACCATTAACTGTTTGAAGATTTAGTGTGAAACTACAAATTCAAAATATTTATTTATGAGTTGATATATATAAATATATATATATATATATATATATATATATATATATATATGTATATATATATACCAAAAGTTAATTTTGACTTAGTGACTAATTACCATTAAATTTGTATAAGTGGCAATAGCCTCGTTTAATATTTATTCAAAATTATATATATATATATATATATATATATATATATATAAATTAGAACTATACCATTTCACTGTTTTACGATTTAGTGTGGAACTACAAATTCAAAATTTCGATGAGTATATATATGTATATATATATATATATATATATATATATATATATATATATATATATATATTCAATTAAATTAGGCTATGAATGAAAATATAAGTCATTTGACAGGTATTTGGTCTTCCAATCATATGTTAGTTTGGTTATTTAAACAAATATGTGAAAGAAACGGCCAAATACAAAATAATTGAATTGTAAAAAGTGAGGGCTCTCTGGTGTAATGGTAGCACATTCATCCGGTAAGTGAGAGATCCGGGTTCGAGTCCTGGCGGAGCAAGTAATGTTTTTGATTCAATGCTTATCAAAATTATATATATATATATATATATATATATATAATTTTGAATAAACATTAAACGAGGCTATTGCCACTTATACAAATTTAATGGTAATTAGTCACTAAGTCAAAATTAACTTTTGGTTTAGATAAGAAATGATGTTTTCAAAATTGTCAAAATAATGTTAAACAAAATGTATAGTCTATTTTCTTGTTTTGAATGTATAATTAAAGACAGCAAAATTGTTTATATATTTTTTTCCCAACGCGATTGTTGTAATTTGTAATCTCAATTTTTTATTTAAAGCCACTTCCCTAAATTTCTTATAATATACCAAGGAGTTTTAAATTACAATAAACATTTTAGATAGAACATTTCTGCTGATACTAAAAATTATTTGTACGTTTACTTTTATTTCTTGTTTGTATACAATATTTTTATATAATTTTTGAGAACGACATTATGTCAAAATATTAAATGGTTGTAAGAAGTCTTGTTCTTTTATTGTTTTATACATATATATTTTTGTATCAATCAGAAAGCCACACACTCTGGATGTGTTTTAGATGGATTTGAAATACATTCGACTGTAGAGTTATAAGGCTCAGCTCCACGGGCTTCCAAAATTCCAATGGTAATATAATAAGAGTCTTTGAGTTCAGTTACAATGAACTGGTTACTAAAACATATTGTGTGGGTCAAGAAATTATTCTCAATATACTGACTAAATTAAAGGTCAAATGCTTCCCACAATATACTGTGCGCAGTTAGGCTGTACTAAAGCTCATCCATATCTCATAGAGATATAAGAAACTTAATCGAACTCGACATGGCGTATGTAAAAATGAAAATACACGGATATTTTTAAGTCTAGAACTCAATTCATTCTATTTTTTATGTAGAAGTAAAGTTTTATGAACAAATTCCAAATCTAGAAATTAATTGTTCTGGAGATAGTCTTCCGGGTAGTTTTCTTCACTATCGCTTAGGAAAATCACATGTGCACCATAATTAAACTTGATTTTGCCTATGTAGAAATAAAGCTTCATGTGCAACTTCAAGTCTGTATCATTTTTCGTTCTCAAAATATTCTATGGAACAGGATTTCGGACATTTGACATCGTTATGATTACAAAAGGTATAATACAACGTTTCGAGGGGTGGAATATATCCTATTCTTCAGGTGGGTAAGGTATTAGTACATACAAAAATAAAGAACAGAAAGAAGAAGAAGAAAAGAAGGGAAAGAAAAGGATTCAAACATCCTCAAAAGCTACTTGGAGTCTAGTCCCCCCCTGACGAAGAGGATAGATTTCAATCCTCGAAACGTTGTGTTATAACTTTTGTAACAATAAAAATTGCAAATGCCCGAAATTAGCTATCCTGTCAAACCTTCCATCGTCAACAACAAACTTTAAACAAAGAATCCTTTCCAAACAGACAAACCTACTTGAGAAGAATTTTTTCAGCGCACACTCAGTTATACAAAACAATGTAAAATTTCAAATAAACTTATTCCATTTTAGTAGCAGAATATTCTCCAGAAGTCACTTTCGCAATGTTCAGCCAAATCCCATGGGACCCCCCCTCCCATGGCCGTGCACCATCAACGAATTAGATATTGCTAATATCAAAATGAAGCTTCGTGCTATATTTCAAAAATATATCTCAAATAGCTATCGAGATATCGTGGAGACAAACATAAGTAAAACGTTTCCCGCCTTTAGAGTGATAGGCTTTGCTAACGCTCAGCCAATGAAATTTAGTAGATGGAACCGGTCAGATTCCGTTATATGCCCCCAACACTTAAACTTTTTCAATGAACTTAGAACGTTATAAAACGATGTAGTTGAGTAATAGAACTAACATTCCATCAATCAACAAGCATTTCCAGGTATTGCGGTCGGTATTGTTGTCGCTGTTATCTTATCTTTCTCGAGAATCCCGATTACGGCAGGCCGCGTGGCATCATGTGATTATTTAAGTTTTTTACACGGTACATAATTGCCTTTCCATTACAATTCAATTTATATTTCTGATCAGCCCCTCTAGAATTTGATATTTTACTGATAGGTACTATCTCGAGGGATGTTTTTCTTTCGTTGACATTAGCGCGGGCTTCGGCAGCACCTTCGGCCGCAGGCACTCGCATTTTGGGTGGCGGAGTGTGATCAAGAATAAAAACAAGTTTTGTGTGTTTTTTTCAATAAAGAATTTAGTTTTTGTTTGGTAATGTTTGCTTTTGTTGAATTTTTGTGTTTGGAGAAATGTAGTGGTATGGTAGATGTAATACGTAAGTACCATTTTTTCTTAAATAGTAACCAATTGTAATGCATTATAATCATCCGGAAATGAAAAATTAGCGATGGGGGCATAATTTTAGTTCTGTTACTCAACTACATGGTTTTATAACGTTATAAGTTCATTGAAAAAAGTTTAAGCATTGGGGGCATATAACGGAATCTGACCGATGGAACCAAATAACCTCTACACCTCTCGGCAGTAAATTGGTAGTTTCTCCTTCTATGGTAATAGAGTGTTTGTTAGGTGGATAAAAACGGTGTCATCGGAGCTTATCTTATCTATCGTTCTTGTCTTGTTTTTTTTTCCAATTACTCCAGTGTTATTGTTGAACATTTTAATATACTTTATTGTGATTATAACACGATAAGTCAATATCCTCTATTTGCAAATAAAACTATCTGTAACTATAGGTATAAGTTTCATTGTGTTCCATTACAACTGTTAACAGTCAATAAGATATTTATTTAACGTTTGAACACTGAACACGTTTCAAGAGCTATATGTGTTGTCTCTTGTACAGACCAAGGAAGCACTTGAAGGAATGAGGTCAGAATATTCTGGAACTTGGCGCTAGAGACGTGGCCAGAATCTATACTGTAATGGTGATTAAACCAGTTGGAGTAAATGGAATGGCCATAGAATTTGCGAAGTGGTATCAAAAGTTTTACTCACTTTAGTTAATGATAACAAGATAGAGAGAGAGGGAGAAAGCACGAATGGATATTGCCTTAAGACACTAGGTGGTGGAAGAACTGACCTAAATATTATTTGAATTGAAAAATAGAATTAAAAAATAATCGAAATGAAATTAAACAAATAAAATTTCAAATCTTGTGCATTACGACGGCCATTTGTATTGGGAAGTAATACATTGCCCTTTTTACTTCAATATTTGTTTCGGGACAGTTGAAAAAAGAAGTGTACTTTTCCAGTAAACTGTACTTAGTTTTGAATTACCATATTAGTTATAACCTACATTCAAATTATTTAAATTGTGCGAAGTCGTTACGTGCAAAATTAACTTAATGACTGATACATTTTAAATATTTTAATTTTTTATGCTTTATTTAATGGCTGAAATATAGTTGTAGTTTAATTAAAATTATGACATCCTGATATTATAAGAGGTATAAAATAATAATAAAAATAAAAGTTCTAGCAAACGGCTTAACATTCCGCAGAATCTTATCTCATGCTCTATATTGTACGTAACCATCGAGCTATGAAGTAGACACAACTTACTGTAAAATGCAAGCATGTCCAGAAAAGTTATGACGTTTGAAGATAAGAGTAGTTTAATATTGAGAAATAAACTTTTAAAATGGGCGTCTATTTTAATATTCTGTACAATAATAAATACTCTCTGCTCCATAGGAAAAAGGTTGACCAAGCCATTGGAAAATGCATATTTCAAATGTCTTCAAAAACAAAGTATGTTTCTATTCAGAGTTTGCTGTCAAATGTATGATTTCCAGCATCACAATGGCGAGTCATTTAAAATCAAACTTGATATGTTGGAGTCACAATAGTTGTGACTTTGGAGAAGATGCAACTATTGTGACAGTCGATTTGAGGTAACTGTGCTATTTGTCGGTGTCAATAGGGAGTGAAATAACAGAGTAGAGATCGCTTCCACAATGCTGCCAACTTTAATTCATCCATAGTTTCATGAGTGTATTGACTAGCCCACTAAATTTAGGTTTTTGCAGTTTAAACGATCATCGCATCAAGAAATGCTTACGTCTGTTATGGAGGAAACTGTAAGCAATTAGTCGAAACAGCTTAAATATGCTATCTTTCTTAATTTTTTAAATGAGAACAGATTTATTATAACAATTACTTATACGTATAATTAAAATTAACAATCATGAAATAAACCACAACTCTGTTATTTATGAACGTAGAAACAACATAAAAGGGTTGTAGAATAATTATAACATATACTAAACAAATTTTACTTAAAAATCTTTTTGTATCTGGGTTGGTTTTCGGGATATTGAGTAAATAAAAATCCCGTAAGAAATTAATTAATGTTTTCAGTTACCCAAAGTTTACATACTTTTTCCAACTGAGGTGGAAGGGCTATTTTAAAATGAGTCGACTTCGAACCTTTTGTGTAAGTTTCTAGTTTAAATGGTTCTCCAACAGTTTTAACTTATTAAACAGAATAGAATTAAAGGCTGCAAAGATATTTTGAGGTGCAACTGTAATTTTAATAATGAAGGAAAGAGAATTTTGAGAAATGCGTTTGGAATGATTCAAGTGATTTGCAAAACTAGTTATACTATCAAATGATGTTCCAATTCTGGAATCGAACTAACTGAAGATGTGGCACTGACTAGCAAAAACAGCTTGTTGCTAGATGCTGTTGATTCGCTTTTGAAATACAACTAAGCTTTGGACAATAGAGTTAATGAAGCAGTTAACATTAATTGGCGCTACAGTAGGCATTGTTCTGACTGGAGGTTTGGGTGGCTGTAGAGCTGTGCAGGAAACACTGACAATAACTTGTTTAGTAATTCACTGGATATCTTCGTCAATGTAACTTCATAACTAAGTTTATTGCAAGAATAATAACTAGATTACGCTTGTGCCAGATTTTCCCAGCAATATTAATGGCTTTAATTGCAGAATTCTCAGTTGACAACTTGAATTTCAGCATTGTCTTTTTGTTGGCATTACTTAACTTCAGTTATGTCTCTAAATTAAAATGTTACAAAAGAAGAGTTATTGAGACATAAACTTGCTCAGATTATTTTACATCCATTATACATATTTTTGCTCTACATAATCTATTTATAGAATACATTAGTTTGCATTTCCGTAATGCGCAATTTTCCAGCGAATCGACCAAAGTATATATTAATTATCATTTTTTGAGAATAAATTCTTTACTCAAAAGTTCATAACTAATGAAAAATCGAAACTTACTTTTGATTTGACAAAGCAAAATTTATTAAAGTATATTTCAAGTGAACATCTTCGTTTGTTGATTAATAAAAGATTTAGGGAAATCTTGAATAATAGCCTGACTTAAAAATCAAAACCACAAAGGCGGGATTAAAAGATTCTATTTTTGAATACAATTGGCATTATGATCTATGGCATTGTAGATATTAAGTAATAAAGGTGAATAACGCATTAAACGCATAAGAAAAATTCTTCTCATTCCTTTAAACTATAAACTATAAGTAAGTGATATACTTCAATAATGTGGAAATATGTTTAATTACTTTTATATTTAAAATGAATTTTAAAGTATATTACAATTATTTAACAAGAATGAGAGATAGTTTAATTTTTTTGTTAGTTGATTTTTTATAAAACGTGTGCGAATATTTCTTTTCTGTGATACTGTTTATAATATTACAGTGAATGTCTATGACCATAGTACGTTAAAAGTACTAACTACGTACTTACGGTTGTTAATACTTAAGTACGTTACTATTTGCCTATTAAATTGGATTGCCTGAAACGTCCTCACTTTTCTTTCTTAATTTTTCAAATGAAAAAGAGTTATTACACGTATAATGAAAATTAGCTACATACGTAAGGACCAGACAGGCCCTTGTTGATATAGCATCGTTCCCTATCTGCCTTTGTCAATGGTGCAGTGTAGCGGGTACAACGATTATTGCAAGATAATCATATCAAGCAACATGGAGCGTGACTACTGCTTGGATGGGTGACCGCTGAGCGATCTTGTCCTTGCAAGCAGCCCGCCAGCCATTGGTTCGGAAGTCACCTTTAAGCCGTTGGTCCCCAGGTTGTGTTAAAGAGGGCTTCTTAGCCTTAACTTTGCCTGGTACAATAAGACACCTTCACTTTAATTTGCGACAATTCTGGATAGAAAGTCCTGAAGACATGAAAGTTGGTACATGGTTGCTCCTAGTCCAAGGTAGAGCTCTATTGGGGTCTTTTTCGTTTAAGGGCCAGCACCTTACAAACTATACCTATACTATACCTGACTGACAGTGCTTTTAGTCGTTGTTTTGGTGTTATTAGTTCGTAGGGCAGTAGTCCAGGTACTACTTCTAGTATAAACTCGTCTTATCTTATCAGTGATAAACACGCTCCGCTTATCTTTTGCCTGTAATGAAACCCGCGTTAGTTCTGTCTAGTTTTTCTTGTTCAATAAAGCGTGGTGAGTTGATCTGGGCTTGGACTTTGCAAGCTCGAGTTAATTTCTTTTCTAAAAGAGCAAGCAGCGCAAAGCGCTGCGCAGCGGGCAAGCATCGCGTGATCTGAGTTTTGAATAGGCAAGCTAGGGTCTTTTGTGCTGGCCCTTAAACGAAAAAGACCCCTCTATTGATTTTTTGATTAAAAAGTAACGTATTTGCCATTTAACCTTTAAGCTATCGTTACGACTTCGGTACTCCGTTATATAGGTTTATTTACATTATTCCATTTATACACATGGTTCTACCGTCCGCTTGAGGTAGTTGGCAGTATATCTAGAACAGAAATCTATGTTTTGTGTTGCTACTATGCGCTACTAGATTATTACTTGACTGTCTTATAATTATGTGACTTAAATAAAATCTGAACATAACAATGAAATATTTCTCTTAAAATGAAACTCACGGAGGTTGCCATTAGGTTAGGCAAGAATTAGAAAATTAGTTATTTTTTGCTTGAACAACAATGGCAACCAATTTGAATATTTTATTTGAAGTTTAAAAAGGATTTACAACAGTATTCAGTGAGTAATTTTGTTGTTATTATTAGTAGTACAGTAGTTTTTAGACTAATAATTGATGTGTAAGAAATTACATTATTGGCTGCTGATACCAAACAGCTTGGCTGATTTAAACTTTTTTTACCAATATACAGAACTTGGGTCTTTTCTAATATGTCCCCGCATTCACAAAGATCGTAATTAAATATAAGTGATAAACGCGCGCCGCTTGATCTGGGCTTGGACTTTGCAAGCTCGAGTTAATTTTTTTTCTAAAAGAGCAAGCAGCGGGCAAGCATCGCGTGATCTAACCCATTCTGAAAATTTTGTTGATCCTACAACAGGAGCACACACACAGAGAATCGAATCGCTTTGGGCGTCGGCAAAACGGCGTAATAGGAACGAATGCGGTACAAGTCGCAACTTGCTAGACTCATACTTGTGTGAGTTTCTGTGGAAACATCGCCACCAAAACACAGATTTGTTCGAACAAATCCTGGAGGACATTAAAGCGTTCTGGCCACCAGAATAGTATATTATTTTAAACATATTTCATTACCAATTTGTGTTTTTTCGTACAAATTAATAAACTTGTTTTTCAATTGTTTTTGCAAATTATTATCAAAAACCTAGCTTAACCTAACGTCAATTACCTTTAGAAATTACATTTGTAGCTCTAGTAACGTAATCTAACTTATAGAAATTAAAATAGAGAATGCGGGGACATACTAGAAAAGACCCCAAAACTTTTTATGAGCTTCAATTTGAGGTGTCACAAGGTAGTTGCCATTTCAAAATTTTGGCTTTGGGTACGGGGACCATGGGGGTGAGCACCCCCATTTTGAAAATATGTTTTTGTTCCCCCATTTAGTACTATACACCCCCTTTTACAGAATTTTGAGCCTTGGGCTATAAGTCTTTTAATACGAATTTGAAGTTTTCAAATGAACACCCTGTATAATTGAAGCTCAGGCAAAATGTCAAGTCTTAAGGTCAGTTCATATTCGTGATATCGTCCGAACAGACATGAAATGTTTCCACCCCCACGAGCGGTAGATAGGATTCGCTAATGCTCAGCCAATTAGACCACTTTATGAACTGACTTTATGTGCACGCATTCAACGTTAATTAATTTAGATTTCTCTTAAAATGTTCGAATGGTTTAAATTCAACACCACAGTAAAAGGTCTGATATTTTTGCCATTACTGTTTGCAGTACACAACTTATTTATCACTGTATACTAATTTCCTATATCTGGCACTTAAAAGTATTTTATTTCAAGCTTCAAATCTGCTTTTCTGGATTAACTTTGTAATAATAAATTAGCCAAACTACAGTGTTACCGCCTGAGATGCTCGGCGCGGCGGGCAGTGAAGTATCCTGTAATAGCATGGTCGATGTCACTCTCCGACATGGCCTAACTATCTTCACAGTACTTCTGTGTGTCTGCACACATTCACTTCTCTGCTGATTATCCCATCTCACCCTCTCTAGCTCACCATTGTTCTCTACCGCTTTACCTATTTTAATACCTTGTTTATTCTTTATGTTCCCCGTTGTATATTCTACATTGTATGTTCTCCCGCGAACGTGGATTATCCGTCAGTGTGAACCCCCCCCACCCTAGAACTCTCTCTGGTCTCATCTACCTCTATCTACTTCTTATATAGTATGCCTGGTCCAAGGAATCCTTCTGGAACCCAGAAAAGACAACTTCTCTTGGTGAGTGACTTCTTTCGCACATTCCATTATCCTACCCTCACATCGTCTTCTTTACAATTGTCGAACGTATATTATAAATAATTATTATAAAATAATTTGTTGATTTATTTCAGTTCTTTCCTATACCCGATATTGTTTGGTGGGGGCAGGATATTTAGTTTTTTATTTTGTTGCAGTTTCTCACGTAACAGATAAAATTTCAACTAAATTATGTTTAAAAAATAATTCTTACATTAATTTTATAATTTGATTTTAATTTCAGGAAAGGATATATTTTTAAAGGAAACATCATCAACTAAGTCCATTATTTCTGCATTCGAAAGTAAGATAAATCAGTCTTTCGACCTGTGAGCGAGGCAGTGTTTGTGTAGATAACGAAGACCAGCTGATTGATTATCTAGTCTTGCCTGTATCAAATAAGATAAGAGTAGCGTTACTTCCCGAGTTTATTCTTTTAATCGGTCTCCTTACAGAACATAGTAAATAAGACTTTGGTACGATTATGCTGATTCGTCCATCAAAATGGTTATTGAAAATATGCTCTGGCAAAATATTTTAATCTATCTTGCGAATTTGCAATTGTCATTAAATTATAGTAACGGTTACAAACACTAAGTACATCTCTATAATTTCTTTTTTATTTTTCCCTGTTAACTATAACAGGCCAGTGCAACCACAACACAGGGATAGGTCGAGTAATCGCACAGAGTGTCCGTTTCTAGTTTTATTAAGTGAGTTGATAACGAGTTGATGTTTTCTTCAGAGAGTTTGTTTATTTGATTACTTATTTTTCACATGTATTCTTGTATCCTTGCTAAAAGTTTTGACTGTGGCAATCCATTCACACTTCAATACTAGATTACTTTACTTTTGTACCTGTTGCAATATGCGATCTAGCTCTCTTGTTATATAATATTGATTTAAATTAGAGTTTTTATTGAATTTTTAATGAAACTTTTTACAACGTGAATATATCAGCTTTATGATCATTTACGCTCAGTAAGAAAATGTCCTATACGTTTATACTGGATAAGAGGTATTAAAGTTTTTGTTTGAATAACACTATTTAAATTATCATTAGTATTTAAAAAATGAAATGCTATTTTGTTATTTTTTTCTAAATTATTTCTTTAAGGTTTTATGTGTTACAAGCAATAAAAATCATCGTTTATTTGTTAAAAAATTTGTTATTTATATTGAGTTTGTGTGCTATAAATCTAAACTTTACATGTGCTTTTCACATTATGAAGTGACGAATAAAAATTAGCAATAATTATCATGTTGATCAATATATACTTTCACTGGTAGCAAAATGCTCTGACGTAATAATTCTTTTGCAAAAGTCTTCACATATTTCATAAAATTAGTTTATTACTATTTTTGGGTAGGAATCCGTTAAAAGATCTACAATAGAACATTCACTAAAGTCGGTACATAAAACTCGATTATATAACTTTACCGCTGTTTGCAACAAAAAATAATTGAGGTTGACAGGGAAAATGAGAGATTTTCGTTATTAATAAACTATTATTATTTTAAGAATAATAACGTCACTATTTGATAAAAAATTCACATTTTATTTTTTCAAGGTTTTGAGCCTCTGCTGCCTAGACTGAACCAGAAGAAATACAACTAGTGCAGAATTTTATAGGTAATAATAACGAAATCCATAATAAGAATTGTATGAAAAATGCAAGTATTAAGTTATTAAATATTAAAATAATTTTTATAAAGAATTAAAAAGTAAGTGTTCTTCCTTTTGTATATCTGTACCAAATTACTAATGTTTTACAGTTTGAAAGTAATAACAATCTAAATGGTTTAATTTCATAATCGTTATTGTTATTACAGTTTGTTCTACACAATTAGTTGTTCTTTGAATTTGTTACAATAAGACATAAATTAAGAGTTTTAGGTTTTACCAGAGAAATAACGAATATGCTTGTGACCAAAGGAACTGGGATGTCATACATTTGTGCACTTGTTTTGTAATCAACTAACTTCAAGGTAAAACATGAACTAGATAAACTGTCAAATGAATTAAACTTCCCT
This sequence comes from Homalodisca vitripennis, assembly GCF_021130785.1. Classification (NCBI taxonomy): domain Eukaryota; kingdom Metazoa; phylum Arthropoda; class Insecta; order Hemiptera; family Cicadellidae; genus Homalodisca; species Homalodisca vitripennis. Next base: position 20,816,051 of record NC_060210.1, read on the forward strand.
CCGAATCACTTAGAAAAACAAGGCTTTATTGAATTAGAAACTACTTTCATACTAAACAAATTGAATTATAAGACCGATTATGAACTATATTTACAAGGTACGCCACACCACGTGTCAATCTACAGGCTTCGCTGAAGTTCCATGCTAAATTTTAAGTATACAGGGTGTTCACAAAAGGGTGTCACAAACTTCTACGGCTGATAGTGTTTCAAACATGACATTTTAACACAAAAATGTCGTATAAACATAGGTCGAGAAATGTCTCGTTTAGCCGCTAGCCGCCATTTTGTATTTTTATGAGCAAATTATTATATTTTAAACTAGTTAAGCTAAAGAAGCCAAATTTGGCACATAGGTTTGAACAGAAAAGAGCAAAATAAAAAATTGTGTTATTTTCTTTAATATTAACAGAATTGCGTATGTTGAAAATGTTTTAAGCCAAATAACAAAAAAACCGGTATAGTTGTACAAAATTTGTTAGACATAAGCTATTTGGAATATTTTATTATAATTCCTACCATACTTGTTTCAACGAAATCCGTCAACGCATAAGCGAGCAAGACCACTTTAAAGATACGCTTGCACAAGCCGGGAGCAACAAACAACTGATACCTCTCAAATGTGACGTGCTTGGCGCTTCACGCTCTTCAGATTAAGTAGTTTTAGAGATAAAGTTTTTATATAAAAAATGAAAAATGGCTAAACGAGCCATTTCTCGACCTATGTTTATACGACATTTTTTGTTTGAAATGATCAGTACTATTAGCCATAGGAGATTGTAACACCCTTTTGTGGACACCCTGTATAACATATTTCATTAGGGTGCATGTGTGGCTATGTCACATTCCAAATATCATATTATTGTGCTAAGTTTGTGTACAAATTTATTTACAGTGCGACGTTTGTCAATGAAATTACGGTTAGTTATCCCAAAGATCAATGAGAAAGCATTTGCTAACGCACCGCAAATTCCATGGAGTGACTTGCACCACCGGCGAACTTTGAAATTCCAGGAATAACTCAATGTAATTTCAGATCTGTTTCATAGCAAGGTAAGAGTACGCCACACCATGTGTTGTGGAACAAGCTTCCCTTAGGTTGTATGGGGAATTTCAATCTGTAACTCATGTAATTCTCTAGACGTTCTGCGAACAAATAGATATACGAAGAACCTTGCAGAAAATAAGTATTTACATCCCCGGCATACAAAAGAGAAATTGTGTTAGCCTACTGAGTAGTAGGCATCAATAACGCTCAGCCAAATTCCATGCACAACGTAGCTATGGTGGGAAGGGTTAATTCAATTGAATTTTGAGTTTAGCTCCAGTTCACCTTATTTTTATTGCAGCGTCTGGTATCTGACGCTGTCTCAGACTTAACTCCATGACTGGAATCTGGAGTCATGTTCGTCTGAAGAGATCCAAATAAACTCGACGACGAAGAAGCTCAAAGCATCCGAGACGCCTATAAATAGGTGAAGTGATAGTCTCATTGTCTTATGAGACACACAATTGAGTGCACTGCGATATGATAGACACGATCTCTAAGCACGGTGGAGCGACAGAGTGTCCACACATAACGTAACTATGGTAGAGACGGTTGATTCAGTTTTATTTTGAGTTTAGCTCCAGTTCACCTTCCTTTTATTGTATCCAAGTCTGGGACAGCGTCAGATACCAAAATTCAAACAAACTCCATGGTTGGACATGCACCATCATGGAACTCATTCTTGTCTATAAAGAGACGAATTTTCACGCAAAATGCAAAGTGTACAGGTGAACAATGATATTTTTGATACAACAATGATATTTCTCGAGAAATCTTGTCACATGATACATTCACACTTTTTGCTCAGTAAGTTAGATTTTATGTAAGTGTTCAAATAAAAGTTACGGTAAGCTAGGGTAAATGGTGCATGTTACTCCATGCCTTTGGCTGAGCGTTAGCAAAAGTTTTACTTTGGGTAACTGATGGAAACGAGAAAATAGCAGGATAAATAAATTTGTTAAAAAGCGCGAACAATTATATGAGAGCTTAATATGTTAAATACTTATTCAGAGATTAAACAGAAAAAAATTATAAATAGAAAAGAAAATGTTAAAAATAGGTGACAGGAGTTGATTTTAACGCACTACTCTTGCGTTGTAGCACCTTCCATAGCTCATAGAAACTTTTATTACTTCAACAATGATATGAAACTTAACTTAATAAAAATTGTGAAAATATGACGTGGAAATATTGCATGAAACTACATTTCTAAATAGATAAGAATGAGTTCTATGATGGTGCATGACCAACCATAGAATGGCTGAGCGTCATTGAAGCCTATCACTCAGTAGACTGACACAATTTATCTTTAACATGGCGGGTGATGTAAAAATATCGTTCTGTATGAGTTGTATTTGTCCACAGGACACCTTGAGCTACATACTTGAATGTTGCATGCAACAGCAATGTCTGTTACGCAACACATTATGTGGAGTACATTGTTTGTTAACGAATTCATTTTTATTTCCTAAAATACTTTTATTATAATTTCTATAAGTTAGTTGACATGCGCGTTAATCTCAGAAGTTATGAGCATGTGACTCCATTTTTCAAAAGCTATCGCTTCTGAAACTTCAACAACTTCGCCAACTTCACATTCTTTCAACTCTACATTCAGTTATCAAAAACAAGTCACCTGTTTAGCTTTACGAAAATTTCAAATTTATTTCCGATATAAGTGAGCGACTTACGAGAAGGGGATCCACGTTACTTTCAATTCCTGTTCATCGATCGAACTTCTTCAGTAAGTCGTTCACTGTTCAGGCATGTCGCCTCTGGAACTCTATTCCTAATAATATCCGTATTATAGAAGGTCGGGCTCGTTTTGGGGCGGGGTCAGGGACTTGTTGCTGGGCGGTCTGTAGGGGTGACGGGTGGCGGTGCTCGTGTCGTGCTTGTGGTCAGGCTGTGTGTTTGAGAGAATGAATGTAGCAATAACAAGAAATTCCTTAAAAATTAAATTGTAAATTTTAGTTTTAATTTATCTTTGTTTGAATTTTTTCTACATATTAAGCTAATAAATTTGATTTTTAATTATTACATAGTAGTAGTATATATTTTGGTTAATTTTAATTCAAAATGTAATTTGTTATAGTTTTAAGGTCATTAAATGTACATATGTATATATATATATATATATATATATATATATATATATATATATATATGTATATTATGTGAGGTTGAGTGGTAGAGAGGGCTAAATAGCCCTAACTCCCCCTCTTGAATAAAGGCATATTTCATTTCATTTCGTTATGTATTAAAGTATAATTTGGCAAACAATGTAAATTGCAAGGATATTTCCATCAGTAATTTACATAAATAAACCACTAAATTACAATAAATATTCATTTCAGTATATTTTAATAATATTTTATTACGGTAAAAATGTCAGGTTGGGAAACGAACAAAATACGTTTTCCTCATGTTAAAATGTAGAATATTGAATTGCTCAGCAAAGTTATCGAATTATTGTCAAAATCAACTTTTTAAACTGTCAGAAATACTGACAGGCAAAATAAAATCCTCTTTGAAAGAATACCGCATGAGTTCACACATAACTGTCGACATTTATATTTACCTTTTAGTTACATTTCACCTTATCTATCCTTTAATAAACACCTGTCACGTCACTACCAAGTTACATTAATATGAACTAGATTGTCAAAGCTAATCTATAATTTACTACACAGGTTAAATTATAATACACCATTATAGATAACACGTATCAGTTTATCAAACCTTCTAAGAAAACTAAAATAATCAGACTTTCTTTTGCTCAATGTGAAGTTATGTTAAGTATTTAATTTGTTTAGGGGTTTTAAGATATGAAAGTTAGATAAAAACGATAAGAACTTATTTTTTTCTTGTTTTTATGTTATGGATAGAATAACGTAATTATGAAACCATTATTGCACGTATAACTTTAGAGATAATTTTCACACACACATACATTGGGTATATGGAAAGTTGTTGAATTTTTATATTTAATAGTGTTTATACAGGACAATTCGTCCAAAAGTAATAAATAGATATTTTGTTAGTGCAGTTGATAAGAGTTGTATCACTATTTTATCACTTCAGAAACCTATGATTGTTGATTCATACAAATGGAATGTTTTTTATTCATAGGAAAACACAACAACGTCGGTAAAATTGTTATTAAAATTTAATATTGCTTACTATCATAAGAAAGCTATAAATAAAAGATATGAATTTTGGTAATACATTTAGCATGGAAAATTAGTATCAAATCATGTAACGACTTCTTTTTTTTCATAAAGTGAAAAGAAAGGTTAGCTCCTCCAATCGGATCCATGATGGTGTCAAAAAGTGAAGTACGTCAAAACAAGTATTTATTTAATACTACCGTTGGTAGTAAATACTATATTTACCCCCTTTGTAGGTAGATCAGTTATAATTTCTGAATAAATATAAAAAAGTAAGGGAGTTAAATTTGCAATTTGGCCTACGTATTGTGAAACAAAATCTGTATTGCTCTTTAAATTTGAAAATATCAAACAAACTGTATAAGTCATCAATTTGACAACCGACATGAAGTCACTTTGTTTATGAGAATTAAAAGCAGAAACTAAATGTGCTTTTTTATTTAATTAAAGGAACGTTTATACAAAAATACCTTAAATTTCTTTTTAAATGATATGGTCATATTGCTATTGAAAAGCAATATTCAGATGTTTGGAAAATAGTGCAGTAAAAACTAAGACTTGATATTTTAAAAATTAATAGGAACTTAAATTTAATTTTTAACTAACTTTCAGTATTGGACATTTTAGACTTTTTAAATTTATTGAACTAAATAATCATTCGATATATTTTACTGTAGTAAGTTAATACCTTAGTTTCATCAACTAATATGTACTGAATATATACTGAAATTGAAAATAATAAACCGAGTTTAATAAGACGTTCTGTTGTTCCTGCAAAACAAATACTGTAGGTAGAAAACACAAATTTAATCAAGAAAGCAATCTTAGCGAAATGTAGACCTCGGATGGTAAAACCGCAATCACCCGGCATTTCCCACATTTAACAGCCTTGTGTGGCAACGTGTAAGATGACATAAACATGCAACCCTCAGAGTAAAACTAGCGCACACGAGTTGAGTTACTTCGCACAGTCGCACTTGGTGATCTCGTGTGGTGATCTCACGTGGTGATGTCGTGTGGTGATCTCGTGTGGTGATGTCGCGTGGTGATGTCGTGTGGTGATGTCGTGTGGTTATATCACATGGTGATGTCGTGTGGTGATCTCGTGTGGTGATGTCGCGTGGTGATATCGTGTGGTGATGTCGTGTGGTTATATCACATGGTGATGTCGTGTGGTGATCTCGCGTGGCGATATCGTGTGGTGATCTCACGTGGCGATATCGTGTGGTGAACTCACGTGGTGATGTCGTGTAGTGATCTCGCGTGGTGATGTCGTGTAGTGATCTCACATGGTGATATCGTGTAGTGATCTCGCGTGGTGATATCGTGTGGTGATCCCGCGTGGCGATATCGTGTGGTGATCTCGCGTGGTGATGTCGTGTAGTGATCTCGCGTGGTGATGTCGTGTAGTGATCTCACATGGTGATATCGTGTAGTGATATCGTCCTGGCAATTTACTTGCCGACTGATAGTTACTTGGTTGTGCAATAAATGTTTGTTTAGGTTATATTATCGAATTTAAAGATAACTGTTAAAAAATAGATAAAGATTAAATATATTAACCAGTTAGATCATACGATATTAGCTATGCGGAGTTTTGTGCGCTGGGAAGAGTGAGAGAAATGTGGGATATGACTTTTTTTGAAGAACTGATAACATCTGATTAAATTTTAAAAAGGTTTACTTGAATTGGTACTGTAATTACTATTTGTAAAAGTATATTTAATAAAGCGTTATTACTAAGAGTCACTATTTTGTGCATTACTATACGAGGGTTTTAAAATGTGCAGCGTATTACATAATGTTGTTTTGTACAAAATGTAATGATCAAGGTGAATAATATATAGATAACACATGAATCTAAATAACTGATAGGTAATAATATCCAGTAACAGAGAAATTAGGATAAGTTAAAAATATAAGTGTTAATCGTGCATTCCTGACTCATTTTGACATCTAAGCAAATGAGGAACCAGAAACACTGTCAGAATTAATACAGTTTGATATATTTAAAAGATTGCCCTTGGTTATGAAGTGAGCGGAAGCGATATTGAGATCACGTTTTAATTATGAAAACAGTGAAAGTTTGAGAGACAGCTTACTTTAAGTGGCCTCTCTGGAAAGTTTCTCGTCTGCCCTGAGGGACGGACATGCCCGAGTCTTGCCGCAGCTTTACAAAATGTAGCTACCACATCTAAGCAGTTGACACCAACTACTGAAGTTTGTTTATGTGATAAACTGGTAAACATATTCACATTTAATGCTGCATTTCTGAGTCCGTTGAATTTATACTTCAAATATTTTATATAGCCTATTCTCCACTCCCTTTACCATTTTGCAATCCATGAGATGAAACATGTGTTTTTATTTTACTTTTTGTTTATTTAGAAAAAAAGCTGAGAAACCTCATTTGCATTTAATCCTAACAGGATCTTTGCTCTTGCTTCCGGTGGTTCAGGATATTCAGGATGGGTAAGGTTCAGGGTAGAGGCCGCCTCCTGTCAAGATCCATGAGGAGTAATAGCAGGATGTGTCAGTCATGTCACCTAGGAAGAAGAGAAGGCCAGATCTGTTCCAGCCTCTCCAGTCAAAGCCTTTTAGGGTACACAACTCCATTATGACGGGGGTAGCAACAGCCTCACTAAGGGAGCTTCACTAACACCAACAGTCATCTTCCGCAGTAAATTATATCTATCGACCCACCCTTCCACCCGAACATTTCCCGGTTAGTTATGTGCCGCTCGTGGAAGACTATGGGTTTGCCTAGAAGTAAATAATTTAACGATTGTTGCTATTTCCACTGTATCAACTGGAAGATAGCAACCATCCCGATGAGAACCCTTTTGCAGGCTTGATTTAACATAATAGATGGGTCGAGATGAAAACCAGAGGAGGACGGAGCCACGCTTTAGTATAAATGAAGTATTATGGTGTTATATCGTCCGCACTTGCTCTACTATCTCATATGTTGTTTCCTCTGTTATTTTGTATTGTTGGATAAGTAGAAAAAAGGAGGTATCTTTCTAAAAGATGTGTAAAGAACCTTCAGTAAAGGGAAAAAGTTTGTCACCTCATGAAACTGTTAAAATATTTGCTCTCTCTCTCTCTCCCTCAACCTCCCTCACCATCCCACTCCCCCCACACCCTCACCCTCACCCCCTACCACTCCCACTCCCTCACCTTCTCTCTCTCTCTCTCTCTCTCTCTCTCTCTCTCTCTCTCTCTCTCTCCAACCTAACTTAATCAAGGCTATCGGAACATAACCTAACTTAACCTAACAGCATAATGTAACCTAATCTAATCTAGCTAAACGTAACCAAACCTAAGAAAACTTGACCTAATATCATATAACCAAACCAAACCTAACCTAGCCTAACGTAACATAACCTGAGCTAACCAAATCAAACCTAACCTAAACTAATCTAACCTATCGTAACCTAACCTAACCTAACATAATTTAACCTAACGTCATCTAACGTAATCTAAACTAACCTAACCTAGCCTAACGTAACATAACCTAAGCTAACCAAACCAAACCTAACCTAACCTAACCTAATCTAACCTAACCTATCGTAACCTAACCTAACCTAATCTAACCTAACCTAACTTAACCTAATCTAATCTAACCTAACCTAATCTAACCTAACCTAACATAACCTATCCTAAGCCTAACGTACAAACCTAACCTAAACTGAAGCCTATCAATCAGTAGGGTAATACAATTTCTCTTTTTCTGGTAGTGGTAAACTTTTTTTGTCGTTCATTGTCTATCGTTCGCTTTGGTGTGGCGTTATCCTACCTTGCTTGTATTGCAGATGGATGAAAAAAATCATTCTCGTCTTCCAGTATCAGCAAAATAACAACTTAGAGCTTCTAAAATGTTTTCACTAAGTCATGTATAATACGTCTGAATGACAAACTATATTTTTTGATTGCAATTACACAAATTTGCGTTTGTAATGAAGTCTAATAATGAATACCATTGAAATGTATGTTATAGTTTTGTAACATAACTACTTATTTATAAATTTGTTATCTTGTCATGTCATTCATAGTCAATAATACATTTGAAACAAAGATGCCAGTAACTATAACCTAACAACATTGATTCCATAAAAAATTATTCTATAGTAATAAACGTATGTAATGAATTTACAACTTGTGTTCTACTATAATTAATACTTTCTATCTTTGTACCCATATGCGTTTGAATGCCAGGACTACCGAACTTTCACAGTCAAAAAATATTTTAAGAAGTGTTTATTTCAGGCCAATGTAATGTACACCGGCCTTATTGTTTTTGTTCCATTGTCGATTTTGCCCTTTTCATGATAAATAAACTATATACATACACACACAGCCCTGAGAAGCCTACTTCTGTCAAAAGACAACTAAGATAGGTTTCATAACAGTAGGTCATTAAAATGTATAGTAAAACTTATACTACTTTGTCTGTTTTATCTGCACTACTATCCGTTTCAGTTCAGTAGGCGTTGCACGTGTATGACCACTGCTGTTTGAGTGAATTATATGTCCGACGCCAATTGTTGGGATTGCCTTGTTGCCACGACCAAAAAAATAGGTCAAAAGTGTACATTTATTATGCGTATTGTAATTTACTTAGTATTTTTGTTCCATATTTTATTTTACCTTGTTTTCCGATCAATAAAATATATATCAAAGATCAGAGATAGTCTATTTCTGTCAAAAGACAACTAATATGGGTTTTTATCAGTTTTTAAATTTATAGTAAAAGTTAGATAGTTGCTTTGTCTTTCATAACTAATACTTAATATTTGCTAACATTGTATAGTTAAACGTATATTAAAATGACACTATAGACGTGTTTGTTTCTTTATAAACTGAAAATTATTTGTAATAATTTAGAACGTTGATTTTTGACGATGGAAGGATTGTGAAGGAAAAAGGATTTTTTCCGGACATTTGCATATTTGCAAACGTAGTGTTACTGATTTTTTTGTTTCACTGAACGATGGAAAATGTCCGGAAAGTCCTTTTTCCTTCACATTTTAGAACGTTTAGAGCTGAAATTGGCTCAAAAGCACAGTTCAACCAGCGAACTTTAATCTAGCATAGTTTAGAAGTGTTTCTTTTAATTAGTATTTGCATATAAAGCGTTGAATAAAATTAAAAATGTTACTTTTCCACCACGAAGCAATGCTCGTCCATTAAAAGAAAGTTCCTTCTTTTACAGGATAAATTAGTAGCCTACCTCTAGTATTTATGTAAAAAGTTGTATCTGTTAAGTTCGTCCGCAGTACTACTAATTCCTATTCTTTTCCTTTCCTAACTGTGTTTCGTCCGCAGTACTACTAATTCCTATTCTTTTCCTTTCCTAACTGTGTTTCGTCCGCAGTACTACTAATTCCTATTCTTTTCCTTTCCTAACTGTGTTTCGTCCGCAGTACTACTAATTCCTATTCTTTTCCTTTCCTAACTGTGTTTCGTCCGCAGAACTACTAATTCCTATTCTTTTCCTGTCCTAACTGTGGTTTCCGCAGCACTACTAATTCCTATTCTTTTAGGACGTAACTGTGGTTTGCCCACACCACTACGATCCCAAGTCTAGACGACCCTTCTACCACACATATACCTACTTTGCCTTATGAATGTTAGTTGCTGAATTTACCGCCGATCACGGTGAACTTACTATGGATTTAAACCAGTGAAACTGAGCTTGTCCGAACATAACTATTGGCGTATATCCGGAGTAGACCGACATTTTCACTGCTCCGATTTTAAGACATAATATTTCCCATGCACCCAGTTAATGTATCTAAACTAATAAACTGATTCTACATTAATGATTCAAAAATTTATTTTAATACTTACTGTAGTAGTCACTTCATTAAATGACAAAGTGATGAAAATCCGCTATTTGAGCAACTGTGACAAAACAATTAACTTCCTAAACAAACCATGCATTGTGGTCGAAGTGCTCGGGTCTGCTTGTCCCATAGTGGTGAGGCCAGCCTTTAGTAAACACTCCCATCACATTACATTCTGTCACACACGGATAACTGGACGATTCTACACATGTGAATTCTGTGTAGAATGTGTTCTATTCTGAGAATCATTATCGGCTAAATGCTGTACGGACTCGTTTAGTGACAATCAAACCGATAAGATTATTGTTGTCGTGGTTGTGTACGCCAAAACTTTATATGCTGAGTGTTAGCGAAGAGGGGTATTGTCTTGACATAGCGTGTGACACAATTACGCAGTAACGTGTTCATCTGGATATCTGCACCGTTGCTTCAGTTTCTGTAATAACTTATATTCGACAAACACATGTAAGAACTGTACGGGTATTAAAGTCACCGGCCTGTATTGTGTTGATATAGCGTGTTACACGATTACGCAGTAACGTGTTCATCTGGATATCTGCACCGTTGCTTCAGTTTCTGTATTAACTTTTCATTGACAAACACATGTAAGAACTGTACGGGTATTAAAGTCACCGGCCTGTATTGTGTTGACATAGCGTGTGACACGATTACGCAGTAACGTGTTCATCTGGATATCTGCACCGTTGCTCCAGTTTCTGTAATAACTTATATTCGACAAACACATGTAAGAACTGTACGGGTATTAAAGTCACCGGCCTGTATTGTGTTGACATAGCGTGTGACACGATTACGCAGTAACGTGTTCATCTGGATATCTGCACCGTTGCTTCAGTTTCTGTATTAACTTTTCATTGACACATATGTAAGAACTGTACGGGTATTAAAGTCACCGGCCTGTATTGTGTTGACATAGCGTGTGACACGATTACGCAGTAACGTGTTCATCTGGATATCTGCACCGTTGCTCCAGTTTCTGTAATAACTTATATTCGACAAACACATGTAAGAACTGTACGGGTATTAAAGTCACCGGCCTGTATTGTGTTGACATAGCGTGTGACACGATTACGCAGTAACGTGTTCATCTGGATATCTGCACCGTTGCTCCAGTTTCTGTATTAACTTATCTTCGACAAACACATGTAAGTACTCTACGGGTATTAAAGTCACCGGCCTGTATTGTGTTGACATGGGCGTGTGACACGATTACGCAGTAACGGGTTCACCTGGATATTTGCTCCGTTGCTTCAGTTTCTGTATTAACTTATCTTCGACAAACACATGTAAGTACTCTACGGGTATTAAAGTCACCGGCCTGTATTGTGTTGACATAGCGTGTGACACGATTACGCAGTAACGGGTTCACCTGGATATCTGCTCCGTTGTTTCAGTTTCTGTATTACCTTATCTTCGACAAACACATATAAGTACAGTACGGGTATTAAAGTCACCGGCCTGTATTGTGTTGACATAGTGTGTGTTACACGATTACGCAGTAACGTGTTCATCTGGATATCTGCACCGTTGCTTCAGTTTCTGTATTAACTTTTCATTGACAAACACATGTAAGAACTGTACGGGTATTAAAGTCACCGGCCTGTATTGTGTTGACATAGCGTGTGACACGATTACGCAGTAACGTGTTCACCTGGATATCTGCTCCGTTGTTTCAGTTTCTGTATTAACTTATCTTCGACAAACACATGTAAGTACAGTACGGGAAGTAAAGTCACCGGCCTGTATTGTGTTGACATAGCGTGTGACACGATTACGCAGTAACGTGTTCATCTGGATATCTGCACCGTTGCTTCAGTTTCTGTATTAACTTATCTTCGACACACATGTAAGAACTGTACGGGTATTAAAGTCACCGGCCTGTATTGTGTTGACATAGCGTGTGACACGATTACGCAGTAACGGGTTCACCTGGATATCTGCTCCGTTGTTTCAGTTTCTGTATTACTTATCTTCGACAAACACATATAAGTACAACGGGTATTAAAGTCACCTGTATTGTGTTGACATAGCGTGTGACACGATTACGCAGTAACGTGTTCATCTGGATATCTGCACAGTTTCTGTATTAACTTATCTTCGCATGTAAGTACACGGGAAGTAAAGTCACGCGCGTGTGACACGATTACGCAGTAACGTGTTCACCTGGATATCTGCTCCGTTGTTTCAGTTTCTGTATTACCTTATCTTCGACAAACACATATAAGTACAGTACGGGAAGTAAAGTCACCGGCCTGTATTGTGTTGACATAGCGTTTGACACGATTACGCAGTAACGTGTTCATCTGGATATCTGCACCGTTGCTTCAGTTTCTGTATTAACTTTTCATTGACACACATGTAAGAACTGTACGGGTATTAAAGTCACCGGCCTGTATTGTGTTGACATAGCGTGTGACACGATTACGCAGTAACGTGTTCATCTGGATATCTGCACCGTTGCTCCAGTTTCTGTAATAACTTATATTCGACAAACACATGTAAGAACTGTACGGGTATTAAAGTCACCGGCCTGTATTGTGTTGACATAGCGTGTGACACGATTACGCAGTAACGTGTTCATCTGGATATCTGCACCGTTGCTCCAGTTTCTGTATTAACTTATCTTCGACAAACACATGTAAGTACTCTACGGGTATTAAAGTCACCGGCCTGTATTGTGTTGACATAGCGTGTGACACGATTACGCAGTAACGGGTTCACCTGGATATCTGCTCCGTTGTTTCAGTTTCTGTATTACCTTATCTTCGACAAACACATATAAGTACAGTACGGGAAGTAAAGTCACCGGCCTGTATTGTGTTGACATAGCGTGTGACACGATTACGCAGTAACGGGTTCACCTGGATATCTGCTCCGTTGTTTCAGTTTCTGTATTACCTTATCTTCGACAAACACATATAAGTACAGTACGGGAAGTAAAGTCACCGGCCTGTATTGTGTTGACATAGCGTGTGACACGATTACGCAGTAACGTGTTCACCTGGATATCTGCTCCGTTGTTTCAGTTTCTGTATTACCTTATCTTCGACAAACACATATAAGTACAGTACGGGAAGTAAAGTCACCGGCCTGTATTGTGTTGACATAGTGTGTGACACGATTACGCAGTAACGTGTTCACCTGGATATCTGCTCCGTTGTTTCAGTTTCTGTATTACCTTATCTTCGACAAACACATATAAGTACAGTACGGGAAGTAAAGTCACCGGCCTGTATTGTGTTGACATAGTGTGTGACACGATTACGCAGTAACGTGTTCACCTGGATATCTGCTCCGTTGTTTCAGTTTCTGTATTACCTTATCTTCGACAAACACATATAAGTACAGTACGGGAAGTAAAGTCACCGGCCTGTATTGTGTTGACATAGTGTGTGACACGATTACGCAGTAACGGGTTCACCTGGATATCTGCTCCGTTGTTTCAGTTTCTGTATTACCTTATCTTCGACAAACACATATAAGTACAGTACGGGAAGTAAAGTCACCGGCCTGTATTGTGTTGACATAGTGTGTGACACGATTACGCAGTAACGGGTTCACCTGGATATTTGCTCCGTTGCTTCAGTTTCTGTATTAACTTATCTTCGACAAACACATGTAAGTACTCTACGGGTATTAAAGTCACCGGCCTGTATTGTGTTGACATAGCGTGTGACACGATTTCGCAGTAACGGGTTCACCTGGATATCTGCTCCGTTGTTTCAGTTTCTGTATTACCTTATCTTCGACAAACACATATAAGTACAGTACGGGTATTAAAGTCACCGGCCTGTATTGTGTTGACATAGTGTGTGACACGATTACGCAGTAACGGGTTCACCTGGATATCTGCTCCGTTGTTTCAGTTTCTGTATTAACTTATCTTCGACAAACACATGTAAGAACTGTACGGGTATTAAAGTCACCGGCCTGTATTGTGTTGACATAGCGTGTGACACGATTACGCAGTAACGTGTTCATCTGGATATCTGCACCGTTGCTCCAGTTTCTGTAATAACTTATATTCGACAAACACATGTAAGAACTGTACGGGTATTAAAGTCACCGGCCTGTATTGTGTTGACATAGCGTGTGACACGATTACGCAGTAACGTGTTCATCTGGATATCTGCACCGTTGCTTCAGTTTCTGTATTAACTTTTCATTGACACACATGTAAGAACTGTACGGGTATTAAAGTCACCGGCCTGTATTGTGTTGACATAGCGTGTGACACGATTACGCAGTAACGTGTTCATCTGGATATCTGCACCGTTGCTCCAGTTTCTGTAATAACTTATATTCGACAAACACATGTAAGAACTGTACGGGTATTAAAGTCACCGGCCTGTATTGTGTTGACATAGCGTGTGACACGATTACGCAGTAACGTGTTCATCTGGATATCTGCACCGTTGCTCCAGTTTCTGTATTAACTTATCTTCGACAAACACATGTAAGTACTCTACGGGTATTAAAGTCACCGGCCTGTATTGTGTTGACATGGGCGTGTGACACGATTACGCAGTAACGGGTTCACCTGGATATTTGCTCCGTTGCTTCAGTTTCTGTATTAACTTATCTTCGACAAACACATGTAAGTACTCTACGGGTATTAAAGTCACCGGCCTGTATTGTGTTGACATAGCGTGTGACACGATTACGCAGTAACGGGTTCACCTGGATATCTGCTCCGTTGTTTCAGTTTCTGTATTACCTTATCTTCGACAAACACATATAAGTACAGTACGGGAAGTAAAGTCACCGGCCTGTATTGTGTTGACATAGCGTGTGACACGATTACGCAGTAACGTTTTCACCTGGATATCTGCTCCGTTGTTTCAGTTTCTGTATTACCTTATCTTCGACAAACACATATAAGTACAGTACGGGAAGTAAAGTCACCGGCCTGTATTGTGTTGACATAGTGTGTGACACGATTACGCAGTAACGTGTTCACCTGGATATCTGCTCCGTTGTTTCAGTTTCTGTATTACCTTATCTTCGACAAACACATATAAGTACAGTACGGGAAGTAAAGTCACCGGCCTGTATTGTGTTGACATAGTGTGTGACACGATTACGCAGTAACGGGTTCACCTGGATATCTGCTCCGTTGTTTCAGTTTCTGTATTACCTTATCTTCGACAAACACATATAAGTACAGTACGGGAAGTAAAGTCACCGGCCTGTATTGTGTTGACATAGTGTGTGACACGATTACGCAGTAACGTGTTCACCTGGATATCTGCTCCGTTGTTTCAGTTTCTGTATTACCTTATCTTCGACAAACACATATAAGTACAGTACGGGAAGTAAAGTCACCGGCCTGTATTGTGTTGACATAGTGTGTGACACGATTACGCAGTAACGGGTTCACCTGGATATCTGCTCCGTTGTTTCAGTTTCTGTATTACCTTATCTTCGACAAACACATATAAGTACAGTACGGGAAGTAAAGTCACCGGCCTGTATTGTGTTGACATAGTGTGTGACACGATTACGCAGTAACGGGTTCACCTGGATATCTGCTCCGTTGTTTCAGTTTCTGTATTACCTTATCTTCGACAAACACATATAAGTACAGTACGGGAAGTAAAGTCACCGGCCTGTATTGTGTTGACATAGTGTGTGACACGATTACGCAGTAACGGGTTCACCTGGATATCTGCTCCGTTGTTTCAGTTTCTGTATTACCTTATCTTCGACAAACACATATAAGTACAGTACGGGAAGTAAAGTCACTGGCCTGTATTGTGTTGACATAGCGTGTGACACGATTACGCAGTAACGGGTTCACCTGGATATCTGCATCGTTACCTCTGTTTCTGCATCCACTCATGCTGGAATTACTTGAAGATTTTAAACCATGTAATATTTGTTGAACATATTTGGTAGTAAAAATTGTTATAAATGTAATTTTCTATATACATATATATATATATATGATTTTTAGTATATTACTGTACATTTAAAACAAAGTGTTTTTAAAACATTGGCAATATATTTCGGTGAAAAAACCGTCTTCAGGTGCAAAAATTGTATAAAATATAAAAATATAAAAGAAAAACAGTACAAACGAAAAGTAAATAATCAGTGAATAAATAATAATAATGAATACATATGACATGAACTAAAAAATTGTTCCATATGTTGATTTCAAATTTAGGACGTTTTTGGCTAAGTTATCTTATGTTGAGTCCATGTGGAATTTTGCTCTTTAAAACCAATTGGTGTGCTTGTTCTAATGTTCTTAGGTAAAATTGGGTTTGAATTTGTATGTACTTGCCAAATAGGTTTGACTGAATATGTATTTTCAAAAGTTTCATTGTGATTTATACCATGAGTCACGACAGTTTTCTTTAAATCTTGGTGTTTATAATCAAATCGGTGTCCTGTCATTCTTGTCCTCAAGGTATTTGTTGTTGAGCCAATATAATCTGCTGGACATTTAAATCACATTTTTAGATTCACAAGACAAGTTGCCGATGACAGGATATGCTGTACCATAGTTCAAATTCATTTATGCTGAATCGCGGTAGGAAGTAGGCTCTTATTAACTAGACGCGGTGCGGGGACTTTGTTTGTTCAGTTGGACCGGCAATCAGCTGATCGGTCAGTGACGTATCGGGGTGATGCGTTCCTCCCGGCTCGCTGGAGGATTCAGTTCGAGTCTTGAAGCCACGACGACCAAGGTCCTGTTGAGAATCGCAGCTCTTCCTCTAACCCTATTGTGTGGGATTTAGAGTAATTCCATTTTTTTTATCGCGTGTAAATTTAATTCAAGTTTTTTAATTTTTTCTTCAGTGCGTATTAAATCCCTATCAGCCTCCGTAATCTTCAAAGTAGTAAGTCCCGTACCAGCGTTTAGTTAATATCTTTGATTTTTTATACTGTTGTAATTAAAAATTTCTAAAGTTTCCCATCTTTCAGAGTCTGAGAATTAATTACATTTTTGAAGTATTGTGAATTAAATTTTGGTCATAAAGTTAATATCAAGTTTTGTGTTATATTGATTTTGAGTATTTTGAGAAGAGAACTTTTATTTTATTTTGTTAATTTAAACCATTTTTTGAGAAGTATAAATTTTTAGTTTCATTTTAATTTAATAATTCATTTTTTAATCAGACTCTTAATTAGATTTGTTCGATTGTGTGAAGTTTTGAAGAAAATCGAATCAAAAGTTTGTAAAACTTTGTTAATTTTTTTGGTAAACTTGAATTTCGGAATAAACCAAGTATTTCCGAAAAGTTGTTTAATTTATAAAGTATTAGCTCCATATAAATTTAAAATATGTGCTATAAAAACGGTACATAATTTGCGCCAATCTGCTATTTCTTTTTGAGCATAAACTTGTACAACAGGTTATTTACAGGAAAGAACTTGTAAACTTGCATAAACTTGTCTGATACCTGTAAGTGTGTGTGTAACTTGTATAAGACTTGTATGAACTTGAACATTGTGTATAAACCTGCATAATTTTGTGTAGTGTGTAAGACTGAGGACTTAGATAATATAATATTGTGAGTTCTGGAATATTTGATTTATTTTAAGAAAATTATTTTAAAATAAAAATGGAGCTAGCGCATGTAGATCTGTTGCTCAAAAAAAGGAATTAATATTTGAAATAAATTTTAGGGGCGGAAATGCTTCTGAAAGCGACACCGTCCAGAATCTTAGAAAAATGTTGAGGTCCCTTTTGAAATTAAATATCAGGGCCAACGCTGGTAATCTGAAGGGGCGTATAGAACCTAGCACTGCATTAAAGGAAATAAAAGTTGATTTGGAGGCATTATCTGTCAAGATAGGAAACTTGTCCGAGGAAAAATCGACAGGCGAGTATTTGAGACTAGTGTGTAGGCACAAACATCTCACTATGAGAGTGATGTATTATGTGAGTTGTATAAGTGGGAAGGAGCGTCTGAACTGAAACCTTAATTTCAAAACTTAAGGATGGTTTGATTGAAATTAAGGCAAAACTAGGAAAAACTTGGCGTAAGCGAGGAGGAAATAGTTAATTTTGAAACCAGTCTTTTAAATAACAAGCCTGGAAGAGGAAGAATTCGAAGAGATGAGCAAGCCCGTATCTCAAACGAGAAATGAGGATATTTTAGGTTTGAGTCTTCCCCAGGGGAAACATGTAGAAGGGAATTTTGCAAAATTACCAAAATCCCCTAGAGCGATTTTTAAAAAATGTTTTAAACCCACAGACGGATCTAAATGTTTCAGAATTGTTGAATTATATCGAAATAATGTTAAAAATTAAGGGTGAAACTAGCTTAAGTGATAGTGAGATCATAAATATGAGTGTAGGTTATGCCACTGGTCCACTTTACAATAAAATGCTTCAATTTAAGGTAAATGCTAGTAATTTTTAGTGAAGTACACAAAGGACTATTAGATTATTTTGTTCCATTTGGTCATAGAGAAGCCTTGAAGAGGGACTTAGTAACTAGATCACAAAAACCTGGTGAAAAACTGAGCAGTTATATTTTTAAACGTTAAGCAAAAATTGTGAAAAAACGATTACGCAGTAACGGGTTCACCTGGATATCTGCATCGTTACCTCTGTTTCTGCATCCACTCATGCTGGAATTACTTGAAGATTTTAAACCATGTAATATTTGTTGAAACATATTTGGTAGTAAAAATTGTTATAAATGTAATTTTCTATATACATATATATATATATATGATTTTTAGTATATTACTGTACATTTAAAACAAAGTGTTTTTAAAACATTGGCAATATATTTCGGTGATGAAAACCGTCTTCAGGTGCAAAAATTGTATAAAATATAAAAATATAAAAGAAAACAGTACAAACGAAAGTAAATAATCAGTGAATAAATAATAATAATGAATACGTCATATGACATGAACTAAAAAATTGTTCCATATGTTGATTTCAAATTTAGACGTTTTTGGCTAAGTTATCTTATGTTGAGTCCATGTGGAATTTTGCTCTTTAAAACCAATTGGTGTGCTTGTTCTAATGTTCTTAGGTAAATTGGGTTTGAATTTGTATGTACTTGCCAAATAGGTTTGACTGAATATGTATTTTCAAAAGTTTCATTGTGATTTATACCATGAGTCACGACAGTTTTCTTTAAATCTTGGTGTTTATAATCAAATCGGTGTCCTGTCATTCTTGTCCTCAAGGTATTTGTTGTTGAGCCAATATAATCTGCTGGACATTTAAATCACATTTTTAGATTCACAAGACAAGTTGCCGATGACAGGATATGCCTTGCGTGTTTTGCTACTAGTGAATTTTGAAGAATTTGGTAACATTTTACAAATCAAACCATCTTGGTTTATTACACGGATGTGATCCTTTTTGTTTTTGTATTGATTTCTCATTGGTGTTTGTCATTGGTAATTTAGGTTTGACCAATATATCTTTAAGAATAGCAGGTCTTTTAAAGATTACTCTAGGAGTTGTTTTAAAAATATCATTAGTTGAACTAGAATTTTGTAAGCTATTAAATGCTATTTTAAGAATATTATTAATTTTGTGAAGCCCTGGATGGTATTGAACTATTAATTTTGGATCACTGTTTTCAAATTTAGAATGTAGTGTTTTTCTTTTTTACATTAATTTTATCTTTAAGTAATTTTCGTAGATAACCTCTTCTTAAGAATGCGTTCATAATATCGTCAATGTATTTCTCCAAGTCATTTGTATTACTACATAATTTTTGAGCTCTGCATGCTAAAATTTTTGGTATATTCCTCTTGATATGGACTTGATGACAGCTGTCGTAGTTTAAATACTCCAAATTATTCGTTTGTTTTACGTTTATTTTGCTTTTTAAATGTCCATTTTCAATAAATACTTCCATATCTAAAAATTTGACTGATGTTGAAGACGTCTCAAATGTGGATTTTAATTTGCTAAAATTGTTTAAATGTTCTAAAAAGTTGGTTAAATTATGCTTCCCATGTGTCCAAATAAAAAATATGTCATCAATAAAACGTTTCCAAAATATAGGCTTGTAATTTTGACTGTTGAGAAAATCTGTTTCTAGTTTTCCCATGAAAAGATTGGCATATGACGGAGCCATACGAGTTCCCATGGCTGTGCCTTTTTGTTGTAAATAAAATGTATCCTGAAAACGGAAGCAATTCATTGTAAGCACAAAATGGATTAATTTTGTAATTAATGAAGTACTAGGTTTTGTGTCAATTTGTCTTTGATTAAGATAGTATGTTACAGCTTCAATTTCTTCATCGTGTTCTATATTTGTGTATAAAGAAGTGACATGAACAGTGACCAATATTGCATCGTTAGGAAGAGGTTGGGGTACATTTTTAAGTTTATCTAAAAAGTCATCAGAATGTTTTATGAATGATGGTAGATTTTGTACAAAGTCCTGTAGCTGGTGATCCACATATGCAGAAATTATTTCTGTAGGTGATGAACAAGAAGATACTATCGGACGTCCTGGTGGTGGCATAATTTTCTTGTGAAATTTGGAAAGAATATAAAAGACTGGTGTACTTGGATGTTGTGGTATCATTAAAGCTATTGAACTTTTGGACAGATTTTCATTTTCACAATTTTCATTTAAATATTTTGAAATGTCGGAATAGAACTGTTCTGTTAAGTTTTTGTCCAGTTTCTTATGTGTATCTTCATCACTTAATTGTTTATATATCATATATATATATATATATATATATATATATATATTCCGATTACGCAGTAACGGTTCACCCTGGATATCTGCACCGTTTACTTCAGTTTTCTGTATTAACTTATCTTCGACATAAACACATGTAAGTACTGTACGGGTATTAAAGTCACCGGCCTGTATTGTGTTGACATAGTGTGTGACACGATTACGCAGTAACGGGTTCACCTGGATATCTGCACCGTTACTTCAGTTTCTGTATTAACTTATCTTCGACAAACACATGTAAGTACTGTACGGGTATTAAAGTCACCGGCCTGTATTGTGTTGACATAGCGTGTGACATGATTACGCAGTAACGGGTTCACCTGGATATCTGCACCGTTACTTCAGTTTCTGTATTAACTTATCTTCGACAAACACATGTAAGTACTGTACGGGTATTAAAGTCACCGGAATGTATTGTCTTGACATAGCGTGTGACACGATTACGCAGTAACGTGTTCACCTGGATATCTGCTCCGTTGCTTCAGTTTCTGTATTAACTTATCTGCGACAAACACATATAAGTACAGTACGGGAAGTAAAGTCACTGGCCTGTATTGTGTTGACATAGCGTGTGACACGATTACGCAGTAACGGGTTCACCTGGATATCTGCTCCGTTACCTCTGTTTCTGCATCCACTCATGTTGGAATTACTTGAAGATTTTAAACCATGTAATATTTGTTAAACATATTTGGTAGTTAAAATTTTTATAAATGCAATTTTATATATATATATATATATATATATATATTCTGATTAGTTTCAAAATCATATTATTTTGAATTTAATTAAGGGAAGGTTGCTTGTAGATATAATTTAAACATAATGTATACCTATTAGATCTTTTCACTAGTTTATTTAAATGTAACCCGACAACTAAAATTTAATGTGAACTTTGTACCGAATTTATTAATCACTAGGATTGGATATAACTGAGTTCATAGTAATAAATACTCGATTTGCAAAGTGTATTTATAAGTTTAATTATTGCTAATATAACCTACAAGCACCACTTCTAGATGTCAAAATAAAATAATATCTTGTCAGGTTGCTGCCAAAATAGTGTAACAATGAACTTAAATTATATCTTGGGGGTGGGGCTAAAGCTTCCAACGTTCTTTGGAATTTTTCCTAACAATTTCATCATATAATATAAATTTAAACTTGACTTCTGTTCACGGTGATGTCGACTCACACGCGTGGCGTCAGCACTTGGCTCGACATTACAGCTGTAGTCGGAAAAAGGAAGATTAGTAAACTAGAAGTCTAAAACATGAATACTGAAGTACTCGAAGTTGTACTTATAGTTAAAGAGACTCGTAATCTCGCCTATAACTAAGTCAAGAAAGTTTTAGCCATTTATCGAGGCAACCTATAATCACGACAACGTGGTGTCGTCAGAAGGACATCGCCAAAACTATTGTCTGTTCTAATCTTCTAAATATAAACATAATCAAAGGTAAGTCACTTTATTATTTGAAATTTTACTTTATATTACATTCAAAATTAGATGTCTCGCATGAAAGGGCTAATTTATTATGCGAAAATATAAATTTTACTTACGGACAAGGCGCGCAAGGTGTTGCTTGGTTCAGTTCAGTTACAAAGTTCGAGAGAGAGAAGATTATTACGCGTGCCAATTAGGTTATTAATCCGCCAAGAATTTAGATTAAACTTATGCTAACTAGTAATGGGAAACAGGGTAGCAAATATATGTATTATATAAAATGAAACCATATCACGGTACAAATTATCAATTAATCTTGTCAGAGTGGTTCGGGTTTTGATATTTTGCTAGCAAGCCAATGGACTGTAGTCAGTAAACATTCTATCAAAATGGTTTTTAATACTATTTGTTTTGGAGACAACGTGTGCCCGTATCTGGGCGTTGATAGTTATAGCCATTCGCTAAATTTGGAATGCATGAGAGTTAAGGTGTAACATACTAGGAATGCTTTAACAAAGGACATTTATAAGAGTGATCGAAATTTCACGCACCAAGAAAAAATCTGAAGAAATGCACATAAAGAATAATCCTTTTTACTTTATAGGTCACCAATCCTACATTTGGTTGAAAGTGTGTCGTACATTTCATTAAAAGAAATGTTTTAAAATAAAAATCATGAAAAGTAAAGACGAAAATTTTTGTAAAAGTAAGTAACTTTTATATTTTTATTGTTTTTATAGTTGATGATCTATATTTAAAATGTAATATACGGAATAAAAATAATCCAAAAAAATAAAAACCATGATTGTAGAATGCGCATATAATGGAATAAAAATACAGTTTAAGATGAAAATAGGGGTTAACCTTTCATTAGAAACTGTTAAATACTAACATACCTGTCAACATGGTTATGTAAATTCAGAAAGTTGTAAATTATTTTCTCATAAACGCCACAAGCAACGGAAATTTAATAACATTAAGCTATGTAGCACATATAGAAAAATTAAATTTCAACGATGTAAATAACAAACCTAACATATAATTACAAACTAGGAAAAAATTAACAAATCATACCTGCTTAGGTGGTAGCTCTGCAAATGCAGACCATCGTGACCTGTATTCTGTAGTTCATTTGTATTAGTTGGTGTTGTGTTTAGTTTTTTTTATCAAGTGCATGTTTTAGAGTTAGTGAAGTTAACACACAGCACGGTGGTTATGATTCCTGACTTAACGCGTGTCACTCTGGTATGATTTGTTAATTTTAACCTAGTTTGTAATTATATTAGGTTAGTTATTTACCTGAAGAAGAGATCAGATTGCAGATCTCAAAACGTAGTGTTACTGATATTTTGTATTACTGAACGATGGCAAATGTCCGGAAAAATCCTGTTTACTTTACAAGTTGAATAAAGCAAGGAGATAATCGTATATTGTAAAAAGAGTATCTGATACGTACCAATTCACCTCAAATTCTCAAGGTTTTAGTTTAAATAAAATCATTATTACGTATACGTAATACGTATATAGAGACAATCACACCCCTATTTTCTAAAAACAGTGATCTGATGAATCGGAGAGATGTATGGATGATAACTTTGGCTCTACAGGAATAATTCCTAACAGGAACAGTAGTACCAGTTCTAAAAAACGAAAGTTGCTAAAAATGTAATTAAAAATTAAATTTAATAGGCTTTATGATAGTGACATAACTAGAATGAAATGTTCAGTAAATCAAGTAAAAGAGTGAAATCTGACATCTGATGACAATCTAGATTGAAACGACTTGATATGTTGCATTGTAGCGGTAAATTACTCAGAGGACGCGTCAGTGAGCCTGTCAACAGCAGATCGTGGAGTGTAACACGTACTACACAAGGGCTGTCTGCCCCAGTCTCCCTCAGTCACGTTTAGCGAGCTTCTTCAACTATAACGCTACTGTAGTGCTTTCAGGTTTCCCCTTCACATTAGACACGTACTGAACTGCAATTCTACTCATCTAGAAGGAGATCGCAGCTTTTCAGTAAGAGAATCTCAGGTGTAACACGTACTACACAAGGGCTGTCTGCCCCAGTCTCCCTCAGTCACGTTTACCGAGCTTCTTCAACTATAACGCTACCGTAGTGCTTTCAGTTCTCCCCCTTCACATTAGACACGTACTGAACTGCAATTCTACTCATCTAGAAGGAGATCTCAGCTTGTCAGTAGGAGAATCTCAGGTGTAACACGTACTACACAAGGGCTGTCTGCCCCAGTCTCCCTCAGTCACGTTTACCGAGCTTCTTCAACTATAACGCTACTGTAGTGCTTTCAGGTTTCCCCTTCACATTAGACACGTACTGAACTGCAATTCTACTCATCTAGAAGGAGATCTCAGCTTGTCAGTAGGAGAATCTCAGGTGTAACACGTACTACACAAGGGCTGTCTGCCCCAGTCTCCCTCAGTCACGTTTAGCGAGCTTCTTCAACTATAACGCTACTGTAGTGCTTTCAGGTTGCCCCTTCACATTAGACACGTACTGAACTGCAATTCTACTCATCTAGAAGGAGATCTCAGCTTGTCAGTAGGAGAATCTCAGGTGTAACACGTACTACACAAGGGCTGTCTGCCCCAGTCTCCCTCAGTCACGTTTACCGAGCTTCTTCAACTATAACGCTACCGTAGTGCTTTCAGTTCTCCCCTTCACATTAGACACGTACTGAACTGCAATTCTACTCATCTAGAAGGAGATCGCAGCTTGTCAGTAGGAGAATCTCAGGTGTAACACGTACTACACAAGGGCTGTCTGCCCCAGTCTCCCTCAGTCACGTTTAGCGAGCTTCTTCAACTATAACGCTACTGTAGTGCTTTCAGTTCCCCCCTTCACATTAGACACGTACTGAACTGCAATTCTACACATCTAGAGGGAGATCCCAGGTTGTCAGTAGGAGAATCTCAGGTGTAACACGTACTACACAAGGGCTGTCTGCCCCAGTCTCCCTCAGTCACGTTTACCGAGCTTCTTCAACTATAACGCTACTGTAGTGCTTTCAGTTCCCCCCTTCACATTAGACATGTACTGAACTGCAATTCTACTCATCTAGAGGGAGATTTCAGCTTGTCAGTAGGAGAATCTCAGGTGTAACACGTAATACACAAGGGCTGTCTGCACCAGTGTCCCTCAGTTACGTTTAGCGAGCTTCTTCAACTATAACGCCACTGTAGTGCTTACAGTTCCCCCCTTCACATTAGACACGTACTGAACTGCAATTCTACTCATCTAGAGGGAGATCTCAGCTTGTCAGTAAGAGAATCTCAGGTGTAACACGTACTACACAAGGGCTGTCTGCCCCAGTCTCCCTCAGTCACGTTTACCGAGCTTCTTCAACTATTACGCTACCGTAGTGCTTTCAGTTCCCCCCTTCACATTAGACATGTACTGAACTGCAATTCTACTCATCTAGAGGGAGATTTCAGCTTGTCAGTAGGAGAATCTCAGGTGTAACACGTAATACACAAGGGCTGTCTGCACCAGTGTCCCTCAGTTACGTTTAGCGAGCTTCTTCAACTATAACGCCACTGTAGTGCTTACAGTTCCCCCCTTCACATTAGACACGTACAGAACTGGCAAAATGTCAGCGTTCGTATACCTCATGTGGTTTTTTATGAAGTTTAAAGGCTCAATCTCGTACACTAAGAATGTGTGAAACGCCTTTAACAGTTTGTGACGGATATAATTGTATTCTATACACCACTAGTAGCTAAATGCCAGTATTTACTTAAATAACCGTAATTTGCCTCATCTGTTTCCTTGTTCATGCTGTGTACAAGACAAGTTTTCTATAATTCGTTTAGGATTTGTTCGGATGATTCGCGATTAAACGATATGCTAGAATTTTAATATAATGCTGTCCATATGGGCTGCCAAGATTTTAAAGCAGCAGTGCATAATGTATTATTGATAATCTGCCAGTACAAATAAAAGTTCAAAACCAAAAAGATTACTGGATGAATATTAGTACATACATCATTTCCATTTATTTCGTGTAGTACGTTATGAGAAATATCAAACTACCAGAATAATTCCAGGGCTACCAGGATTCGAAATAATTAGCTACAAAAAATTATATAGTGAACAAATTATCACAAGTAGGATTCAAGAGATGTGACGCCATTACTTTTAAGAGAGAAACAAATCAAGGCGTTGTAACGAAGTAAAGTATTGTCTGAGCAATAAAAGAATACATTATTAACTCTAAAAATAACAAAATGGTATGGTAATAACTGAAATTTATGTAGCAGTAACAGTAGAGGCTGTAATATACATTTGAATACTGCGCGTGCCGAATTCGAGAAGAGAATACATTTGCAACACTATACAGGAACCGTAATAAATTACGACACAGACAAAAGTAACGTCTCTTGATTATATTTAAGTTTAGTGTGAGAATAAGTGTTTTTATTTCGTGCATTGTTGTCAAGGATTAACGGAAGTTTGTAAATTCAAGACACATTAAAGCTGCAAATAAACAAAAAAAAGCTGCTAATAAAATGAAGAGCAAGGTATATAGTAGACATGTGAACATCTATTCTGTCATTCGTGGAGTTTAAAACAAACAACAATTATTTAGATCTCTTCTTTCCTGTATTTAACGTTTTTATGCGTTTACTTTCACTGCTATAATGTTACATATGTTTTTATAATTATAAACCAGCGGACAATACAAACATTTTAATATTTGGTAATGTTTCTTACTGGAATTAACCTGTATAAGGGGCATTATCGACCTCTGCTATTATGTTAAACTAACTGCTTGATATGCTCCGGATTCTGGGTATGTACGAGTACGAGTTATACTCGCCTTTGGCTCGCTGTGTTGTGTATATATATATATATATATATATATATATATATATATATCAATTATTAGACTTCTTGATATAAAGTTCCTTTAATATTTCGGCTTTGCCGTTTTCAAAAAGGTATAATAAGGTATAATAAAAAATAACAACACAGCAACTAAATTTACAAAAGTAAATAAATAAAAATTGACATAAATAAATAAACAGGAATGTTTGAACATGTGATTAACACCAAAGAGGAATAAATAATATCATGAACAGAGAAAGAATTTAGAAAAATAATTTAGAAAAAATAATTTAGAAAAAAATAATACATAATAAAAACAATTTATCATTTCATCTTTTATTCAGACCAAAGGGTACTTTTGATTTTAATATTAACTGATGTGCCTGTTCTAAATTTTCTAAGTCAATTTTGTTTCCATCTTCGGGTACTTTGCAAATACCTTTCAGTGAATAACATTGTTCAAAATTTTGTTGGTGGCCTAATGCTTGTTGTGAAACCAATTTTTCATCCTGTTTTTTAGACGAACAACGATGATTATATATATTGGAATTTGTAGCAAAATAACGTGATGTGTTTGCAAAATAAGGAGACGAGAAGAATTTTACGCCAGGCAGTGAAGAGTAGATCGTAGTTTATTTACTTAGCCGGATTAACCTAAACTTTTTGAGGGCGGTTTGAGGGCGTTTTTTGGCTTAATAATTACAGATACGAGAAAAAGTGACTGGGCCTTTCTTGTCAGAAATTTAATTTTGTCTTCGATTGTGCCCTCGTGTTGGAGCTGGACGTGTGGTTTAAAAGTACAGAGCATGGGATAAAAGACTGCACTGGCCGTCCACTATGAACGTTTTGATAATTTAAATCTAAGAATTATACCCAATTTTAAGTTTCTGGTACACCAGGAAGTAGGCTTGACTTTGTATAATATGAGTAAGTCAGTACAACAGGGGTTTTATGTCTGTGCTCCGAGAATATATGCACATTAGTTTTTATCAAAAGAATTTGTTAATCATTGGGTTTATTTAACTCAGAAGATTATCACTCCACGCCAAAGTTTTAACAATGAACCACTATTTCATGAAATTAGTTAAAAATCACTATGTCCCTATCTACTATTGACGCTTCGCTGACGCTCAGCCAATTGAAGATGTGAGGTTGTAGTCACTCGTTAACGTAGTAACACAATTTAAATCCGGAACCAGAATGAGTTGTACAAATTATAGTCGCATCAAAATCATAATTCCTAAAGTTGCCAATTGCGACCAAAATGTTTGCCATTAAGAGCTATTTTTGGGCTTACGTAAGAATATACGATGAAAAGCTAGTTGACCTTTTTATAGATCTCTAGATTGTCTAATTATTGAAAATTTAACATTTAAGTAACGACCAATGGTTCGGCTGCTACCGCCTCCAGAAACAACGGTTCTCACGTAAAAATTGTATAATATTTCCATTTAAGCGGGGTTTTTAGCATGATAAATAATTGAATAAAGTTTATTCCATAACTGTATATTTCGTAAATTATTTTTAAAATTATTATTTCATTGTAATTGCCTTATTGTACATAAATTTATTCAGTATTAAACCTTCTACAAGTTTCTCTGTAAAGTTTTTGTTTTTATTTCCTATTTAACAAAGTAATTGTATATGAAACATAAAAAATAGTTATTCGAATGCTCTTTTTGTGTTTTATATAGTATGTACCGTATGACGATAACACATGGGGGTGGTGACTTCTGAGGTCGTAGTAAAATACTACAAATACAAAGTTTACTTATAAGTTCAGTTTAATTACGAAAACTTAAAAGCACCACTTTTTTATGGTAAAGGAAAAGTTATGTAATGCCACGTTGCTGCCAATTAGAATATAATAACTAAAAAGTATATCTTCTAGGTGGGCCTAAAATATCCAATGTTCTATTGAATTATGCGTACGACGTTTTACTTTACAAAACAATAATATTTCACTTCCCTTCGCAATAGGTAGACTCACAACCCGGGTGTCGGCGTCTTGGCACGAGACATTGAAGCTGTAGTCTAAGAACGGTTATTTCTAGAAGAGAAGTAGAAGTTGGGAAGTGGTAGCCATCTATTCAAACAACACGTGAGATACATCAGCTACGTAAACTCGCCTAAAACAAATTCGCGACGGTATTAGCCATTTAATGATACAAATTACTATTTATAACAACGTGCTCGTCGCCATAAGGACGACGCCACAACCTTTATCTATCTCCAAGCAAATAAAAGATCTTCAAGGGTAAGTTACTTTACTATTCACATCTTTACTTTACGTTACATTCATTTTATACGTTTGGCATCAAAGGGCTAATTTAATAATACGAAAAGATAAATTTTACTTACGGACAAAGCGCGCGAGGTCTGATCGGTTACGTAGTTGGGCGGCTACAAAGGGTTAGAAGAAAAAACAATTCATACGCGTGCCAATTAGGTAGTTACTCCGCCCAATAATTTAGTTCCGGAACATTGGATGTAAAATAATATTATATTATACTGGCTGATTAGGTTGCGAAATTTACATTGTATGAAATTTAATTAACTAATTTACGGTATAAGTACATCTTAAACAATAAGAAAAGTAAAGTGATGTAAGAATTTTATTCAATTTATCATGTAAAAAACCATTAGAAAAACCGCATTCGTCGCTAAATCCCTCTTCCCAAACTCACAGCAAATGATTATTTAACCTTTGGTACTAAAATGTACGTGAAATCTTTTTTTGGTCGTTACTCAAAAACAACGCATTTCCGGACCTATGTTATATGAACTTTTTTCATTATTTTTTATAGTACAATAAGATCAGAAAGTGCCGATAACACTACCCGAATCACCCTGTATATAAATATTTGTGATATTTCAAATTCCACAATTTTTAGATTGAAAACTTTTTGATGCTCATCGAAAAGAGTGGACAAGTGCTGGCTATAGGCTGCATCTTGCTTTACAGTTTGTTGTTGCAAAAATTTAAAACAGGTTTCAAAGTCCACAAAGTATTTTGATAGAAAGAGGAAATAGCCGAGTCCAACTTTTAATGAAGAGAGTTTTAAGGAGCGTATTACCTCGGAGTGGTAGGGTTGTGGGGGCGGGGTCGGGCAGGGGGGGTGGTCTCAGACAATTTGCTCTCCATCACTCGAGCCTTCTAATTGCTCTTTACTTTTTCTTCATCATTTACTCCGCTGGGTCACATACTTCGGTTCAGGACGATATTATTGTTCGAGAAAAGGAATAGTTTTCCTATTCTTGTCCATTTTATTTTGACGTGTTTATCTACTGCGATTTCAAAATGTATAAGTGAATAGATTGACGATGCAGCCTGTACTTTAAAGATTTTAATGATAGACATTTCAACACTTTCTTACTTATGAAGAATTTGCACTGAAAGAATATTGGTTTGTTTCTAAACGCACAATCTCTATTGCAATCTCCATTTACACCTTCTAAGTCTCAAAAAAGTGCTAAAAGTATTTGATTTCCTGTTATATAATTCAAAGTTGAGTATAAAATACGGATACCTACCCCAACTCCAAAATTAAGCAAGATGTAATGCGACGTACAGGTTGTAAAAGGCAAAGGTTTGTCAGATGCTGATGACTGACAATCATGATGTTAAGAGTAATCATTCATTTATTTAATCATTCCAGTGGGACCAAAGAGAATTCTACATATATAAATTTGGTAAGCATCATAGACCGTAGGATCCTCGTATGTTATAAAAGAGCTTCGAGAGTGAAATTAAACAAAATGTCGACACATATGCAAGTTTGTTAAAATACAGTTATAAAAGCAAAGTGACTTGGTGTAAATTACTAGAAGGCAATTTAAACAGGCAGCAGAAAATTCTCTCAGCTCTCTCTCTCTCTCCTTCTCTCCTTCTCCCTCTCCCTGTCTCTCTCCCTCTTTCTCTCTCTGTACGGCGGGGGTAAAGATATTCTTGAAAAATAAGGACAAGGATCCCAGTGAGGTGAAATCGTACAGACCAGTAACACTGCTTTCAGTCTTGGGAAAGTTAGGCGAAAAGTTGGTTGTAACAAGAATGAGAAGATGGCTCAGTGAAGAAGACATATTAAGTGATAAGCATTGCAATGAATGTTGTGAATACGGAGTTGGGCAAATAGTGTTTGAACGAAAACAGGATAAGTTGAAATACTTGCAATGAAATAACGAAGGATTACATCATTATTGTGCCTCTAAAATAACCTATGTTGTAATCACACTTCCTTATCGTTCATTCCACTATCACTGCGATTACGCGCCATTTCGGTAGCCTAACTTAGATTAAACATTTTTAGATCGGTTGTCTTGTAGCGTCTCTTCAATATTGGAAAATTCTGTATCAATAAGAGTTCCTTGAGTTTTGTACGGTGATTTTAGTATCTAACATTTATTATGTTACATATACAGGGTGTTCACAAACTTCTGTGGCTGGTAGTACTCATAAGTTCAAACAAACATTCACATAAACATAGGTAGAAAAATGTCTCGTTTAGCCGCTGCCGCTATTTTGTAGGTTTCATAAAATTACATATCTCTGAAACTAGTTAAGCTAACATTTAGAATTTAGAACATAAGTTTGAATACTCGTAGATAAGAAGAAGTTAAAAATAAATAGTTGTTGGATTTTCTAATATTTACAAAATGGCCTCTGTTAGGCATTTTAAAAGCAAAGAAGGGAGTATAATATTATAAAAAGGTGACTAGATACCAATTAATACTATATTAAAAACCATCGGTCTTTCAACGGAATTTGTCAATGCATTAGCGAGCACAACATTTTGAAGGTACGCTTGCACAAGCTGGGAGCAGCGATTTTTGTGTGTTTTGATCGGCATCTACTTATAGAGATTATAAAAAAAAATGGTCGCTAGCAGCTAAACAAGACATTTCTCGACCTATATAACATTATTTGTTTGAAATTAAGAATACTATTGCCTACAGAAATTTTTGACGCCCTTTTGTGTGTGACCATCTTATGTTCCGCATGTATCTGTATGTTATATGTGTGTCTTTGTGTTCCGATTTGAAATGGTCACTACGAAACATACTGGCATCCATACGTTTGTTTTAGTAAATTAAACTTTATCGCAACTATTATTTATTTTATTAATTGGGTTATTGCGCTCGTGTTACGCAAAAACTATTACGCGTGGTTTTTAAATGTTTTGTAGAAGTAATGAAATAATATGCACCCCAAAATCCCTAAACGCAATTCAAAATAATTGTAGGACTCCTTTTGTTACTTAAAAAGTGCTTTCATTGACAGTTTTATCGACCTTCGTGCTAACGGACAAGACTTTTGTGCTTACGGACGACTTTCATACTTACGGAAACAGAATTTCGTTCTATCAAATAAGTCTTGAAGTATACAAATAATGTCAAATTATAGTAATATAAACTTTATTATTTTGAAAATATTTTGTCATAAGTTGGACTATGTAGAGAGAAGACAGCGTTGTCGGTAAACACATTGTACTCACAACAGAGTTTCAGCTGATGAAATAGTGTATAGTTATACTTCGTGGCAAGCAAACGATAGAAGGATAGAGGACCACTGGGAAATACTTATTTTAGCCAATTCGCTACAGCATCTATCTACGAATATTTTGTGTTATTCAATAAACGATCAGAGAATTTCTGTGAAAATTAAGTAGTAGGCTACGTTTGACATACATAAATTTTATACTAATAATTTGGGGAATTATTTATAGCCCGTATTTATTTAGCAAATATTCGTATAACCATTTTTATGCATCGATGCAGACTAGCGATATTAATCCCTGATACATGTTCTAGAGAGTTTACAATATGCAGATTAAATTATAATAACTTACCTGTAATCTGTCTTAGCTGTGGATACACTTCCATCTGGTTGCCCTGATCCCAATTGGAAGCATGGCGAACAAAAACTTGCGTTTGTTTTGTTTTCAACACATATAAATTAACATTTTTTTTCAAATAAAAAATTCTCCATAAGTTAACACAGTGCAGTGTTTTTTGGAAACATAATGTAGAAATTAATTTAGAATAAGTCAAATAATTATATTCATTATCGTTATATTCATTTAGAGTGTTGGTGTGAATGCGTGTGGATGGTTGGTGGATTATTTGATGCATTTACTGGCCAATTGTCAAAATAATGTCTACAGTAGCAGTCACTAGAGAGTGCCGTTGAAGGAGGAGCTTATTTGGCGCGTGACCTTGGAGCAGCCAATGAGGACTGAGCGACGTTGCTAACTTGTTCCCCGCTGTAACCGCAGCGCTCCGTGCCGGGCGGTAGTTGACGTGTTGTGTGGCAACGTCGCGAGGGCCTGTTCATTTTACTGCTCATCACCAACTGCACTCTTTCGTGGCTCCTACTGTAGTACAGTACATCATTATCCTAAATTCTATATTGTTATAGTAGACAATTTATGAATAGATACAAATCTTGTTATTTGTTTACATTTTATCAATTTTTATTATTTTTAGATAATATTTGTCTTTCTTTTCTTGTTAAAATATAAATTATACTGTTACTACTTTTTTATTTGCTTTTTGTTACTACTTAGTTTTATACCTACTCTTATTGCTATTTTATTATCTTAATGAAGCGTTAGACTGGAAGTGTTGTTGTGTGTAAGTAATGCATATATAACTATGTCCATATGGATACGCCAGGTTGTTGCAGGTTCAGTAAATAATGCCACTATACTTAGGCTAGTGTTTTTTTTATTTAATACCACATGATAAATGCTTTAAAACTGTAAAAATTGTGAAATGCAATAAAGTAATAATCACTTACTGACATATAAGATAATGTTTATTAGAGAAATTTCAGTCTCTAATGCTTAATATACGAGCATTACTCGTACGAATTACACTGTTATAAATCCATTTACAGAAAGAAATATGTAGCCTATTATAAAGATAACGCTAATATTTTAATTTTTATTAAAAAATTCAAAGTTTATTTTAATTAATTAGTATCAGTTATGTTTAAAAATCGCATTTGAAAATATATTCTGACTGATTTGAGAATTTTTTATATGAAATTTTAATACATGATTAAATTCATATTCATTAAAAGTAAACAAGTTTTCTTTAATTTATTCTCGAATATTAATAATAAATTATTAATTGATCACAAATGGGTATGGATATGTCATATTATGCAGTATGTTTGGTACAGATTATAAAATACATATTATACATTTCTAGGCTATTCCTTTAATGGATTAATCTCACTTGAATTTTACTTAGAATTGTTTTCTTGCGAGAAAAATGTTAGATACCCATGCCCAAAAATAATTTAAACACAATATAGCCATATGGAGTGATCATTTTAGTAATTTTCTCTCAAAAAGAGTGCTGCCAGTACATTAATTATGTATAATTCACACGCTTAGAGTATTTTAAAGACACAAAGATAACTCTAATACCAAAGATCGATACTCAAGCATGGTAAATCAGACTTTAGCAGCAAAATAGACTGTCTCAAATTAAACGGTAGTATCATAGTTGAAAATATGTGTAACTTGCGGATATAAAGCAATATTCAAAGAGACTATCGAGTTCCAAAACTTTAATTTGATTAACATTGATTTTTTTATAAACAATGTAAATACTCATTTATAGAACACATTACGCCACCAATAATATTAGACTTTATATATTTTTAAAGATAACGAATCATTAATATTATTGTACAATCAATCTGGCAATACCCGAACCTAGCTCGTGTTTGAGTCGATGCTTTGATTGTATTAGTTACACAATAGATAACTCACTCAGTGCTAGAAATTGCAGTGCTGCAAAATGAACGCTCGGACTGCCATCTGTGGAGTGACTCTGGTAACAATCAAAGATACGTAGCGCAGCCCTGGTGTCTGACCCTGGAACTAACTGAAATAATCAGCACATCTCGTTCGTATATACAATGTTTGTTTCTTGTGCAACTATTGCAATCAAAGGTTAAGCAAAATGATAAATTATGTTTAGGTATGTGCTGCTCCATCACGTAATGGGCGGGGTGGAGGGGGTGAAGGGCGCCTGGGCCTATCCCGAAGGGGGTATGGGCGCTGTTTCTGCCGCCATAGCTACTTCAGCAAGATCTTTTGGTGCTGAACTGTACACCGACCAGGTCTGTAACCTATTGTGGTGGACCTTTCACTTTATATTGTAGTTATTTGTAGATTAGGCTACCTTATTACTGTTTTGGAATTGTGGCAGACAAATATAACATAAACCCATAGTTAACTAATAATAAAATACAATACGTAAATATTTTTGTTTTTATAAGAAATGAGTGATTTCTTGATAAAATTAACTTTTAAACTTTACGGTAATAGACAATAAAAGAAACAAAACATACTATGCCTTGGTGGCACTCGAGCATGGAATTTACTTGAATTCATGTTGTCGCCTATAGTGTACGTACATCACTCAAGTTCAAATATAATTATTTACTTTTTCAGCTGTTTTCTACACTTAACAGCTGATATTACTAAAGAAATTAAAACATAAATAATTATAATAATATAATTGTATAAACCAATTATTTTTAATTTTAATAAGTGTTATTTTGTTACAATGCAGATTACAAAACAATACAGTTAAAGAAAAATTCGTCAAAACATTTATGCTTCCAAAAAAATTTCAAAGCAAGTGTTCAAAAAGAAGACATTGAGATACTAATTTTCACCTGTTAAAAGTAGGTAATACTCAGCTGATTAGGAACTAAACCATATTAACTATTCGATTAGTTATAGCAGTCAGGAAAACATTTATTTCTTTGTTTATTATTTGTTGCATCGAAACAAAGGTGGTATTAGAATTGTTATCTAAAAATAATCCGTAGTTTACTATTCTTATACATTAGTATAAAATCCAAATCTTTTTACTTTTTACAGTTTGAATATACGTATTTGTTGCTGCCAGTTTGAAACCTGAGATGAATTTGTTTTAATATCCTAATTTGACTATCATGAAGAACAGTTTAATTTCCATAACTACATCCAATCTATATATATAAAAATGAATGTTTGTATGTTTGTCCTTTATGGAATCGTGAACTATTGGACCGATCATGATGAAAATTTGTACGTATATGTATTTTTCCACGGAGAAGGTTTATAAGCTATGCCCATCCCTTTCCCGATTCAGGATTCCGCCCCACTGGTTACAGAAATACCCATAAGAAATGCATTGCAGCAAACATATGTTAACGTCTTTTCAAATTTTTAATCAGCTGTTTCTTTGTAAACATATATTACACTTATAGTTTTAAAGCATAGAGTAAGCTTAAGAGAAACGACAAATTTTGTTTAAACTGTTTCTGCAATCACTGTTAAACATAGACTTTATTATCCAGATAATACAATTCAAATTTGACGTAAAAATTCACCTTTAACTGCAATATTTATTTAATATAAACCATGCTCATGCTTGATCAGAAGAGCAATGCAGATATCATAATTACTATCTTACGTTGGCTACAAATATAAAGAATGTTTATAAAATCAACCTTAGTTGTTTTTTTTGACAGAAGTATGGTTCTCAAAACTCCGTGTGTACATATTCTCTCGATCGAGACAACAAAGCAAGCTCAATCGTGGCATCGGAGATATAACTAATTTAATCTAAAATTTATTATAGTAAAAAAAAAAATTTACTAAGTAATATAAGGACTTCGGTTCTTAAGATTTGCGTGCGAAGCCGTGGGTAACAGCTAGATAGAGGCAGGAATATGGTACATACCTTCATAATACGCCCAAGAGGCTCACGATGGAACGACTATCAATTATCTCAGCAATGTTTAGAATGTGATAGAAAAAGAATAAGTGAATATAGTGTACTGTTTTCAAACGGGAAATTGCGTGCGAAGCCGCGGGCAACTTTTGCAAAAAATTATTGAAATGCGCAGCAAAGCGCGCCGGGCCCGCTAGTATAAGATATAATCTATTCTAAAAATACAAACAGACGGGCATACTGTAAAAATTTCTTACTTATATTAAATTACGTAATCGGATGGTGGTGATTGTAAGATAATTTACATACATACTGGATATTAAAACCAGTAAAATACCTGTGTCTATAGAAAAATTAATGTTAAATCCAACGTTATATTATTTCTACCGTACCGGTACCTTGAAATATTGACTGATATTTAAAATAAAAATATTAGATAGATATATACAAATAATGTACAATTCAGTTATTGAGGAATATGGTAATACGATCAATACTGAATATCAAAATCCTTAATTTTAAATAATGAATATATATATCACTAAAATACTTCGAAAAATATTTAAAAGGCGAAATATATGAGTTAAATGGCATTTAAGTCTTAGTGTAACAACTAGATTGTCTCAAACAATGACGTGTTACGGAAAGTTCGGAAGGCAAGATAAGTTACTTACGGTAGATAAGGCAGCGATATCAGTGTACTCTGAGCCCTGCTGGATTACTGGCACGTCTGTGATCAGGATTACTGTAAGCCTGTAGTTTGTTACGTCTCGGGTCCGGCCTCACCCGTTACTTCTCCGTCTGTCCTCATACTACTCGATAGTTTATACCGTTCTTTAGCGCGATATCAGTGTACTCTGAGCTCTGCTGGATTACTGGCACGTCTGTGATCAGGATTACTGTAAGCCTGTAGTTTGTTACGTCTCGGGTCCGGCCTCACCCGTTACTTCTCCGTCTGTCCTCATACTACTCGATAGTTTATACCGTTCTTTAGCGCGATATCAGTGTACTCTGAGCTCTGCTGGATTACTGGCACGTCTGTGATCAGGATTACTGTAAGCCTGTAGTTTTGTTACGTCTCGGGTCCGGCCTCACCCGTTACTTCTCCGTCTGTCCTCATACTACTCGATAGTTTATACCGTTCTTTAGCGCGATATCAGTGTACTCTGAGCTCTGCTGGATTACTGGCACGTCTGTGATCAGGATTACTGTAAGCCTGTAGTTTGTTACGTCTCGGGTCCGGCCTCACCCGTTACTTCTCCGTCTGTCCTCATACTACTCGATAGTTTATACCGTTCTTTAGCGCGATATCAGTGTACTCTGAGCTCTGCTGGATTACTGGCACGTCTGTGATCAGGATTACTGTAAGCCTGTAGTTTGTTACGTCTCGGGTCCGGCCTCACCCGTTACTTCTCCGTCTGTCCTCATACTACTCGATAGTTTATACCGTTCTTTAGCGCGATATCAGTGTACTCTGAGCCCTGCTGGATTACTGGCACGTCTGTGATCAGGATTACTGTAAGCCTGTAGTTTGTTACGTCTCGGGTCCGGCCTCACCCGTTACTTCTCCGTCTGTCCTCATACTACTCGATAGTTTATACCGTTCTTTAGCGCGATATCAGTGTACTCTGAGCTCTGCTGGATTACTGGCACGTCTGTGATCAGGATTACTGTAAGCCTGTAGTTTGTTACGTCTCGGGTCCGGCCTCACCCGTTACTTCTCCGTCTGTCCTCATACTACTCGATAGTTTATACCGTTCTTTAGCGCGATATCAGTGTACTCTGAGCCCTGCTGGATTACTGGCACGTCTGTGATCAGGATTACTGTAAGCCTGTAGTTTGTTACGTCTCGGGTCCGGCCTCACCCGTTACTTCTCCGTCTGTCCTCATACTACTCGATAGTTTATACCGTTCTTTAGCGCGATATCAGTGTACTCTGAGCTCTGCTGGATTACTGGCACGTCTGTGATCAGGATTACTGTAAGCCTGTAGTTTGTTACGTCTCGGGTCCGGCCTCACCCGTTACTTCTCCGTCTGTCCTCATACTACTCGATAGTTTATACCGTTCTTTAGCGCGATATCAGTGTACTCTGAGCTCTGCTGGATTACTGGCACGTCTGTGATCAGGATTACTGTAAGCCTGTAGTTTGTTACGTCTCGGGTCCGGCCTCACCCGTTACTTCTCCGTCTGTCCTCATACTACTCGATAGTTTATACCGTTCTTTAGCGCGATATCAGTGTACTCTGAGCCCTGCTGGATTACTGGCACGTCTGTGATCAGGATTACTGTAAGCCTGTAGTTTGTTACGTCTCGGGTCCGGCCTCACCCGTTACTTCTCCGTCTGTCCTCATACTACTCGATAGTTTATACCGTTCTTTAGCGCGATATCAGTGTACTCTGAGCCCTGCTGGATTACTGGCACGTCTGTGATCAGGATTACTGTAAGCCTGTAGTTTGTTACGTCTCGGGTCCGGCCTCACCCGTTACTTCTCCGTCTGTCCTCATACTACTCGATAGTTTATACCGTTCTTTAGCGCGATATCAGTGTACTCTGAGCTCTGCTGGATTACTGGCACGTCTGTGATCAGGATTACTGTAAGCCTGTAGTTTGTTACGTCTCGGGTCCGGCCTCACCCGTTACTTCTCCGTCTGTCCTCATACTACTCGATAGTTTATACCGTTCTTTAGCGCGATATCAGTGTACTCTGAGCCCTGCTGGATTACTGGCACGTCTGTGATCAGGATTACTGTAAGCCTGTAGTTTGTTACGTCTCGGGTCCGGCCTCACCCGTTACTTCTCCGTCTGTCCTCATACTACTCGATAGTTTATACCGTTCTTTAGCGCGATATCAGTGTACTCTGAGCTCTGCTGGATTACTGGCACGTCTGTGATCAGGATTACTGTAAGCCTGTAGTTTGTTACGTCTCGGGTCCGGCCTCACCCGTTACTTCTCCGTCTGTCCTCATACTACTCGATAGTTTATACCGTTCTTTAGCGCGATATCAGTGTACTCTGAGCCCTGCTGGATTACTGGCACGTCTGTGATCAGGATTACTGTAAGCCTGTAGTTTGTGTTACGTCTCGGGTCCGGCCTCACCCGTTACTTCTCCGTCTGTCCTCATACTACTCGATAGTTTATACCGTTCTTTAGCGCGATATCAGTGTACTCTGAGCCCTGCTGGATTACTGGCACGTCTGTGATCAGGATTACTGTAAGCCTGTAGTTTGTTACGTCTCGGGTCCGGCCTCACCCGTTACTTCTCCGTCTGTCCTCATACTACTCGATAGTTTATACCGTTCTTTAGCGCGATATCAGTGTACTCTGAGCTCTGCTGGATTACTGGCACGTCTGTGATCAGGATTACTGTAAGCCTGTAGTTTGTTACGTCTCGGGTCCGGCCTCATCCGTTACTTCTCCGTCTGTCCTCATACTACTCGATAGTTTATACCGTTCTTTAGCGCGATATCAGTGTACTCTGAGCTCTGCTGGATTACTGGCACGTCTGTGATCAGGATTACTGTAAGCCTGTAGTTTGTTACGTCTCGGGTCCGGCCTCATCCGTTACTTCTCCGTCTGTCCTCATACTA
The DNA here is from genome assembly GCF_021130785.1 of Homalodisca vitripennis. Taxonomy (NCBI): domain Eukaryota; kingdom Metazoa; phylum Arthropoda; class Insecta; order Hemiptera; family Cicadellidae; genus Homalodisca; species Homalodisca vitripennis. Next base: position 20,856,445 of record NC_060210.1, read on the forward strand.
CTCGATAGTTTATACCGTTCTTTAGCGCGATATCAGTGTAGTGTGAGCTCTGCTGGATTACTGTAAGCGAATGTTTATTTTGTGAAATATATAACATATTTAAGTTATAAAGCGAGTAAACTGTTTATAATTGCGATTGTTTTTGATAAACCAGTACTAATGCATAATATTATAAGATTACAATTTTTTTATTTGTCATGGTTGTTAGAAAAATAAGAGAAAACCCTTAATTTAGACTGTGATAATACATATTTGTTTCGAGTGTGACATTAAATTCGGTTCTGCTGTGCATCACGATATCATTTCTGTGTGCTATTTATAGATTAATAATCTTTTTGACTAACGTTATTTTATGGAATTATTTGATAATACTCGACTCGTTACAATAAAAACAGTTGTCAGCACCTAATCGATCCCCTACCAGTCTGATACCTTGACGGCAATAGGCGGCATTACAGTAAGTCTCGTGCTGCAAGAACTTCGCCGGCAAAGATTACTACTTATTAATCCACTCCAGCCAACAACACTTAACTTTGATGAAAATTCAAGGGTAGCTTAAACAAGTTTATACATTTCGTTTGTTCCTACTCACTGTGAGGGGCTCTCCTCTAATCGCGCTTTAATTGGTCCTGACAATTGTTAGACTGCTGAATGATTCGTTCACAGCTTTCTTAGTATAATCACCGAAACCGTTTAGTTGTTGTGTTATAATCGCTGTATTCTTAGATGTTTTTCCTGTTTGTATTTACAACACATAAATGTATCAAAATTTCGCGTTTTAATGAGGTCAGCATTGACAAGCAAATATTATATATAACAAAACAATCAAAAACCAATCGATCTCTCTTTTAGAACTAAGGCACTTTATTCTTCCTGTAAAAGGTTTGAATTCAAAAACAGTTTTGAATACTGAAAGACTTGTCCCCGTGCCAGTTACTGCGATTTTACAATAATTACATCAATTAACCAAATTTATTTTATCCTTACAGTCTCGGTTACTAGAGGAATATCTGTTGCTATCCTTAGTCAAATTTAACATCCGTACTTTTCCGCCGCATATTGACAATTTTCAATTAACTCTGTTTAACTATTACTGAGTTTTTGTTGGTCCAGATCAGAAAAGCTGAAGGCTCATATGCTGGTACGGCGGAGCCAATGATTTAGTTCGGTGACGATATCATTATTTAGGTGGGAAAAGTCGACAGCAAAGTGTTTTAATTTTAAGATTTCAAAGAGGCATAACATTTTTTAGTTAACTTCTATCAAGAATTAACGCGTATTTGGGCAGGTAGATGGACAGCGACATACTTTAAAACAAGTTATTTTATTATTTTTGTATATTTCAAGCAAATAACTTGAAAAAGAATGTATTTGAAAGTGTGTTGGAGTTCTACTGTTAGAAAGCCATATATATTGTTTATACTGCTTATTGCCACTTGGATTATTTATACTTATATTATTTATTAAATTGGTTTGGGAATGTGAGATTCTATTGTTTACAACTGCAATATTTATTACTTATTATTGTTATTTCTGCATTATTGGTTTTTTATGTATGTATTTATTGTTTGTAGTCACTTGAAATATTAATTTATTAGTTGTTAAATTTCAAATTATATTGCTTGTTACCAGACAGATTATATATTTATTTATTATTGCTTGTAAATTTGTAATGCTTGTCATTATATTGTTTTTTACGTATTGTTGTTAATGTTGCTTTATTCTAAGTTATATTATATTAATCTCCTGGTATACTATTTATTAGATTTAAACTGCTTGTTTATAAATTTGGTTTAAGTGAAGACAATGTTATAAGAATATAAATTGGACAATGAACACTAAAAATAATTGTAAGTATGATTAAAATGACATCCCGCACGCGCCGCTTGAGGTGCACTGGGAGGTAAATATATATTTCTGAATTTTTAGGAAATAAAGAAGATTGAACTAAATTGAACTTGAACTTTAAAGAAGACCCTGTTGGGTCTTGAGTGTATACAAATTGTAATTAGCCGTCTACATAATGGACATAGATTACTCTCACATTCATAAAAGAGTCTAAAAAATTATATTCTTGTACTTTTTCTAAATAATTCATTGCCATTCACTGTCAAGGATTTGTTTTATTCTAACAGAAACAACCTAAGTCCAATTAGTTTTTTGATACTCAATGAACCGCTCAGATTTAATTGATATTCCATTGACAAATATAAATTGATCTACTTATTATTAATTACATAACCGTAGCTTGAGAAAGAACGCAGGTGAACAGTCTAAATTCACTAATTCGCGAGATATTATGTCAACAGAACTATGTAGAGCAGGCACATTTATCTTCATTGAGAGCGTATAACATGAGACTAATGAAACAATCCACGGATCTACATATCGTGTGCACACAGTCTACCAGTAGATGATGCATTTATCTCCTGCCATCAGTTGTTTGTGCGCTGTTGATTGGCTGTCTCAACAATCAATCAGCTGATAATCTAGTCATCTCTTAATTCGATACGCGTCCAATCAGAGGAAGCTTGTTGTAGTTCGTTTTCCCGGAATTCGTTAGCGATATGATGGCGAGCCTTGTGTTTACAAGGAAAAGATTCCAAATACTTGTACAATATCCTCTCTCATAAAATGTTTTCTATAGATATTAAATTTACTTTTTGAACAATATTCCGTTAATGAACGTAATTGTTTGATCTTCACGCTTGGATCAATGTAACTCTAGTTTTCTAATTAATGAAAAGATTGCACGCAATGTTAAGGTTTGAAAAATACTTCAGTTCATTGCACCTTATTGATTCGAATAGTCGAGTAAACTACCTCAAACAAGTTCTTAATGTTATTTTATATTTAGATATTTTTATTTCTACAGGAATCGAACCCATGATCCCTCGTTACAGAGCCGCAGCATTATGTCTAGGAAAATGTTGAGTTACTACAGGAAATTTCGTCACATCCATTTTAAACCTTATAATGTCTACAATTATTAGGAAAATATTATACTGGTAACAGAAAAAGTACGAAATCGAATGATACAATGAAATTTCACAAAGTTTACTGTATGATTTTGTTAAAATGGGTACTCACTATTTTCATATCATTTTATTAGGGGCTGTTAAGTTACTTATTATAGTAGGCCTAGTAGAAAAATATTTAAACAGAGACGTACCGTTGCATACGGTATTAGAATTTGAACTGCATCAAATTAGTTTCCATATACAAAATTACGAGTTTAAATCATTATTTGAGTCTTTGACTGTTAAAAAATGTTTTCATTTCATGCTTATATGTCTATTTACGTTTTCACAGTGATTGTTTCTAAACCATTGGATCTGTTGCGGTAGAGTGTTTTACAAATGAAACGCATTCCTTGATAGTCTCACTCAAGTTTTGTAAGAATTGCGCCAGTAATTAAAATTCGAAGTAGTACATGCCACTCGCGGAAAACCCAGATAAAGTAGATGCTTTATATTCGGTTTTCATCAAATGAAAAATCTTATCTTTTTGTAGCTAAAGTAAATCACTTAGTATTTGGCTTTGGGATAACGCTAATTCTGAGTTAATTTTGAATCCGTCCTGAAATAGTGAGACTGACTGGAAACAACGATAACCGAGTTTTATGTTAATGATGATCACTTACCTCGGAATGTTAGGAGAAACTTCAACGATTATGTCGGGATATCAGATGATGCTACTGAACTTCACAATTCTAGAATGAAGAAATAGAAACAACGAATATGGAGTTTGAGGTCAACGATGATCACTTACCTTTTGGGACGATAGGAGAAACTTCAATGATTATGTCGGGATATCAGATGATGCTACTGAAATATACAATTCCAGAATGAAGAACTAGAAACAACGAGTATGGAGTTTGATGTACACGATGATCACTCACCTTTTGGGACGATAGTAGAAACTTCAATGGTTATGTCGGGATATCAGATGATGCTACTGAAATTCACAATTCCAGAATGAAGAACTAGAAACAACGAGTATGGAGTTTGATGTGCACGATGATCACTCACCTTTTAGGACGATAGTAGAAACTTCAATGATTATGGCGGGAAGTCAGATGAAGCTACCAAACTTCATAATTTCAGATTGAAAAACTAGAAACAACGAGTATGGAGTTTGGTGTCAACTATGATCACTTACCTTTTGGTTACGATAGGAGAAACTTCAATGATAATGTCGGGATTTCAGATGACATTACCGAACATCATAATTTCAGATTGAAAAACTAGAAACAACGAGTATGGAGTTTGGTGTCAACTATGATCACTTACCTTTTGGTACGATAGGAGAAACTTCAACGATTATGTCGGGATATCAGATGATGCTACTGAACTTCACAATTCCAGAATGAAGAACTAGAAACAACGAATATGGAGTTTGAGGTCGACGATGATCACTTACCTTTTGGGACGATAGGAGAAACTTCAATGATTATGTCGGGATATCAGATGATGCTACTGAAATTCACAATTCCAGAATGAAGAACTAGAAACAACGAGTATGGAGTTTGATGTGCACGATGATCACTCACCTTTTGGGACGATAGTAGAAACTTCAATGATTATGTCGGGATATCAGATGATGCTACTGAAATTCACAATTCCAGAATGAAGAACTAGAAACAACGAGTATGGAGTTTGATGTGCACGATGATCACTCACCTTTTGCGACGATAGTAGAAACTTCAATGATTATGGCGGGAAGTCAGATGAAGCTACCAAACTTCATAATTTCAGATTGAAAAACTAGAAACAACGAGTATGGAGTTTGGTGTCAACTATGACCACTTACCTTTTGGTACGATAGGAGAAACTTCAATGATTATGTCGGGATTTCAGATGACACTACCGAACATCATAATTTCAGATTGAAAAACTAGAAACAACGAGTATGGAGTTTGATGTCAACGATGATCACTTTTATCGGGAGGAGGAATTTCACGGTCCATGCTAGAGTTCCGCGTGACATTTGAGTTGGTTTCTTATTGGAGTGGAAGTTCCACATAAAATTGAGGCATCCTCAACCAAATTATATGCTAGTCTTTGAACATATTCATCTGAATTATAGGACATAAAACATAATGAGATAAAGAATAAAACTCAAACAAGTTTATAAAATAAAATTGAAATACTTAATGCAAATATTATAAAAAATGTAAATGTAATAAACAAAGGTATTCTTTAAAATTGGAATACAATATTATAGTTACTGATTTTTTTAGTTCAATAGTATGATATACTATTCAAATAAATTCTTGAGTTGAATAAAAAATAAAAGTTGTTACATTTTAAGGGAGAGTCCCGTATGTATTGCATGAAGTTGGTTACAAAACACTATTATTTAATAAATTGGAAAACGGATTATGAATTCAGTTCTAAAATTGAATCACTAAGTTGGCGAGGAAGATTAAAAATATCTATGATTCATGCTTTCATACGGAGTTTAATCTTTTATATGCATGTACACAATGTAATGATATTAGCCACCTACAGCAGTCGAAATTCACTATATCTAATAATATTGTGTATTGTGAATGTTTAATATTGATTATTTTAATTTGTAAGGACTGCAATAATCTTAATAATATTCAATACATAGCTTTAAGAAGATTAATTATATATAATGGATAGTGTTTGAATACATGAAAAGTTTTAAGAATATAAATTATTTTATTATTTGTAAAGAAAATTGTAAAGTTTTTTGAAGTTGGTCTACTTTTAGCCTCAGTAAAGTGGAATTGAATGTAATATTTTCAGCTTAGATTGTGGCCACATCATACAGGTATTCACTAAACTATTTTACCTATTCAATGGCTATTTAAATATATTTGTTCTCAGGCATTTGCAATGTGAGCATCTGTAGGATAAGTTCGTCACTAGAATTTAGAAATCACATGTCTCAAAGTCACATTGGCATTTGAAATGTAAGTTTCCATAACGGAGAACCCAAGATGGCGGCTGAAGATTTAATCAATTTTTGTCAGTTATGGGATGGTATGAAATTTCAAGGAAGGCCTTTAAAACGTTCAGCTTATACTCGTATTGATTCAAAAAGTTGCTTCAAGATTCTCATTTGGCATAATATGATAATATGAATGAATCTTTCATTGACTCAAATATACCACGTGAAAATGGTTAAAATCGTTGGAACTCGAAATGAAGTCAATAGCTCGTTCAAGGGTTGCGTTGATCTTTGTCCCACCAATAGAAGTCACTTAGTATGACCAAATATGGGCCATTGTCCTTACCATTTTTATTTTATCTGGTAAATCCTATTTGCGTTTGAATGATAAGTATAGTTTTCTCATCACTGGAAACAAACAATTTTCGTATCAATATATAATCTGTAATCGAAGTCGAAATATGCAAGTAAGAAAACACGAATTTGCCAATAAAATATCAAACATTGAATTTTACCGATAAAATATTAAGTTGTAATGTTGAGGTATAAATCAAGACTTGAAATTTACATTTTATATAAAAATAACTTTTAATACAAATCTTGATATTTTGGTTTTCACATATCACATCAGTGTTTTAGATCATAAGCTATGTATTTTGATATAAGGAACATCTATTTTTAAATATTACGAACGTCAGTCTCTTAAGTTATACAATACGTAACACAAATATTAAAACACGGTGCTACTTATCTTCAGATCTCCTATCTGAACTATTCTTTCTATCATCTTCTTCTTGCAATCCTGGCCAAGTCTTCTCTATCCTTCTCTTCATAAATTCCGAATCGATCCTTTCCTTCCTAGCGTCCATTTCGTTGTGTTCAAATCCGTTTTCCTCGCAGAGACTGAAGTCGAAGGTGGACACCATGGATCTTGTTCTCGTCTTCGCCTTCACTCTGCCAGATTTTGAACGACGGAGTGTCCTCCGGGTCTCTTCAGGGTCTCTGGCATCCACATCATCCTCCTCCACGGTCGGGGTGGGCATGCTGTTGGAACGGTTAGAAGTGAACAACTCCTTGCACTTGTTGTAGAACACCTTGATTTCCGACATTTCCAGTTAGCCCAATAAATGACGGAAATCCCGGACGGCAATCACCGCAAAAAACAAGAAGAGGAAAGATTTGAAACGTCACAAACCTGCTAGTGTTAGAAGGAAGACAATTCAATGTACCGGGGTTACACAATGAGGAAAACGTTACAACAGTCGAGTACTCTGTGTAATCTAGAGCCGCTCGCTGCAAACAAAAAGGCACTTCGGGACTGCAGCAACAGCGATCGGTGTGGATGATCGAGGCTTAGCTTATCGCACGGGCCGCTATCTTATCACCTTGACATGCCACTCGAACCGAGCGAAAACAACTCGCGGCAGCTGATTACTCACGTAAACATTGTCTACCTCGTGCTGAAGATAAGACACGTGCATTGGGATTGACTCCATTGAGTCAAAAAACAACGGAACCTAAATCCCAGCGTGGAACTAAGTTAGGAAGTAGTTTTTTTATTAATATTTAAAACATTAAAGCATGGTAGTAAAATATTAAAACGCTGTATAGTTCAAAAATATACATATTCAGTCAAGTTGTAGAAATGCATAAGTGTTCATATACAAACCGCGTAGAAACTTCTTTTTTTAAATAGAACGTCACATTTTTCCCATTTGACGTTATAAAACAAGATTTCAACATAATAAAATTAAAAATGTACAAAAGAAAGAAAGAAGAATTTTAAGTATTAACTCTCTAAAAACAAAAATTGTAATCCTTGCAAAATTATTAAATCGCCAATTCGTTTATTAGTAGTATAACAATTCAAAACTTATCAGGACGAAATATTTATTCCCAAACCTGCTTTAGGCCTTCAACAAAATGTAAAAAATCCACTTAAAGGTATTTATAAAATTGATTTAGAAATTTACAACTGGTACATCAGTTAATATTAAAATCCAATGTACCATTTGGTTTGAATTAAAGATGAAATGATTCATTAGGTATTAACATTATATTTTATTCATACATTATTTATATGCTTGGAATGTTTTTATGGATATCTACTCGTATTTAAATTGTCAATATTGACTCCACAATTAATTATGAAAACAGAGTAATATGTTAAATAAATTATCTAAATCTTTTCTGTTGATAAATGTTTATAAATCTTAACTTTCAATAATGTGTTCTTAATTTTCGTGTATTGGTACATTTATCTTACATATATATTTATATATTTGTTAACTGTTTTTATTTTGTTAGTTGGCTTATACTTTTATTACAATGACTTTTTATAGCGGCAGATACCAAAACATGTAAGGGTTTGTTTTATATATATATATATATATATATATATATATATATATATATAAAGTGGGCTAGGACTGACAATAAACAAGTACTATCTACTCATATATGTATGTACGATTATATTTGTTCTTATATGTGTTCCTTTGATAATATATTGTTAGACAAAAACTTATAGAATTAATTTCGTTGTTATGTAAGATGTTATATAACTGAACGGATGTTAATTTTAAGGACGTAAGTCAAAAAATAAAATATTTTGGAAAATCAAAAAACTGTATAAAGCTTTTGCACACAACAAACAAATTCTGTATATAAACACACATACAAAAAGACTAATTTGTCTTTAAAGAACTTTACAGTAGCAAAAGCTTTATACAGTTTCATTTTCCAAAATCTTTTATTTTTGACTTACGTTCTTAAAATTAACATCCGTTCAGTTATATAACATCTTACATAACAACGAAATTAATTCTATAAGTTTTGTCTAACAATATATTATCAAAGGAACACATATAAGAACAAATATAATCGTACATACATATATGAGTAGATAGTACTTGTTTATTGTCAGTCCTAGCCCACTTTCAGTCATTCAAAATTGAAATATAAATACTGTCTAAAATATTATAAACAGATCAATAAAATCATATAATATATGTAATTATATATATATATATATATATTATTATATATATATATATATATATATATATATATAATATATATATATATATTATATATATATATATATATATATATATATATATATATATATATATATATATATATATATATATATATATATATATATATATATGTATGTATAATATGTACCAAAATTAGTATTAAAATAAAAAAGAATAGGGTTTGATAAACATTCGAAAATGTATAAAATTTGTCGTTAAAATACAAAAATAAATCTATAAAAATGAACACCAAATCTCTTCTTAATCTTTCTTAAAATAAAAGAATGAAAATATCTCTAAATAGTAATAATATTTAAAAAAAAAATTTAAAAGTCAGCAATCAAAAGTTGAAAATCGTTCAATTCAAGTAAATTCGTCCTAAAACCTTAAAAGTCTTAAAAGATTTATAAACTTATAAAAATTTAATGGCAAAGCAATTCTAAAATAAAAAAAATTATTTTACTAAGAAGACGAACTCATTCCTGATAAATGGAACGTGAAAAATAAATTGCTATTAATGCAATTAAGATATTTTAAAGAAAGAGTACAATCAACATGCAACTAAAATGAAGTTGAGACTGTTTCTTAGATTTATTTTTGTACTTTAACAATGCATTTTATAGATTTTCGAGTGATTCTGAAACCTTTTTCTGATTGAGATTAATTTTTGTTGTATTATATACACACGTTTCATTAATTTTTTGATGCTCCGAAAAAATCGTAAGAGCATTTATTTTATATAGCTTTATAAATCTGTTTATGGTATTTTAGACAGTATTTATATTAGAATTTTTAATGGCTCCAAACGTGAACTAGGACTGATAGCATATTACTAGTTATATTTATATTGGATCTTCATAACAATAGGTCGTGAGGCACAACTGTCGGTATCGAATTATCGAAATTCCATCCCGAGTTCCTGTAACACAGCTATTTGGAAGTCGGATGTTGGGCATAGCTTGTGGTTAAGGTGTATTGTGTAATGTGGTGGCTATGTTATGGCTAATATAGCTTGTTGCTAAGATGTATTGTGTAAAGTGGTGGTTATATTGTGGCTGAAGTAGTTTGTGGCTAAGACGTATTGTGTAAAGAGGTGACTATATTTTGGCTAATGTAGCTTGTAGCTAAAGTAGCTTGTGGCTAAGGTGTACTATGTAAGGTGGTGGTTATATTATGCTAAGATAGCTTGTGGCTAAGGTGTATTGTCTTAGGTGGTGGCTATATTATGGCTAAGATAGCTTGTGACTAAGGTAGCTTGTAGCTAAGGTGTATTGTATAAGGTGGTGGCTATGTTATGACTAATATAGCTTGTAGCTAAAGTAGCTTGTGGCTAAGGAGTATTATGTAAGGTGGTGGTTATGTTATGCTAAGATAGCTTGTGGCTAAGGTATATTGTATAAGGTAGTGGCTATGTTATGGCTAAGATAGCTTGTGACTAAAGTAGCTTGTGGCTAAGGTGTACTATGTATAAGGTGGTGGTTATATTATGCTAAGATAGCTTGTGGCTAAGGTGTATTGTCTTAGGTGGTGGGTGGCTATATGTTATGGCTAAGATAGCTTGTGACTAAGGTAGCTTGTAGCTAAGGTGTATTGTATAAGGTGGTGGCTATGTTATGACTAATATAGCTTGTAGCTAAAGTAGCTTGTGGCTAAGGAGTATTATGTAAGGTGGTGGTTATGTTATGCTAAGATAGCTTGTGGCTAAGGTATATTGTATAAGGTAGTGGCTATGTTATGGCTAAGACAGCTTGTGGCTAAGGTGTATAGTGTATAAGTGATGTCTATGTTATAACTAATATAGCCTTGTGACTAATATAGCTTGTAGCTAAGGTGTATTGTGTAAAGTTGTGGCTATGTTATGGCTAAGATAGCTTGTGACTAAGATGTATTGTGTAAAGTGGTGGTTATATTGTGGCTGAAGTAGTTTGTGGCTAAGACGTATTGTGTAAAGAGGTGACTATATTTTGGCTAATGTAGCTTGTAGCTAAAGTAGCTTGTGGCTAAGGTGTATATTATGCTAAGATAGCTTGTGGCTAATGTTATTGTCTTATATGGCTAAGATAGCTTGTGACTAAGGTAGCTTGTAGCTAAGGTGTATTGTATAAGGTGGTGGCTATGTTATGACTAATATAGCTTGTAGCTAAAGTAGCTTGTGGCTAAGGTGTATTGTGTAAGGTGGTGGTTATGTTATGCTAAGATAGCTTGTGGCTAAGGTATATTGTATAAGGTAGTGGCTATGTTATGGCTAAGACAGCTTGTGGCTAAGGTGTATAGACTAAGGTAGCTAATGTAGCTAAGATGTATTGTGTAAAGTTGTGGCTATGTTATGGCTAATATAGCTTGTTGCTAAGATGTATGTTATATGTTAGTTTGTGGCTAAGACGTAGCTAATGTAGCTTGTAGCTAAAGTAGCTTGTGGTGGCTAAGTAGCTTAGTGGCTATAAGAGATAGTATTATGTAAGGTGGTAGGTGGTGGCTATGTTATGACTAATAAGCTAAATAGCTTGTGGCTAAGGTGTATTGTGTAAGGTATATGCTAAGGTATATTGTATAAGGTAGTGGCTATGTTATGGCTAAGACAGCTTGTGGCTAAGGTGTATAGTGTAAAGTGATGTCTATGTTATAACTAATATAGCCTGTAGCTAATGTAGCTTGTGACTAAGATGTATTGTGTAAAGTTGTGGCTATGTTATGGCTAATATAGCTTGTTGCTAAGATGTATTGTGTAAAGTGGTGGTTATGATGTGGCTGAAGTAGTTTGTGGCTAAGTTATATTGTGTGAAGTGGTGGCTATGTTATGGCTAATGTAGCTTGTGGCTAAGATGTATTGTGCAAAGTCGTGGCTATGTTGTGGCTATGGTGGCTTGTGACTAAGATGTACTGTATACAGTTGTGACTATATAGTTGCTAAGGTACCTTGTGGCTGAGATGTATTGTGTAAAGAGGTGGCTATAGTGTGGCTAAAGTAGCTTGCGGCTAAGACGTATTTTGTAAAGTTGTTGCTATAATGTGGCTAATGTAGCTTGTGGCTAAGATGTATTGTGTAAGGTGGTGACTATGTTGTGGCGTTGTGGCTAAAGTAGATTGTGGCTAAGGTGTGTTGTGTAAGGTGGTGACTGCGTTGTGGCTAAAGCAGATTGTGGTTAAGGTGTATTGTGTAAAGTCGTATTTATATTTATTGACGCAGATCAAGTCTGAGAAGTGTTGTAATGGTCTAACAATCACGTGATAAAACAAGTAGCTGATTCATTCATTCACGCGTGTGGAAGTTTAATGAATGAAATAGTAATTATTAGTACCAGAGCAGTTCTTACCGTTCCTTTTCTTTGCTGTAACTACCCTTATCCTTTCTGTAACAGTTTATGTAGTTGGCATTATTTCCTTTCAAATCGTTGGAAATCTACTGTATTAATTGCTAGCGTGTAGACAAATAAAACTTATGGAACATCCAGAACAATGACAGTCCATGTGAGTGGGTATCCGTGTAGTATTTCACCAGGTAAATTGTTGCGAAGTGCCACAATTAATTGTGCGCCCCATTGTTAAATGCTCACAATGGATTGGGTTAATTGTGCTTCTGACCGTCCCGCAGCGTCGAGATGTGACACATTCACCAGGTTATTGTTATTTCGCTGCGCTCGTATATCAAATCTGGGTTTACTGTATGAACATTTGTATGCCTTTAAAATGGTCCCAGCGTTTGTCCAATTTATGATAGTTCTGCCTTTATGGATGGTACTAAACTGGACTCCTCGGTGCAGTTTATTGGTGTATAGCAGAGACTACTGCCCGCTTCGCAAGGCAACCCGTATTTCGTGGTTGCTTTTCACTCCCTTTGGTATGCAATTTTGGGTTTGAAATATCGTAACAATCTGAGATGAGAGTATAAAGTTTGAAGATATCCTATATAATACCACTTAAGCATACCTGTTTAAGTAAAGCAACAAAAAATAACGCTTCAGCTATAGTAAACACAATCCTATACCCCTTCCACACACCTGTTTGAGTAAAGCAACAATAAATAACGCATCAACCATAATAAACACAGTCCTATACCACTTCCACATACCTGTTTGAGTAAAGCAACAATAAATAACGCTTCAAGCTATAATAAACATAATCCTACAATACCACTTCCAGCATAACCTGTTTGTTTAAGTAAAGCAACAAAAAATAACGCATCAACCATAGTAAACACAGTCCTATACCACTTCCACATACCACTGTTTGAGTAAAGCAACAACAAATAACGCTTCAGCTATAATAAACATAATCCTACAATACCACTTCAGCATACCTGTTTGTTTAAGTAAAGCAACAAAAAATAACGCTTCAGCTATAGTAAACACAATCCTATACCACTTCCACACACCTGTTTGAGTAAAGCAACAATAAATAACGCATCAACCATAATAAACACAGTCCTATACCACTTACATATACCTGTTTGAGTAAAGCAACAACAAATAACGCTTCAGCTATAATAAACATAATCCTACAATACAACTTCATCATACCTGTTTGTTTAAGTAAAGCAACAAAAAATAACGCTTCAGATATAATAGGATTTTTATATTTGCCAAATACAATCTATTATTACGATGGTAAATATCCGAAATGCTATTATCTTTTCAGACCTTCCATCGTCAGTTACAAACTTTAAACAAAGAAGCTTCAGGTATGTTTGAACACAGGTGAAGAATTTCACCGAACGCAAAGGTAAACGCTAAAGTATTAGTTGTAGTTATGAATCACCTTCAGATTAGTTTAATACATTTCCACTTGTTGCGAAATCAGCCTTTTAATACAAGGTATGTTACGCCACACCCCGTGTCCCGTAGCAGGCATTGCTAAATTGCAAAGTTTCAAGTTCATATCACGTCTTTCTCTAGATGTCCTGCGGACAGTAGAGCAGCCAGAAAAAAAAAAACGGTTACAACCACCTGCAGATAACAGAGAAATTGTGGCAGCCTGCTGAGTTATAAGCTGATAATGCTCAGTCAAACTTCATAGTCAGACATACACCATCATAGAACTCATTCTTGTCTATGTAGAAATTATACACACGAAATATTTTTGAAGATATCTTGTCACATGATGCATTACAATTGTTGTTCATTAAGTTTATTTCATAGCAGTGTTTAAATAATAAATGTTCCGGAGGGGTTCTATGGTACAACTCAAGAGTGCGCTGAAATCGAATCTAGTCGTCGGCTTGGTTTAATAAAAAAATAAAAATGCCTTTATTTCCTAAGCGTTTCTCAGTACATAACTGTTTTTCAGAGTAACTTGCGACAAATGGTATATGCCTAATAACGACTTATCAACTAAATAACAATAACATACATTGCAACACACACACTATAAGAAAGATTACAGAAAACAGCTAAAACGCTATAAATTAAATATTTTAAGGCAAGTCAAAAACAGAAATTAAAATTATGTAAATAAAATTTATAAAAGTTCAAAAACATACAATTTAATGAAAAGATTACTGCTTAATGCGCAAATCCTTTATTAAAATCCACTCTGTATTCTTTTTTTATTCAATGAATACAAATGTAACATGTTAAGCTCTCATACGGTTGTACTCAGTTTTTTGCAAATATATTTATCTTTCTATTTTCTCGTTTCCATCATGGCTACCTATAAGACGAATGTAAAAATATCATCTGAAGTTCCATTCGGAGACATGCACCATCATCGAACTCAGTGCTGCCTATATAGAAATGAATGAAGCTTCATGCCAATTTCAAGTTGGTCTTCAGAAGACAGATGGACATAGATAAAACTTTACTTGCCTTTAGGGAATCCTCTCGTGGTCGGTCACGGTTTGCTAACGCTCAGCTAACTAGCAATATAAAAGAATCACGTGCATTACATTTAACTTTCAGGTGAAATAGTTTCTATATTAAAATATAGAGTTTTCTGCGTTGTAGCCAGTGAAATGGGCAGAATAAAGAGATAAGGAAACAACAAGATAAGGACTTTGGCCAGAAATAGAAGCAGGTGAAGGAGGATCTGTAGCCAGGGCTTAGTTTTAGTCGTAGATATCGGGGTAGACGCATTGTTACTTTCTGTCACGGCGGAGAAGTCTTCGATTCCTTTCTTAGCATCTAATTTACATAAAATCGCGTTGTATTATCGGTTAATGTAGAAGTTTTTTCAGATTTTTCCGTGTTATTTAACATTGTCTTTGATTGTTTTAATGTGTACTGTTCATCTTATTTGAGCCAGTCTAGTTTCCATAAAGTATAATTTCTAATGTTACGACGATATGTTTTATAAAAAATACTCAAATTCCGGCAATGTAACTTATTTAACTTTTATCGAAATTCCCTATTTATTTTAAAATAGTATATTATATTACGTTAAATTAAAAAAATAAAATGTCGATTTTGAAAATGTTGTAGTTTTTAATTGCATTTTAAGAAATATAACATGTACATATTATACAAAAGAAACTTTTAGTTTATAATTACCAATTTATAATTTTATTTTTAGTCGTAAAATTATAGGAGGTATTTAATACGCATCCAAAAGCTATTCAGTTTTATTAATTTCTTATAGATTATTGAGATAAAATATCAAACTTTGTTTTACTCATAATCGTTAAATATTGAAAAAGTTTATACTTAACAAAACAACTCAAAATAGTTTGTGTTTATGTGTATTAATTAGATTTTTTTAATTATACATCTCCCATAATGCTACGATTAAAAATAAAATCGTTCAAAATGCAGAAGGTTTAATATTATTATTAAGGGAAAAACTCAAGATAATTTTATTATAATCGGAGAAAGTATAGTTATAGAAAGACGCACGTTGAATTAAGTGGAAGTACAGCATCTGTTTTGATATTACCATAATATAACAATATTTCTATTCTCGTATATTTAGTACTCGCGCTTTCATGCATACGAGAATGTATGTTTAACATCTCAGATGACCGAACTAAACTATTAGTATCAAATTTAGTGTACAAACGCACTCGATTTATATCTATTTTTAAATTAAAAATATATATTTTTATTCACTATTTTAATCCCATTCCAACAATATTAATTGAATGCATACTAAGATAATTTTTGTAGTAAGCTTTACAAAATTATTTATTTAAAATATCTACTTCGAAAGTTAAAAAGTAATTAACTTTAATGTTTGGATAAAGTACAACAGAAAATATTCGTTTATTACAAATTATATTAGATTACGAATAATACTGTAATGTGCGTCTATTATAAAAAGCCTATTTTCATACAATTAGGCTTGTAATTCTAATAATAATACATCAAAAATGTAATGTTTTATGTATAGTTAACAAAAAATTTATAAATGGTTAACTTAACAATCAATGCTTTTTTTACCACAAAATCACGTTACTTTCCTAAAAGAACTTTAAAATTTTCCTGCATTTTCACAATTTGCAAAAAATTATTGCAAAGAGTTGTTTTTAAGTGTGCTTACATTAGGAAATTGAAAAAGATTGTTCTTTACAAAATTCTTTGTCAGTGTGCCATATTTTGTAAAATATTTGCTCTATATATTGCACTATTGGTTTTGTTTCATTTCATGTACAAGTGATTATGTGCATTTATAAAATGAAGGAGGTATGAGAATCGGTGTACATAATAGTTAAGTTGCTTTTTATTCATTCCTGTTATACTAAAACACTCTCTCCTCTCATCATCTGGCCTTAGAAACATGAATGCACTCCACGGTGCATGAGGTTTCCAGTACGTATGAAGGGTGTACCAGACGGCAGCTGCAATCTAGACTAGACCTGATGCCCACATTGTGTATTGCCACTCATTGCTCTGGTTCTCAGATGGTGACCGCGATAAAGACAGACAGTTCGGGGGCAGCGGTAGGGGTCGTGACCTCTAGTGGGATTGAGGTCGACGCCAGACTGGTCCTGTCCAACGCTACCCCAGCAGCAACGCTCAGCCTGCTACCTCCCGGAACACTCAGCGAGGAGACCACCTCTGCCCTGCAGGCCATTCAGTACGAGTCACCGGTCACAAAGATTAACGGTGAGGAGCTAATATTGAGGTTTTATAACCCAACAATGTGAATGTTGAGGTAATCTCTAGTCCACCTTCTTCTTATTGCAGCATCTGAGATCTGACAAGGTCACAGACTTGACTCCTGCACTCTGCAGTTATGCCTATCTGAAGAGATGGCGCAGACTTGACTCCTGCACTCTGCAGTTATGTCTGTCTAAAGAGATGGCGCAAACTTGACTCCTGCACTCTGCAGTTATGTCTGTCTGAAGAGATGGCGCAAACTTGACTCCTGCACTCTGCAGTTATGTCTGTCTGAAGAGATGGCGCAAACTTGACTCCTACACTCTGCAGTTATGTCTGTCTGAAGAGATGGCGCAGACTTGACTCCTGCACTCTGCACTCTGCAGTTACGAGTATGTCTGTCTGAAGAGATGGCGCAAACTTGACTCCTACACTCTGCAGTTATGTCTGTCTGAAGAGATGGCGCAAACTTGACTCCTACACTCTGCAGTTATGTCTGTCTGAAGAGATGGCGCAATCTTGACTCCTGCACTCTGCAGTTATGTCTGTCTGAAGAGATGGCGCAAACTTGACTCCTGCACTCTGCAGTTATGTCTGTCTGAAGAGATGGCGCAAACTTGACTCCTACACTCTGCAGTTATGTCTGTCTGAAGAGATGGCGCAATCTTGACTCCTGCACTCTGCAGTTATGTCTGTCTGAAGAGATGGCGCAATCTTGACTCCTGCACTCTGCAGTTATGTCTGTCTGAAGAGATGGCGCAAACTTGACTCCTACACTCTGCAGTTATGTCTGTCTGAAGAGATGGCGCAAACTTGACTCCTACACTCTGCAGTTATGTCTGTCTGAAGAGATGGCGCAATCTTGACTCCTGCACTCTGCAGTTATGTCTGTCTGAAGAGATGGCGCAAACTTGACTCCTGCATTCTGCAATCATGTCTGTATGAGGAGATCCAAATAAGTTAGCAACGAAGAAGCTCAAAATGTACTAATAAAATCTTTTCGATATCAGAGACACCTAGACCACAATATTCTGACCAACTCCAGATGCTGCAATAAGAGGAAGGTGAACTGGAGATTAACTCAACATTCACGTTGAATCAAACCTTTCCCACCATAGTTATTTTACTTGCGGGAAATTCGGTTTCCACTGTGCTGAGAGATCGTGTCTAAAAATCGCAACTGTGCACCTGATGAGGCAATGAGAATACCTCTTCACCTAGATTACACTACATTTGTGGTCAAGGTGTCTTTGATGTCCACACATTTTGGGCTTTTTCGCCGTCGACTTTTTTTTAGATCTCTTCAGACAAACATGACTCCAGATTGCAGGAGTCAAGTCTCTGATCTTGTCAAATCCCAAATTTTGCAATAAGGAAGTTGAACTGGAGCGGAACCAAACATCCACATTGAATTAACCCTTCCCACCATATAGCTACGTTATGTGTAGAAAACCCAACAAGGTTTAGATATTCCACCAATTATCTTATAATTCAAACAGGACGAAAGAGACACATTCTAGTGTGTCTAGAAAATAGATTGTACTCAGAGACACAAAACAATCTCTCAACAGATCAAGAAGTGCACGTGATCTTAATCCGGACGAGAAGTGGCTCAAACAGCTTACACGGATTAAGATATGTGGCTTTTATCTTATCGTTTAACAGCCAATTTGTTAACGTTTAACAGATAAATGTGAAATAAATGGGATTGCTTGTTGAGGATTTCACATTATTCATTGTTCCTAAGGTAGAAAGAAGTACGTAGATTTTGTGACGCCTGAACTATTGGGATTTATATGGACTCAATATATATTCGAAAAATAATTTGTGAAAAGCATATGAGATGTTATACAAGTATGTATTCCTTTTTGTGTTTTTGTCATCGATAACGAAATTATTTATTTCAAATTTGAATGACCGCCGTATTTAAATGAAATGGCGTACCAAGGTGGTCAACAACCTAGACAAAATATTTATTTTTGCAGTATTTGTTATTATTTCAATATTTTTTAGTCGAAAAACCTAAATACTACAATTGATAATGATATTACTATCACAATTCAACGGTAATGATGTTATAATCAGCTTATTAGAGCAACAAATTAAAACAACGGATTGTTCTGGTCACAAGCGGTGTTGTCACATAATGACACTTAATATTGTTCAGTACTTTGGCTTTGTAAACGCTAATTATCTCCCTTCTTTATCAACGGATTATCTTAAACTTGGCACCTTTGGATTTTTAATTGAATTGCTTAAATAAAATATGGTGACTGTAATATTGTATTATACAAAATTTTTTATAGTCACTATTTTGAACATAAAACTATTTTTTCTTTTTTTTTCTGGCAACAAACCATTCTAAAATTAAGTATAGTCAAGTGAAAGAAAACAAAACAACGGCTGTTTTGGTGTTAATATGTTTTTCGGATGTGATGGTTTGATTTATCTTTAATAAAACGTCAATACACGAAAAGATTGGTAGAGAGATCTGGGACGCTATGAATATTAATAAATTTTTGTACTATAATTTAAAACAAAAATAGAATGTGACGCTATTTTTTAGTGATACCAATTTACAACCACATTGCAACTGTTTGGTACAAATTAGTACACAGAATCGTACACAAACCATGAGATTTAGGATTCAAAGATATAATGAAACTAACAATATCCTGGGCAACGTTTCGAACTCTATTTGGCTTAAGTCCTTAAATGCTTTGCGCCATGCTGAAACCTCAAGTCTACTTCTTATGTCTCAAAACTAAAAATCAGAATCATTCTAGAAATTGCACGAACTGCCTAAGAAAAGTCTGTAAGCAAGAAAGTAACCAGATCATTGTTTGCAATGACTGCAAAATCTAAAAAAGTAGATTTAATTTTCAAATTTGGATTTTTTCAACAAACAAATACATCTAACTTTAGATGTAAAATTTGAAACAAATACATTTCTATAGTATTATTAATTGTACTAATAGGAGACTAAGGCTATCCCTATGAATACAAAGAGGGAAGATTCCTCGTTAAATAATAAATTTTTAAAGCTAAATCCAAATGTTATGCATGTATACAATTTTATTACTAAAATTTGTTGTTTTTCAATAACATGTTTAAAAATGAATAAATGTTCTTTATTTTACTTCAAATGTACTCGTATGCAACAGTAAGATGTACAATGATTGTGGAAAAAAGTTTGTGTTGTCTTACACGTGAGCCTTTAGTTATAAACATAATTTTGTTTACTATTGACCCAAACGAGGTAGTCTAGTCACAAAATTTCATCAAGGCAGTAAAATATACTAATCGTCAATGCAGATTAACAGAGTTTTTGTTACCAAGAAGACCACAGTTGAAATAATTTATACAATTTAATTTAAAAACCTTCAGATTGCACTGTATGAGATAAACATTTACGATTCAGTTATAATTTTCTAGGAAGACGTCGAGTCAGTTTTTAAGAAAGTAACTTAGTTTTTTGTCGTCTGTGACTCGGAGTAAGGATTTGTGATAGTGTATAATCACTTACCGATAAGATAAGGATCATATTGAGGTATTGCTGAATTACTGGAATGACCACTAGTGTGATGCCATGGAAACACTAAACACAACAAAACATGTTATTTCCTTATCTTAGGTTTCGAAAATCCTTTTTAAAAGGTCGATAAAGATAAGATTTATATGCATTTGACTACGTTCAGTATATTTATGTAATTCGTACAGTTGTATACAGTTAATCATTTGCATAACGTAATACCGTTAATGATCTTTTAACAATAATAAAGTAAGGTTTGGAATAATATCAAATATTTTTAAAACTTGTATTTATTATATAAAAAAAAAGAAATGTTGCCAACTTCTACGGCTTATAATTGTAAACGTGTAGTTTTTGGAAGACATATTTTTACAATTTTTCAATAATTAGGATGATTGACAGTATACTGGCTCATAATCGTGGTCGGTTTTTCCTATTTCCGTTTTTTTATTCTTGTTCCTCTTTCGTTCCAGCAGTATCCAATTAAGGGCATATAAGACATGGAATACGTGAGCGGTGGCCAGTGACAGGCTCGAACTTACATCTAGTTATTAGTTAAAAAACGCTAAAACCTGGTTTACATAAAGTAAGCTCGGCATAATTGAAAAATTAATAATTTCTTGTGTTAAAAATGCAAATTTGTTTGGAATCTGCTCAGATTTGAAATATTTTAATGTGTATTCTATGAGACATAGAGATACTTATTTTTTGTCTTTTGCGAAAACGCTTCTTACACTGTTGTTTGATGTCTAAATTTGAAAAGAAAAATTTTCTGAACACTGGACGAATTACCGCCCATATACGGGAAGAATGATTATTTCAATTTTTAAATACGATCCTCGAAGTCTGAAACTTTCAATAAAGTTTGGCAAAACCGAATCTGCTCCGTAGTTCTGGCGACAAACGACAAATATCTCTCGAGATAGGTGCAGAAAATGTATAAAAATTCTAGAAGTTTCTTCAGGAACGATTAAGGTATTAAAAATATAATTTCCAGGGTAAACATGATGAATTAATCTTGTCATATTTGGACGATAATTGCTATGACATTTAGATGACGCATAACCGTGAAAAATCCGCTAAAAATCTCAAACATATTTGTTCATTAACATTTTTCTCAGAATTCATGAATACATATTTTTTTATACACAGAGACGCATCAAAGTGAATACGATATTTACCAAGTTTTAATTGTTATAGAAATTCTATTTTTTAAATGGCCGAATTGATATTAGAAACGTAATCGAATGACCGTTATCTAAGTGAACTAATCGTTACTAATCGATTCGGCCAATCGTTTACACTAGTCGAGTTTACACTATACCGTATAATAATTTATCAATTTACCCTACTAGTCGACTAATGTAAATAACTTTTCCCGTCCAGATTAATAAAATATCTTACAATGTGACGTATTAATGTATATCATTATTTTATTTACTCCACTGACCTTGAGCGCGGAAAAGTTTCTAAATCTAAATCTGTAATTTGTTTTCTTACATAAGACAACAAAAGATATTTACGTTGGATACAATTAGAAACTATGGTGCAGAGATGAAAAGAAAGGTGAAACAGTGTTACGACATCAATCAAAGACTGGTGGCGTCACAAGTCCGGTTGGACACAATTAGAAACTATGGCGCAGAGATGACAAGAAAGATGAAACAGTGTTGTGACATCAATCAAAGACTCTGGTGGCGTCACAAGTCCGGTTGGACACAATTAGAAACTATGGTGCAGAGATGAAAAGAAAGGTGAAAGAGTGTTGTGACATCAATCAAAGACTGGTGGCGTCACAAGTCCTGTTGGACACAATTAGAAACTATGGTGCAGAGATGACAAGAAAGATGAAACAGTGTTGTGACATCAATCAAAGACTCCGGTGGCGTCACAAAGTCCGGTTGGTCTTATTGGTAGAAAACTTTTGTTCTTCTCGAAAGTTCCGATCTTGGAAACAAATAAAATGTGTATAATGGTTCTTACAGCAACCGGAGAAACTACTTTTTCTCACAGTTCTTGTTATTGTGCTGGAATCTTCTAAATGTAGAAATTTTATTTTATTTTCTGAAATAATTTTACAGTATTATCCAAATACAGGTTTGATAAAAGTGGTTACATGAAATTTCAATAGTGAATAAACTTAAAAACACCCTATAAAAAATAGTAGTAAACATTTGTATGTTACAGTTCTTTGAGACATCAGTTACAATTTTGTTATTTAATCAAATAAGAAGCCATACTATATAGTCTTGTATTAATCACAGAACGAAAATAAAGTCTGAATAATGTAAATAAAGTAAAACTATTGTTACGAGTTGACACATTTTCCTAAATAAATGACATAAAAATATAATTACTCGTACATTGCCACCACAATTTTCACTGTTCTATTTATAGGAGATTACATTAAAACCAGATTGTAATAAATATCTAGATAAAGTACATGAATACCAGAACAATGGAAACGATGCTGCGGAATTATGATTTTTATTATATTAGATCTCAACTCCTACGTAATATGCAGGTTTGTAAACACCACCTTTATTTACCTTAAGAGCAAAGAAAATCCTGAAGGCAATTTAAAATTAGTACTACAGTAGGCAATAATTCACAATTTTAATTTAGAAACTCAACATCTACAGAGGCTGGAGCTTTCATTAGAACATTATTTATTCAGTCAAGAACAAGATTTGCAATTCTAAGATCTTATTAAGCCTCAACAGCCTGATTAATGTCGTTACCTGATTATTTAAATATGACCTTCCTCAGCGAAATGTGTAGCTTACTCTGTGTGAACTGTGTAGACCTACATGTCCATCCACACAGTAACTACAATACACCAAACAGCCTGATTAATGTCTTTACCTGAGTATTCAAATATGACCTTTCTCCGGCAAACTGTGTAGCTTACTCTGTGTGAACTGTGTAGAGCTACATGTCCATCCAGACAGTAACTACAATACACCAAACAGCCTGATTAATGTCTTTACATGTCTGATCTTAGAGCTACATGTCCATCTAGACAGTAACTACAATACACCCAAAAGCCTGATTAATGTCGTTACCTGAGTATTCAAATATGACCTTTCTCTGTCAAACTGTGCAGCCTACACAGTGCTTAAACTGTCTAGAGCTACATATCTATCCAGATAGTAACTACAATACACCCAATAGCTTATTAATGGCCTTACCTGAGTATTCAAATATGACCTTTCTCTGTCAAACGGTGCAGCCTACACAGTGCTTAAACTGTCTAGAGCAACATATCTATCCAGATAGTAACTACAGTACACGCAATAGCTTATTAATGTCCTTACCTGAGTATTCAAATATGACCTTTCTCTGTCAAACTATGCAGCCTACACAGTGCTTAAACTGTCTAGAGCAACATATCTATCCAGATAGTAACTACAATACACCCAATAGCTTATTAATGGCCTTACCTGAGTATTCAAATATGACCTTTCTCTGTCAAACTGTGCAGCCTACACAGTGCTTAAACTGTCTAGAGCAACATATCTATCCAGATAGTAACTACAGTACACGCAATAGCTTATTAATGGCCTTACCTGAGTATTCAAATATGACCTTTCTCTGTCAAACTGTGCAGCCTACACAGTGCTTAAACTGTCTAGAGCAACATATCTATCCAGATAGTAACTACAATACACCCAATAGCTTATTAATGGCCTTACCTGAGTATTCAAATATGACCTTTCTCTGTCAAACTGTGCAGCCTACACAGTGCTTAAACTGTCTAGAGCAACATATCTATCCAGATAGTAACTACAATACACCCAATAGCTTATTAATGGCCTTACCTGAGTATTCAAATATGACCTTTCTCTGTCAAACTGTGCAGCCTACACAGTGCTTAAACTGTCTAGAGCAACATATCTATCCAGATAGTAACTACAATACACCCAATAGCTTATTAATGTCCTTACCTGAGTATTCAAATATGACCTTTCTCTGTGCAGCCTACACAGTGCTTGAACTGTCTAGAGCTACATATCTATCCAGATAGTAACTACAGTACACCCAATAGCTTATTAATGTCCTTACCTGAGTATTCAAATATGACCTTTCTCTGTGCAGCCTACACAGTGCTTAAACTGTCTAGAGCTACATATCTATCCAGATAGTAACTACAATACACCCAATAGCTTATTAATGTCCTTACCTGAGTATTCAAATATGACCTTTCTCTGTGCAGCCTACACAGTGCTTGAACTGTCTAGAGCTACATATCTATCCAGATAGTAACTACAGTACACCCAATAGCTTATTAATGTCCTTACCTGAGTATTCAAATATGACCTTTCTCTGTGCAGCCTACACAGTGCTTGAACTGTCTAGAGCTACATATCTATCCAGATAGTAACTACAGTACACGCAATAGCTTATTAATGGCCTTACCTGAGTACTCCAATATGACCTTTCTCTGTCAAACTGTGCAGCCTACACAGTGCTTAAACTGTCTAGAGCTACATATCTATCCAGATAGTAACTACAGTACACGCAATAGCTTATTAATGGCCTTACCTGAGTACTCCAATATGACCTTTCTCTGTCAAACTGTGCAGCCTACACAGTGCTTAAACTGTCTAGAGCAACATATCTATCCAGATAGTAACTACAATACACCCAATAGCTTATTAATGGCCTTACCTGAGTATTCAAATATGACCTTTCTCTGTCAAACTGTGCAGCCTACACAGTGCTTAAACTGTCTAGAGCAACATATCTATCCAGATAGTAACTACAATACACCCAATAGCTTATTAATGTCCTTACCTGAGTATTCAAATATGACCTTTCTCTGTGCAGCCTACACAGTGCTTAAACTGTCTAGAGCAACATATCTATCCAGATAGTAACTACAATACACCCAATAGCTTATTAATGGCCTTACCTGAGTATTCAAATATGACCTTTCTCTGTCAAACTGTGCAGCCTACACAGTGCTTAAACTGTCTAGAGCTACATATCTATCCAGATAGTAACTACAATACACCCAATAGCTTATTGATGTCCTTACCTGAGTATTCAAATATGACCTTTCTCTGTGCAGCCTACACAGTGCTTAAACTGTCTAGAGCTACATATCTATCCAGATAGTAACTACAGTACACGCAATAGCTTATTAATGGCCTTACCTGAGTACTCCAATATGACCTTTCTCTGTCAAACTGTGCAGCCTACACAGTGCTTAAACTGTCTAGAGCTACATATCTATCCAGATAGTAACTACAATACACCCAATAGCTTATTAATGGCCTTACCTGAGTATTCAAATATGACCTTTCTCTGTCAAACTGTGCAGCCTACACAGTGCTTAAACTGTCTAGAGCTACATATCTATCCAGATAGTAACTACAGTACACCCAATAGCTTATTAATGGCCTTACCTGAGTATTCAAATATGACCTTTCTCTGTCAAACTGTGCAGCCTACACAGTGCTTAAACTGTCTAGAGCAACATATCTATCCAGATAGTAACTACAGTACACGCAATAGCTTATTAATGGCCTTACCTGAGTACTCAAATATGACCTTTCTCTGTCAAACTGTGCAGCCTACACAGTGCTTAAACTGTCTAGAGCAACATATCTATCCAGATAGTAACTACAGTACACGCAATAGCTTATTAATGTCCTTACCTGAGTATTCAAATATGACCTTTCTCTGTCAAACGGTGCAGCCTACACAGTGCTTTAACTGTCTAGAGCTACATATCTATCCAGATAGTAACTACAGTACACGCAATAGCTTATTAATGGCCTTACCTGAGTACTCAAATATGACCTTTCTCTGTCAAACTGTGCAGCCTACACAGTGCTTAAACTGTCTAGAGCTACATATCTATTCAGATAGTAACTACAATACACCCAATAGCTTTATTAATATTTTTACCTTAGTATTAAAGTCTAATATTTCTCAAGTAAACTGTGTTAATATCTCCTAATCTATTACACAAAACATAAACCCTTTTAGAGTATCATCTTAAGTCCACATGATTATTGTTAAGGGACCGGGTAGATAGAATTTTGGTATATACTTGTTATCTATTGTGGGTAAACAAAATCTTAGAGCTAGAATCGAATCTAAATAAAATAACTCAAATATGTCGTATAGTGAGCAGTACAAAACATCTTCTTGCTGTAATATCTGAAAGTTATTCAGTATTCATGAACCTGAACTCTTATGACGGTTATCTGAAATAATGTTGTTGCTCCTGATATTACAGTATTTATATTAGTAACTTTATTAATGAAATTATTGATTAAAGCAACAGGAACTTTCTGGACATTTCCCGTCGTTCAGTAATTCAGAAAAGTGTAAAAATCAGCTGTGTCAAATATTATAGTTTTTTCATTCAGAGATTGTATTTAATTTGCATTAAAATGGTTAACTGTTTAAATGTGTTCGCACATTTTGAGCATTATGACTAGTTATGTGGTTCTGATTTAGACAAACCCTCTTCATCTATCTTTATCACACTCCTAAACTCTGAACCACTTGCAGAATTGTGAATTACGTAGAACCCCTCATATCCGGCCTCGGTTTTACCGCACCTCGGTTTATCCGGCCACTTCCCGGAAGCCAATATCGAAATTTATTTACCACGGCTTGCAGACGCGCAGTTGCACGCACTAGTCTCCCACGACTCTTGCGTTATTTTGGTGTATCTATTTGTTTACATTTTCCTGTGTTGTCCTCAGTTGAGCTAATAGGTTTAACCTGTAAACAGTTCGTTGATTATTTCCAGTGCGGTTAGTGCAGTACAGTACAATTGTTTTGTTTCGTCAAGTGCTGTGAACTGTAGGTTGGTTTATCCGGCTGAATCGTTATCCGGCCAAGGGCTCGGTCCCGTGGTGGCCGGATATGAGGGGTTCTACTGTAGTTTGAATTAGCGTTTGAAATATTCTCCCTTTTCCTCTAGGCTTTGCAAGGGGTGGTAGTTTGGGCCCTACACATACAGTATATAACACTGCATTATATTTCCCTACACATGTCTGAGTTAATATGTCCTAGACGTCACTATCATTTCATTCGCTTTTAATTTGATATTGATATTTATTAAGTATTAAATACATTCCTATTTACAAAATCTAAAATCCATTTGAATCCAGAAGCATTTAATGATAATACGTTTTAATGTTGCATCGATATTTAGAATTAGAGTAGCGTAAAACTGAAAACCGTAAATATTGTACCGGAAGAATATTCCGGGAACAAGATTTCCGGGAAGTGGTGACAAAATGGACGTAGTGCCAGACTCGATAGCTCAACATCAATCTCCCACTCCCAAGAACTCGGAGAGTGACACGTTCATTTCGTGGCTAATGGAAATATCTCTCCGCGGATGCATCTCTAGCGTCTCATCCATTAACTGTGGTGATTACGTGTGAATCACTCCGCAATTTGTTGACACACTGCACTTTAGATGAGAGATGCGGTGATGATCAATTTTACAATTTGAGTAGACGATTTGTTTTGTGAGTAATAATAATAAGTCTACGATTTGGAGGAATTAAGTGATCTAAAATAACAAGGAAAAGTGTAGAAGTTCAACATTTACTATTTTTGGATGTGTCACCAATTTATAAGCCAAGTCGTGGTAATAGCTGTGGAACAAAGACGTTATTATTTTCATTTTGCCTTATGTATATAGCTTTAAAGAGTAATGTAAGGTGTATAAAGTAAAGTCGTAGACTAAACTGGAAATAAGAACTCTCCAATATAATACCTAATATCAGGTTTTTCCCTTTATAATTAAACTCTGCTAAACAACCCCTTTATAATAATAATGTACTTCTTGAGCTATGCTTACGTTACATTTTTATGCCGAACTCCTTGTAGACCATCCTCTATTGGGTGTGAAGAGTCACTAACTACCTTAAAAACTAGTTCTTAAGTCCAGTATTCATTTAATACGTTTAAATTTCACAACTTGAGGTCGCATTTGTGGCATTGCACTCTACTAATAAAGACCTTTAATTTGATGCATTACTCGATCTATGCTCTCGTTTAAGATTTCCTTCTGACTCCTTGCAAGCCATCCCCTTATATGAAAAAATGGTAGCTACTTAAAAAAGTAGATTTATAGATGCAGTAATGAGGTGCCAAATTTTATTGCTTTACCTGTAATCGTACGGGAATTAATAAGTCCGTGCGGGGCTCTTTTAACACCCTATATATTGCCAAGTAAGTGGTTAAAGCTTTTAAATAATTTTCAGTGAAGAAAACTATGTACATAGCTATGGCTTGTATGTTTAAATTATTGTTTGTAAAGAAAATCGGTGAAGACTAAACAAACACATTTGTAGAGCAAACTTGTAAACTATTTAGCATAATCTCCAGACAAATATATACTAACAACACTCTAAATGTTTATTTATTTTTCAGCCTATCTAAAATACTATATATATATATATATATATATATATATATACATAACGTGTTAATATCTATGAAAATTTCGACATACACCCTATCTGTGGTTCCCCGTAGCGGTCGTCATTGAGTTATCTTCCCAATCTGGTGAAGTGTGGGGGATATTGTTTTAATCCATTCAAACTAGATTGAAATAGAAATAATAATGTGTTTTTGAAAATTATATCAGATTACTTGATGCAATGAGGCTGTTTTAATAGAGGGTAGAAATTATTAATTTCTAGTCGTAAAATGTCCATCTTTGATTTTATAGTCTCCTGCTATAAATAAATCGGTTTTAAGGTTACAGAAACCACTCTCGCAAGAGAGCCAAGGATGAGTAACTAGAGATTTAAATCGACATCTGGGTATATTTGAACAACATTTTGAAGTGGTAAGGTTTTTCCGAGGAGCAGTGAACCGTATTAAATACATTTCTAACCGTATTACATAGATTTCGAACCGTATTACATAGATTTCGAATCGTATTACATAGATTTCGAATCGTATTACATAGATTTCGAATCGTATTACATAGAAATCATATCGTATTGCATAGATTACGAACAGTATTACATAGATTTCGAATCGTATTACATAGATTTCGAATCGTATTACATAGATTTCGAATCGTATTACATAGAAATCATATCGTATTACATAGATTTCGAACCGTATTACATAGATTTCGAACCGTATTACATAGGTGTCGAACCGTATTACATAGATGTCGAGTCAGCGCGAAGGGCGAGAGTACGAGTATATACACTGCTGAACAGGTGCTCGAGATCTTCAAACAGTTACATGATGGCGGGGGTCGACCAACAATCAATTATGTAGGAAATAATTTTCTCTGTGTACTTTTGCGCAGAGGTTGGAGAGCCTCATGAATCCAATGTGGCCTTGCTATGGGAAGGGAGATAAGTTTTTATGTGCATTTGTTTATTGATAAAGATACAACAGTAATTGATGTTGAAATATAAGGAAACAGATTTCAACTAGAAGATGTTAAACATCAATTTTAATATTTGTTAGGCTTAACCGATAAGAATGTAGAATTGTCTAAGATAAGGTAAGATCATTGATAAAATAAGAATAGGTAAACAAACTAAAAGTTATTTTCAACATTAATAGTAATGTAATGATGAAAATATTTCTTTATTAAGACAATTTAGAAAAGTACTTTACGTGCAAGTTAATAATTGACTCTTATCAAAGTTACATCATATTGGCTGTCTCAACGTGTTGATATATTTAGATAATTTTGATTATAGGAAACTTTTGGGGACAACAGGAAAAATATGTAAATTCTCGGTACAAACGTAAAAGATTAACGTGAAAACTACTAAAACGTTAAACTCATACGTTATTGAAAGTTAAAGCAGACTATTGCCTATTATAAAAATGTAATAAATATTAAAATCATTTGGCAGGTATTTGGCCTTCCGAACAGAGGTTAGTTTGCTTATTTAATCACATATGATATGTGACAGAACCGTCAAATGCAAAATAACTGAATTGTAAATGTAGGTATAGACAGAAATTGAATTATTCCAGCCCTTCGGGCGATAGGCTTCGTAAACGCTCGGCTAAGAAATTAAAGTGTTATTTGTTAAGTTGTTAAATTAAAGTGTGTGTTGTTTTTTTAATGTAACTTATTTATCCAAAACAGTAAAAGACAGTATTGCAACAATAATATTGCAGTTCGTCCCTAAAAAGTCCCTGTGAGATCATAATGAATGAGACTCTTAAATTGTAATGATCGAGGATAAAGGAAATCATTTGTCAGGGCCAGACAGTTATTTGATTGGAGCTTCAAAATCACGAAGCTCATCACATCGTAGGTAATGGGATATTTTACCTCCTTGTGACAGAATTGGGGGAATTCGCTGAAAGCTTTTTACCAATCAGACGCAAACGTTTCTGATTGAGTGACACATTTTTTTACCTTTTACCGCTCCAACACTCATCAGTACCGACATCCTCTGCGCAGCTGACTGTCGGCATCGTTTGATGTTTCTCTGTTATTGTATTGTAGATTACACCTTGTTCATACGACGGCAAGAGAAATTAAGTAATTTAGAGTGCGAAAAGGAAATATATCTGAGTCTTACTACTTTATAAATCATTATTCATCAATATATTGTAGGTTCATGTAATATATTTGTTTACTTTCAAATCCATGAACAAGGTCTAAACTAAATGAAAGGAAATAACCAAACGCATGTATTAAAGAGGCAAATGTAGGGATATCAAGTCCTCTCTACCGCTCAACCTCATATCATCAACACCATATTTATAATAGTTTAAATAGTCAGTCGTAGGTGGTTGGTCGGTGAATGCAGACCTATTGTGACCTGTACTCTGTAGTTCAGTTTGAATAATTAGTGTTGTGTTTTGTTTTTTATTATGTGCATGTTTTAGAGTTAGTGAAGTGGACACACACCATGGTGGTTGTGATTCCTGACTTATGCGTATCACAACGCTCTAGTATGATTTATTTATTTTAACCTAGTTTGTAATTATTATGTGTTAGGTTAGTTAGTTACCCGAAGAAGAGATCAGATTGCCGATCTCGAAACGTAGTGATAATGATGTTTTGTATTACTGAATGATGGCAAATTCCCGGAAAAAAATCTTGTTTCCTTTACAATAGTTTGGTACAATTGTGGTAGATTATATAAAATTAAATTGAAAGGCAAGAAGCAAAAAAACATTCAGCCACTCTAATTACCCATTGACCATATGACCGAAACAAGCAGCACCACCCGTCACCCCCACAGGCCTCCCAGCAGCAAGCCCCTAAACCCCTAACCAAGTATGAGTCTTGATGAGCATCACCTTAGCATTGAATGACAAGTAAAATGTAGACCGCTTCAAACCGTGGACGCAAGCGAAAACTCTTCTGCCTGTCATCGTAGCTTGTTCAGTGTAAATCGCTCTAATGTAAAAGTAAAAGGTACAGGGAATTTTGTTTTACTACGCGAAGTTAGGGCTAAGAAGCCCTCTCTAATACTTAGATGAGGACCAACGACTGTTATTAGGCTGAATGCAAGAACCTGATCCATCAACGGTATCGTATGGAAGGAGAAGCCATGCACGATGTTGCTTGACTCGGTTATCTTGCGAGAATTACCATAACTGCTGCCCTATTAGCCAACGGTGTCTATCCATCTGATTTACTTTAACACCCCTCAACCTGTGAAACACAAAGAGCTGATGCTTTGAGTGGTTAGGGTTTCTCCTCAAAATTATATGAAAAATAATGCGGTAATTTGAAGATTTTAAACTATTCCTATAGTCCCTAAATATCATAAAAGGCAAATCCTTCAGGCATTTGTGATAGACCCTCTACGATTTTATTCATTTCATTCTGATTTGTGATGTGTACTGTCTGGAGGGATCTTTATCGTTTTCGCCATTGGAGTGAAAGATGCTGACGCAGCCCTCACTGCAGGTCGTTTCAGAACATTCGAAAACTAAAATTACCTTATAATGTTGTTTAAACAAACATAAAGACTGTTTCTATGGTTTTCAATTCTACTTAGTGGTTTTAGATCTGACACTGATGAACAAAAAACATCACTCATGATAGTTCCAATCACGTGACAGGATACAGTTCTAGAAGGCCTGATAGAGCTATCAAATATAATCATTTCATCTGCAAAGGTGTGTTCTGCAGAATAAAAATTGAAATTCGTAGCCCAACTGGCAGATTTCAACTACGCTATTTTTTCAGCGATAATACATTTTATAGTTTGTCTGATAACGCTGTGAAACAGATTTTCAGTAGTACTGTAATTATTAATGTACTCGTATGACATTGTTTTAGCATTAAATAGCAGTATTGAAAAAGGCTTTCAGAAGTGCGAGCACTTATCAAATTTGGACCTAAAAGTAGAATTCATTGTAGATTGATTTAAAAATAATGCATTTAAGCTAAAAATATCATCATCCATTACAGGATCGATTAACAATGCCAATTTAACTTAAGTTTTTCACTCTACTGTATATTTTGAGACATTAAGAAACACACAAAGGCTGAGCCATTATTAATAATCTTATTTTGTTGAGAATGCCTCGGTAAGATGCCACAAATCTGTTCTGGACAACAGTCTAATAGACGCTAATTTAATGGAGGACTGTTCAGTTTTCGTAAACATCTCGCCGACTAGGAGTGTTGTCGACGTCGAGTCTATTGGAGGTAATTGGATTCCGTATTAGTGCAGCCTCCGCGTGCAATACTCTATCGAGAACTGAATTTGTTTGCGAGCGTCAGTAACTACAACGGTGTTTGGGAATATCTCATCAAAAACGGATTCTCAATGTGCGGAAGCTCATCCAGTGGATAGTTTCATAATAACCATGATCAATCTATTTCATGCTTTGAGACCCAATAGCCGTGACTCTCCGCAATTAAGATGGCATTGGAGGATGAATTACTCATCAAGAACATGACACGTTTGGCATGTTTGAATAATTTCAATAACAAATTAAGCATTAAGGGCCATATCAATGGCTTACTTGGCCCTTTATATTTGATCCGTTTAGTACTCCGATATTGAAAATCAACAACAATATAAGTCATTAGAATAGTATTAGTGAAACGCAAATAAAATATTTATTAATGTATAAGTTTCACATATATAAACGAATAAACCTTATCTTTGTATGATAATATACAAGTAAGTCAACTTTAACGGTGAACATGTCGGACACTGAGGCTGTTTCTGAAACATCAGGAAACTCGATTTAGAAAAAGGCACGCTTTAATTGAGTAAATAACGAAAGAAGCCCTAACGACAGCTCGCTGCGAAAATAAATTAAAGAAAGAAACTTCACGCCAGAGCTGATGATGACTAAAGCGGCGGAGAGTGATTTGAGTAATTAATGAGACACCATGATGGCATTACAATGAGAATTTCACTAGAGTTTTTAATAAAAACTTAGTAACATTACTTTCATTAAGCGTTCTATAATGGAACCTTCGCATCTCACTTGGAGACAGTCTCATTGTATTATTTCCACTGGTCTGAATAAAATTATATATAATGTCCAAAAAACATAACATTCGTCATTCAATTGTGAAATTAAAGTTTGAGATAGTGAAATTAATATATTTCTATCGATTGCTGGGGTTGCGTATCATTAACAATGGAGTCAGCTGTTTTGTCTGCTGTAAAAAAGCTGAAATGAACCACAGTCTCTGATGATCAGCAATACGGTGGTAGCTTCATTACTCGTCTGGATCGAAGGGAACGTATGATGACTATTAAATGACTTTAGGAATGTCTGGTGAAGACATTAATATTTATCTTGGTTGGATGGTGACTAAAGTCCGGGAGCGCTTGTGCTAGTTTTTCATCTTTACTACATTATATTTTTATATTGCAAATTTATAAAATATTGAAAACTTTGGAAAAACAATATGACACGATAATCTATGGTACTTCATGAATTACCTCTGTTCGGAAATAATTAAGGTTGCCGAAATATATGCCTGCTGACTTTCTACACGAACGTATTCTGTAGACTTGGCGTTCATTTTCCGATTTCCATAATCCATGGTAGATGCTTCGTAGGTTTACAAAGCTTATATAAGCTATAGTCGGCATCACAGTGGTGTTCAATTCATGGAGGGTGGAGATTGGAGATTAGAATGTCTTTTCTCATGATTATGGAGCTATTTTAAAAGTAACAGCAGAGTAAGTTTGGAAATTTGCTTCCCTTGGAATTCCTCAGGGGTTCTGATAAGATTACGACACGATGGATATGACATTTGGATTTTCAGCAACAATCCGATTATCATCATATATTAGTGATTGCAATTCTTGTGATGCGGGGTTATCATTTTCCTGAGTGAAAGAATCTGGAAGCAACACGGTGGTTGGTTCTGACTCATGTGCACAATGTCGCGTCATAGTGCATGACTCCGTCACGCGCGTCATTTGGCGCCACAAAGCGTGGATTTATGAAGAACTTTAGTAGATGATAAATGTCAACCAGATCTGAGAGATATTGTGGAATCGAGTCCGTACACCTCTTTTACTCGGGAGAGTTGGGTAAATTTAAGGGGGTCACTATGACAATCGCCCATTTGATCTCTTCTTTCCGGATACTAATATAAAGTTGTTTATAAACAAGAGAGGTAAAAGGAAGGAATTTTGTTTTAATAGCGTAGTTTAGATGATCAACTAAAGCATCGTTGTGCATGGCTGTTCATTGGATGGATGACCGCAGAATGATATTTTCCTTTCAAGCAATACCTCCGCATTGGTGGTGCTTTTGAATTGTAATTAAAGCCGTCTCGCACAAAATTAATACTTTTGGCAAATCTTCCACGAGTGTGACAAATCGCAAAGCAAACACTTCAATTTTTTACTTACCCGATAGCAATTTCTTTTTAAAATTTTTTCATAATTTCGTAGTTGATTACTAAATTATTATATCGGTATCTTCAGAGTCATGATGCTACAGGTGGTTTATGGATGAAGCAAAGTGAGGTACAAGTAAACATTTCAATGTATCGGGCTATATCCGTAAACGTGAGAAATAAGGCGATAGATGGATTGTTTGGTTTTGCAAACGAAATAAGGATTAAAAAGTCAATCTGTTGAACTTAGTATCTATTGTGGCTACCAAAATATGTTATAAACACTTTGTATTGTGTATTTAAAGTGCCAACAACAGCTAACAGTAACACAAGTTTATTATATTATATAAATTAAAATATATTTTTAATAGTAATACTGGTCCATATTTATTGAATTTTCAAATTCTAAATAATCACGAAGCTTCTAATAAAGGAGAATATTTAATAGTGTTTCCAACATTATTTTTATTGCAAATAAATGTACAAGCAAAAAATTTACTTAAAACATACTTTTTTATATATATAACAAAAATTAAATTTGTTCAAGTGGGGGGAGGGGGGTAGTCTAGAATGCGAATGCAATCTTAAGTTATGCAGTATAGTTACACCATAGAAAGATTCCTATGCAATCTTACCCTCTTACTAGAAGCATTATTAATATGCTCACATTCCATAATGAGTGAATATCTTACAAACAATGGATTCCAACCGTCCATAATCACAGTGTATACGGTTTTTAACCTCTATTAGCTATCAAAGTAAGCTAACGATAGACGATCTCTGCTTTCAACAAACCATAATAACGAACTCGATTCAGACGAAGATTTGATTAGAGTAACTCTCACGTTAAAACCTAGAGGGGTAATGTTCCCTTTGTCCAATACACAGAGTTGTGAATGCTTTTGTTCGTGTTCACATTCTAATCCATTTAAGAATGTTTCATCTGTTTTCACTATCACATAATGGTCAAAACGTTCATTCAACTCATTTACGTTGATTACCACCTATAGATTATAAAACTAATGTTTAACTGTCCGCGAACATTATGGATCAAATTTAATTAATTAATTTTTACTATCCGTTATATACAATCAGGTATGGGGTTTCTAATTCTTCAGGAATAGCAAATACCCTTTTAATTAAAACAGTTAAATCAGTATTACCTAACATTAATATATGTTGGCTAGTGATAGATATACATAATAGGGAATTTAAAATTAACTAAAAGTGAGAGAAGAGGTATTTCCGCATTTACTCCATTGATTGATGTATTTTTTTTAATTTTACTTAGTTAGGCTTATGTAGCTACTGAAAAAACATTTTATGATATGAGATGTAACAAATTATACATAAACTAATAATAAAAAAACGGATAATATTACTACAAGTAGTAGAAGAAATAAGTAGAATTTTCTTTTCAGGTTGGAAAATTTATACCATTATTCAACTATTAAAGGCAATAAAAAACAATCACCGTCGTATCGAATTTTTATACAATTTATAAGTTCTATTTTCTTCAGGTACCTGAAGGAATAACTCCTCTATTTCTAAAATAAAACAATTAATGACTAAGCTATAGAGAATTTTATTATTTCCCCTGTTCAAGAATTTAGACAATTAGCACACGCAATGTTCCTTCGATGCTGAAGAAAGAGTGTTAAGATTTATATGATGTACTGTATGAATAGAAAGTGAGTTCAGAAAAATGCATAAATGTTTGGTTCAAAACCATAAATTTGTGCTCGTTACCGCAAACTATAGAAATTATAGGACGATTAAAATTATAATTCATAAAAATGTACTCTCATTTTACGAATTACACAAAAAATATATCTATCAATTATCTAACTTAAAATTGGAAGATCTTCGAGACTATGGCTTACTCATCCTGTTCCACGCTCTTTCAAATACAAATCGCCCCGGTTATTTGTGAAACTATTTTCAATTCATGTCTGTACTGAAGTGAATGGCGTTCAAGGACGGCTATGTCCTTATTATCTATTCCAATTTATAGAACAACTACTTTTAGTAAGTTGTTTACAGTTTCTGTCTGTCGGTTGTGGAACGCTTTACCTGTAAACATCAGAGCCATCGATAAGCGCGCTCGCTTCTGGGCAGAAGTCGGGGCCTTGATATTGGAGGCTCAGAGGGTATAGAGGTTGGCGGCTTTGGAGTGCGGTACTTGAGGCAGTGGAATGTGAGTGTATCTTTTAGATATTAGTGTAAATATGTACAAAGTTACATTAATTATTGATGCTTGTTTTAAAGCTGAGGTTCATTCATATACGAGTATAATATTAAATAAATGGATTTAAATTTAGCTATGAGTGTAAACATGTTAGTTATAATTCCTTATGGGGTTAAGTGGTAGAGAGGACTATATACATAACTTTGCGTCTAATAAAGACATTTTTAATTTCTAAAGGACTTTATAGATATTCAGGGATATCTGTCTAAGTATAGTAAAAGGCCCTAAAGACTGCTGTTTTAAAAAAACGAGGATGTTAATCGGATGGAGTTCCACTGTAATTATTTCTTTTAAATAATAATATTAGGTATTCCATAAAATATATTTTCCTTTCAATTACTGTCAAATTAGTTGTTCAGGGTTAACAAATATGGCCGTGCTCAAAGCTGCGCGCATTTTGGCTTGGGTTTTGAAAAATAAGAAATAAGGAGTATGGGGTTTCGAAGGTACAGTTATGGTCATCCTTAATAGAGTTGCAGATAACAGTGTCTTCAGATTTGGCGCAATGAAATAGGATAATAATCTAATAATGGATGTTTAACGTCATTGCAGATGACGGTTCTGTGGGAGCCTGTGACCTATTAGGGGTTTCAGTATCTATATATGATAACAGTGATGCTTAAATTCGTTCCAGAGAACCTTGTTATTAGCCAAGTCCTAGTCCGGACATTTAGTTCTGATGAATGTGGAGGATTATGGGATATTCAATGATCATTAGTGGTCCCAAGTATGCTTAAATCAGTCCTGGAGAACTTTTTGTTATTAGCCAAGTCCTAGTCCGGACATTTAGTTCTGATGAATGTGGAGGATTATGGGATATTCAATGATCATTAATGGTCCCAAGTATGCTTAAATCCGTTGGAGAAAACTTTGTTATTAGCCAAGTCCTAGTCCGGACATTTAGTTCTGATGAATGTGGAGGATTATGGGATATTCAATGATCATTAATGGCCCTAAGTATGCTTAAATCCGTCCTGGAGAACTTTGTTATTAGCCAAATCCTAGTCCGGACATTTAGTTCTGATGAATGTGGAGGATTATGGGATATTCAATGATCATTAGTGGTCCCAAGTATGCTTAAATCCGTCCTGGAGAACTTTGTTATTAGCCAAGTCCTAGTCCGGACATTTAGTTCTGATGAATGTGGAGGATTATGGGATATTCAATGATCATTTGTGGTCCAAAGTATGCTTAAATCCGTCCTGGAGAACTTTTTTTATTAGCCAAGTCCTAGTCCGGACATTTAGTTCTGATGAATGTGGAGGATTATGGGATATTCAATGATCATTAGTGGCCCCAAGTATGCTTAAATCCGTCCTGGAGAACTTTGTTATTAGCCAAGTCCTAGTCCGGACATTTAGTTCTGATGAATGTGGAGGATTATGGGATATTCAATGATCATTAGTGGTCCCAAGTATCTTAAATCCGTCCTGGAGAACTTTGTTATTAGCCAAGTCCTAGTCCGGACATTTAGTTCTGATGAATGTGGAGGATTATGGGATATTCAATGATCATTAGTGGTCCCAAGTATGCTTAAATTCGTTCCAGAGAACCTTGTTATTAGCCAAGTCCTAGTCCGGACATTTAGTTCTGATGAATGTGGAGGATTATGGGATATTCAATGATCATTAGTGGTCCCAAGTATGCTTAAATCCGTCCTGGAGAACTTTGTTATTAGCCAAGTCCTAGTCCGGACATTTAGTTCTGATGAATGTGGAGGATTATGGGATATTCAATGATCATTAGTGGTCCCAAGTATGCTTAAATTCGTTCCAGAGAACCTTGTTATTAGCCAAGTCCTAGTCCGGACATTTAGTTCTGATGAATGTGGAGGATTATGGGATATTCAATGATCATTAATGGCCCTAAGTATGCTTAAATCCGTCCTGGAGAACTTTGTTATTAGCCAAATCCTAGTCCCGGACATTTAGTTCTGATGAATGTGGAGGATTATGGGATATTCAATGATCATTAGTGGTCCCAAGTATGCTTAAATCCGTCCTGGAGAACTTTGTTATTAGCCAAGTCCTAGTCCGGACATTTAGTTCTGATGAATGTGGAGGATTATGGGATATTCAATGATCATTAGTGGTCCCAAGTATGCTTAAATCCGTCCTGGAGAACTTTGTTATTAGCCAAGTCCTAGTCCGGACATTTAGTTCTGATGAATGTGGAGGATTATGGGATATTCAATGATCATTAATGGCCCTAAGTATGCTTAAATCCGTCCTGGAGAACTTTGTTATTAGCCAAGTCCTAGTCCGGACATTTAGTTCTGATGAATTTGGAGGATTATGGGATATTCAATGATCATTTGAGGCCCTAAGTATGCTTAAATCCGTCCTGGAGAACCTTTTTTATTAGCCAAGTCCTAGTCCGGACATTTAGTTCTGATGAATGTGGAGGATTATGGGATATTCAATGATCATTTGTGGCCCTAAGTATGCTTAAATCCGTCCTGGAGAACTTTGTTATTAGCCAAGTCCTAGTCCGGACATTTAGTTCTGATGAATGTGGAGGATTATGGGATATTCAATGATCATTAGTGGTCCAAAGTATGCTTAAATCCGTCCTGGAGAACTTTTTTATTAGCCAAGTCCTAGTCCGGACATTTAGTTCTGATGAATGTGGAGGATTATGGGATATTCAATGATCATTAGTGGTCCCAAGTATACTTAAATCCGTCCTGGAGAACTTTGTTATTAGCCAAGTCCTAGTCCGGACATTTAGTTCTGATGAATAAGGAGGATTATGGGATATTCAATG
Source organism: Homalodisca vitripennis (assembly GCF_021130785.1). Taxonomy (NCBI): domain Eukaryota; kingdom Metazoa; phylum Arthropoda; class Insecta; order Hemiptera; family Cicadellidae; genus Homalodisca; species Homalodisca vitripennis. Next base: position 20,896,793 of record NC_060210.1, read on the forward strand.
ATCATTAGTGGTCCCAAGTATGCTTAAATCCGTTCCTGGAGAAAACTTTTTTATTAGCCAAGTCCTAGTCCGGACATTTAGTTCTGATGAATGTGGAGGATTATGGGATATTCAATGATCATTAGTGGTCCCAAGTATGCTTAAATCCGTCCTGGAGAACTTTGTTATTAGCCAAGTCCTAGTCCGGACATTTAGTTCTGATGAATGTGGAGGATTATGGGATATTCAATGATCATTTGTGGTCCAAAGTATGCTTAAATCCGTCCTGGAGAACTTTTTTATTAGCCAAGTCCTAGTCCGGACATTTAGTTCTGATGAACGTGGAGGATTGTGGGGATTTTCAATGATCATTAGTGGGTCCCAAGTATACTTAAATCCATCCTGGAGAACTTTGTTAGTACCCAAGTCCTAGTCCGGACATTTAGTTCTGATGATGAATGTGGAGGATTATGGGATATTCAATGATCATTAGTGGTCCAAAGTATGCTTAAATCCGTCCTGGAGAACTTTTTTATTAGCCAAGTCCTAGTCCGGACATTTAGTTCTGATGAATGTGGAGGATTGTGGATTTTCAATGATCATTAGTGGTCCCAAGTATACTTAAATCCATCCTGGAGAACTTTGTTATTAGCCAAGTCCTAGTCCGGACATTTAGTTCTGATGAACGTGGAGGATTGTGGGATATTCAATGATCATTAGTGGTCCCAAGTATGCTTAAATCCGTCCTGGAGAACTTTTTTATTAGCCAAGTCCTAGTCCGGACATTTAGTTCTGATGAATGTGGAGGATTGTGGGGATATTCAATGATCATTAGTGTCCCATAAGTATGCTTAAATTCGTTCCAGAAAACCTTGTTATTAGCCAAGTCCTAGTCCGGACGTTTAGTTCTGATGAATGTGGAGGATTATGGGATATTCAATGATCATTTGTGGTCCCAAGTATGCTTAAATTTCGTTCCAGGAGAAACCTTGTTATTAGCCAAGTCCTAGTCCGAACATTTATTTCTGATGAATGTGGAGGATTATGGGATATTCAATGATCATTTAGTGGTCCCAAAGTATGCTTAAAAAATCCGTCCCGGAGAACTTTTTTATTAGCCAAGTCCTAGTCCGGACATTTAGTTCTGATGAATGTGGAGGATTATGGGATATTCAATGATCATTAGTGGTCCCAAGTATGCTTAAATTCGTTCCAGAAAACTTGTTATTAGCCAAGTCCTAGTCCGGACATTTAGTTCTGATGAATGTGGAGGATTATGGGATATTTCAATGATCATTAGTGGTCCAAATATGCTTAAATTCGTTCCAGAAAACCTTGTTATTAGCCAAGTCCTAGTCCGGACATTTAGTTCTGATGAATGTGGAGGATTATGGGATATTCAATGATCATTAGTGGTCCAAAGTATGCTTAAATCCGTCCTGGAGAACTTTTTTATTAGCCAAGTCCTAGTCCGGACATTTAGTTCTGATGAATGTGGAGGATTATGGGATATTCAATGATCATTAGTGGTCCCAAGTATGCTTAAATTCGTTCCAGAGAACCTTGTTATTAGCCAAGTCCTAGTCCGGACATTTAGTTCTGATGAATGTGGAGGATTATGGGATATTCAATGATCATTTGTGGCCCCAAGTATGCTTAAATTCGTTCCAGAGAACCTTGTTATTACCCAAATCCTAGTCCGGACATTTAGTTCTGATGAATGAGGAGGATTATGGGATATTCAATGATCATTAGTGGTCCCAAGTATACTTAAATCCGTCCTGGAGAACTTTGTTATTAGCCAAGTCCTAGTCCGGACATTTAGTTCTAATGAATGTGGAGGATTATGGGATATTCAATGATCATTAATGGCCCTAAGTATGCTTAAATTCGTTCCAGAAAACCTTGTTATTACCCAAATCCTAGTCCGGACATTTAGTTCTGATGAATGTGGAGGATTATGGGATATTCAATGATCATTAGTGGTCCCAAGTATGCTTAAATCCGTCCTGGAGAACTTTTTTATTAGCCAAGTCCTAGTCCGGACATTTAGTTCTGATGAATGTGGAGGATTATGGGATATTCAATGATCATTTGTGGCCCCAAGCATGCTTAAATTCGTACCAGAGAACCTTGTTATTAGCCAAGTCCTAGTCCGGACGTTTAGTTCTGATGAATGTGGAGGATTATGGGATATTCAATGATCATTTGTGGCCCCAAGCATGCTTAAATTCGTACCAGAGAACTTTGTTATTAGCCAAGTTCTAGCCACGGGCATTTAGTTCTGGTGAACGTAGTGGATTATGGGAAATTCAATCATCGTTAATTGTACCAAGGATGCTTATATTAATCCGGAGGAAAGTTACCTTATGCTCCCGTTAAAGGCTCCAATTGAATTAAATTGTACTTTCCGGAAATTTTCCATCGCTCAGTACTACAATACAATCAGTAACACCACGTTTCGAGATCCGAAATCTGATTTCTTCTTCAGGTAAATGACTAAACTAATGCATGACTTCAATCTAGATTACAGTAAATAAAACATACCGGAGCGTTGCGACACGAATAAATCAGGAACCACAACATCCATGTTGTGTGTTTATTCCATGGAAACCTCTCTAATACATGCAAGCAATAAAAACTAAACACTAATTATTAGTCTATAACTGAACTACAGAATACAGGTCACCGTAAATCTTCACTCACTGGATAACCAAAAAGAACCCTAAATCCTGTTTCCTTCAACCTTGTGTCGTCAAAAACAAACTTCATAAAAGGAATGAATTGAATTATTGATTCTCTTATAGATTATACGTTATCTAATTTAGACTTAATCAATAGCGTTCATTAATTACCGAATGTTTAGTGAGTTAGGCCAAATACTGAACTAAAACCTGTTACTGTTGAATAATACTGGTAAATCTGTCGGTAACAGGTGTTATTTATTACTAAATTCCACTTAAATGCTAAAATGACTATGAAAAACACCAGCACTTACAAACAAATACGTATAATTCGTCGGTGATAGTAAATCTTTTCATAATTCTCTTATTTGTAAAAGAATAAGCGACAATTATGAGCTGAAGAGTAACTTAATTAATTTATTTTTAATCGAAGCAATTTACGAAAAAGTTACAATAGCAAGTAAACTCCACATTTCATAAACGATGGAGGGTAAACTTTTTGGAGTTGTTGAAGATCCAAGTTTGATTTAATTACGGTTCTTTCATTTTGCTTAATAAACTACTCGTTTTCCGTAGTATATTAAAAGCCTCCTCCTGCCAGCAGGGAGGAGATAACCTCTTCTTTGACTTGCAAATCGTGAACTGTGACCGGAATAATTATCCCCAGATGTAACGACTTGCATACGCAATATCTGGGGCGCCGCGCCGGCTGTCAAACTTAACCAAGGCGTACTGCTTTTATATATTGCATGATTAAATACTTTTCACTTCTTTCAAACTTTTCTTTAATTGCAAGGATGTATTGTGATGGATGTAGTTTTGATAAAGCAATACAAATATAGACTTTGGGTTATTAAGAACTAAATAATCGAACGTGTTGGCTACATGTAAGGAAGATTCAACATTAGAAAATAATTAAGTATTAGTTATTAATCAAATTGTAACGCAATAAATTAAAGTTTGCTTTAAAATAATTCTTTTAATTTCCGCAATTTTTCACATTAAAATTAACAATTGTTTTGCGTATTTTTACATTACGTAATTTATTAAAATTTAAACTAGTACAGTGTATTGAGTAATTCACTGAAATTGTCACCAAGACATTGTTTTGTTTCTGATGGTAAAGTGTACAGTTGATTGTGTGAAAGTCTATAGAAGATATGACAGTCAATGCTGATCCAGTTTAGGTGCAATCTAGTTGCAAACGAAAAGAACAGTAATTATAAATATATTAAAGAAGAGAATATATTACTTAACACACCATATTAGATATGTCGTGTTAAGTAAGTAAAATCGTGCAGTAATTTTAATACCCTAAATTTAAAAATTGATCACATAAAAAGATCATTATTAGAACGTTAAAAGGTATTATAAGAAAAGAAATAAAAAACGAGTTAACGTTATATACATTCCACAGTATAGTACTGCTTGTACCGCAGGAAAATTTAGCCTCACAATAGATATATTTATAGATGGATGTACACAATATGCGTACGTATGCGAAGTTTTTGCCTCTTGTAAATTCAATTAGGGAAGTCGCTCTACACTGTGCGAAGTTACGCAGATTGTTTTTGCTTTTACGACTTGAGTTGGTAAGGAATGTTGTTCATGTTCCAGTGGCCCTAAGTCGCATACCGCAGTTCTTGGCCAATCCGACCGCGAGCAGTGACAGAGTGATGCCTCATCATCATGCCACCATACACCTCAACTGCGAGAACTGTGTTTACGACTTGAGTTGGTAAGGAATGTTGTTCATGTTCCAGTGGCCCTAAGTCGCATACCGCAGTTCTTGGCCAATCCGACCGCGAGCAGTGACAGAGTGATGCCTCATCATCATGCCACCATACACCTCAACTGCGAGAACTGTGTTTACGAATTGAGTTGGTAAGGAATGTTGTTCGTGTTCCAGTGGCCCTAAGTCGCATACCGCAGTTCTTGGCCAATCCGACCGCGAGCAGTGACAGAGTGATGCCTCATCATCATGCCACCATACACCTCAACTGCGAGAACTGTGTTTACGACTTGAGTTGGTAAGGAATGTTGTTCGTGTTCCAGTGGCCCTAAGTCGCATACCGCAGTTCTTGGCCAATCCGACCGCGAGCAGTGACAGAGTGATGCCTCATCATCATGCCACCATACACCTCAACTGCGAGAACTGTGTTTACGAATTGAGTTGGTAAGGAATGTCGTTCGTGTTCCAGTGGCCCTAAGTCGCATACCGCAGTTCTTGGCCAATCCGACCGCGAGCAGTGACAGAGTGATGCCTCATCATCATGCCACCATACACCTCAACTGCGAGAACTGTGTTTACGAATTGAGTTGGTAAGGAATGTTGTTCGTGTTCCAGTGGCCCTAAGTCGCATACCGCAGTTCTTGGCCAATCCGACCGCGAGCAGTGACAGAGTGATGCCTCATCATCATGTCACCATACACCTCAACTGCGAGAACTGTGTTTACGAATTGAGTTGGTAAGGAATGTTGTTCGTGTTCCAGTGGCCCTAAGTCGCATACCGCAGTTCTTGGCCAATCCGACCGCGAGCAGTGACAGAGTGATGCCTCATCATCATGCCACCATACACCTCAACTGCGAGAACTGTGTTTACGAATTGAGTTGGTAAGGAATGTTGTTCGTGTTCCAGTGGCCCTAAGTCGCATACCGCAGTTCTTGGCCAATCCGACCGCGAGCAGTGACAGAGTGATGCCTCATCATCATGCCACCATACACCTCAACTGCGAGAACTGTGATATCGTAGACGAAGCCTACAGAGACGCCCAGAGAGGGGTTCTTCCCACCAGGTATGTGGATTGTACAGAGGTGCTTCTCAGGAGGTTGAGGAATTGATTTTGAAACTTTTCTTGTTAACGAATCACGGAGTAATTTTCCATGACATTACCGTAGGCCCATGATAGAGATGGTGTTGCCGTCCAGTCTAGACCCGACCCTAGCGCCTCCTGGTGCCCACGTTTGCCTCCTCTTCACCCAGTTCACCCCTTATCACCTGGCCGGTGGACGAGTGTGGGACACGATGGTCAGGGAGGAGTATGCCCAGATGGTGTGTCTCTACTTATAACGTTTTCATTAAGATATGCAATGTTGTTCGTCCAACTTATTACCACGATTTTATTTTCGGTCTGGTACAGGTTATTGGCACCTGTGACATGCTCAACAAGCTCACAGATCCTCTACAGCTTAAAAAAGTTGAACAGGAAAAAATTTTGATTCAGACATTTTGAAAGTTATTCCTGACACTCATTTTGGAATTTTTATTATTTAGATCCGGCTCACGACTGGACAACACTTACAATCTTTATATATTTCTTGTGTGCGTGTGTATGTCACTGAACTCCTCCTAAACGTTTGGAGCGATTTTGACGAAAGTTTTTGTGTATATTGAAGGGGATTTGAGAATGGTTTCGATTCACCATTTGGTCCACTGGAAAATGTGTTTTTAATTAATTTTTAACTTCTAAGTAGTTGTTCATTTTGAAATTTTTCCTATTGTTTCTGTCAGACTGCACTACGACACGTAGTACAAAGTGAACTGATACTTAACAGTTGTTAATAATTTCAGCTGAAGTTCATCAAAGAGGCAACAACATTTGTTTACATTTAAAATTTAGAAAATTATTATAGTAAAGTGCTTGATCAGTAGTTTAATTCAGATTGCATAGACGAAGTTATTGCCTAGTTTTAAATTTAGATTGCACCAATGCTCAATAAACTATTTAATGCAATGAAAATACTATTAATTCTGTTATAAAAACCACCTCACTGTACAAAGCCGTGAATGTTTGCACATAAAGCAATCGGGGTCTTTTTCGTTTAAGGGCCAGCACAACTTGCCTATTCAAAACTCAGATCACGCGATGCTTGCCCGCTGCGCAGCGCTTTGCGCAAAAGATAATGGCGCGCGTTTATCACTGATAAGATAAGACGAGTTTATACTAGAAGTAGTACCTGGACTACTGCCCTACGAACTAATAACACAAAAAAAAACGATAAAATGCACTGTCAGTCAGGTATAATATGTTTGTAAGGTGCTGGCCAATAAACGAAAAAGACCCAGCAATCGAATTTGGTTAGTCAAAGTCAAAGTCAAAGTCAAATCATTTATTGCCCACAAACAACAATACAAGGATTGCAACAGGCAGAGGTCAAATTAAAGTAAAATTATCTAAATTACTAAATTTAACATTACATACAGAACCAAAACATAACATACTAAAACTAGTCTTTCTTCTCAAGTAAGTAATCCTGGACACTGTAATATTCCTTTTGAATTAAAAATTCTTTCAATTGGCTTTTTGAATTTGTTGGGCTCCTTAACATTCTTTAGATACTGTGGTAGAGAATTAAACAATGATATGCAGGAGGAATATGTTTTTATTTCTGAAAAAAGTGGGTGCTATGGCGAGGTAGGGTTATGTTATTGTTGTGACGGAGTTGGTATCTATGAGTATGTGTTAATATGAGAAGTAAATAAACCAAAATTCTTGATTAGAAAATGTCAGGCTGTTGAGGATGTATAGTTGATGGAAAAGTGAGTATGCCTTTCTCTCGAAATAGCGATCTGCATGACTGATTTCCGGCCAAGTGAAAAAACTATCGAACAGCTCTCTTCTGCAACCTGAAAACATACGTGCGTCTTGGTGCTTTCATGGCCCCAAATTGGTACTCTGCATAAGATAAATAAGGGTAAAAACAACCATGATAAGCCAACAAGAGGATGTCAGCACTTTTGAAACAGGCAAGTCGAGACAATAAAAAAATACTGCTACTTAGCTTACCTGTAACTTTCTCAATATGGTTTGAGAAGTTCAGATTACGGTCAAAAACAACACCAAGATAATTAACAGTGGCTGACGGACTAAACTCGGTATCCCCTATGATTAATATTCAAACATTCATTATCCAACTGGTTTCTGATTGCAAAATCAACTAGCTTGGTCTTTGCTGTATTAATACATAAAGAGTTTTCCTCCAGCCACTGAAATAATGAGCTCCCGTCTATGAAAATTTGATTCTCCAGCTGTGGTTTACTCTTACTGGAGACTACGAGGGATGTGTCATCAGCAAATAAGTACAAGTGAGAGTCCGAAATACACCCGGCTATGTCATTTACAAAGAGGAGAGAAAAAGTTACAGGACCAAGGACCGTCCCTGGGGCACCCCGGTTCTGACAATTAGTTCTTGAGAAAGTTTTTTTTTAGCAGTCCGTCAGCATCCATATAGGGAATCTCAACCATCTGTTTTCGACCAGTCACATAAGAATGTATCCATTCAAACACATTGCCTCTCAGCCCAAGATACTCCAGTTTTCCTCAAAAGCAAAGTATGATCTACCCACATCGAAGGCTTTAGATAGGTATAAAAAGAGCCCATGCACATGTTCCTTGTTATCTAGAGCCTTTGTTACGTCTGATATAAGACTAAACATTGCGTTTGTTGTAGACCAGACCCTCTCTAAAGCCATACTGATGTGCATAAAGAATATTGTTTGAAATCAGAAGAGAAGATAACCTTGCAAGAAAGAGCTTCTCGAATACCTTTGAAAACGTGGATAAAATAGCTATAGGACGAAAATTATTTATGTCATGATCACTGCCATTCTTTTTATAGAGGGGTTTTTACGATAGATAATTTAAGAGCTGTAGGGAATATTCCCTCCTCAAAAGAGCAAATTAATCAAATATGTCAGTGGCCCAACAAGAAGATCAGCACAATTCTTCAAGAGATTAGATGATATTCCATCAAATCCCGCAGAGCTACCAGGCTTCAGCGATTTGATTACTTTAAGGACTTCTCCTTGATTTGCAGGAAAAAGAACCATCGACGAACACACTCTTTCAGCTGGGGAATAACGATAAGACATAGACCCAGATGAGTCAGCATGACTTTTAACTCTTTTGCCCACCTCAACGAAGAACGTGTTGAATCTGTCTGACACAGCCACTGGGTCCCTCAACAGTTTACCCTGCTCGTCTTTAACAAAAAGTTCTTTGAAAGCCTTTACTCTTTTTCCAGGAATCATGTCATTAACAATATTCCAAGATGCTTTTTGTTTGTTGGTGGCTTTTTGTAAATGGCTAGTAATTGCAGCAGCCTTGGCAGAGTGGACACGTCTTCTAAATTCCTTTCTAAGATCAATGAAAGATCTCTTGAGGGGATGAGTTGAGTCTAAATCCCTAGACAATGAGTAGAGGAATAACATTCTATCACGGAGGTTCTTAAGATCCTCATCAAGTTTTATCCTGCCACAATATTTCCTTGTCCTAACTTTGGATGTTTCTTCTGGGAAGGCAATGCTGAAGCTGAACTCCACAGCAGGATAGGAAACCATCAAACTTCTCGCTCACATCCCTTCCAGCCACCATTTCTTTCCAGGATTCTCTTTGAAGAAGATTTGTGAAGATGCTGATGTTATTACTGGAAAAGAATCTACAGGTTTTAAACTTTAAATTAGTGTGCTGAGGTGAAACCGATAAAGAGATGCTCTCCAATTGTGTGTGATGATCAGAAATCCCAGTGACAAGGACAGTGGATGAAGCCTGCTGTCTAGGGATATTTGTAAATATGTTGTCGATAAGAGAGCATGAACCGCCGTATTCTCTAGTGAACGAAGTAATTTCACTATAAAGGCCAAAAGATGAGACAAGTTCCACAACCTTTCCAGCACTCCCGCCGACAACTGAAAAATCCACATTGAAATCTCCGGTCAGAACCATCCACTCACCGCGCCGATTTAACATGCTCCAAACAACGCTGCAATGACAGCAGAAAAGAATCATAATCAGCAGAGCCTCCACCGGGAAGTCTGTACAGACAAATCACTACCGAGGTATGATGACCGATCCCAATCCTCACTGCAGACAACTCGCACACACCCTCAACAGCAAAACCCGACACATTCAAGCGGTGATACCTTGCACGAATCACGTGTTAAGATACAAACACCTCCCCTCTCCATATTGGCTCTACAAAATCCACCAGAGACACTATATCCAGGGAGACAAAATGAATCAAGTTCGGTTTTTTTTAGGAAGTGCTCAGATAAGCATAGAATCTCCGGAGAGTAGAGTTCCAGCAATACTTCAATCTGGCACAGCTTGCTCTTCAATCCCTGAACGTTCTGGTGAATGAATTCTGAAGCACATAGAAGGATTACTTAGGTCACCATTTCGTTTGCAGCACTCTTCTCTAAAAAGGCTTGTCGGTTCTGGATGGGATGCGAGGGAGAGGCAAGGTATCCGAGTCATGGGAAGCCAGCTGGGGGGAGTTGGCCGAGGGGAGACAAGAGTTCTGGCCACTAATTGATACCGGAGTAGGGAGAGGAGGCTGGGATACAAACCTGACATTGAGTTGAATGTAAAGCATCTTGAGTACCCACATGTGTGGCAACAGAGGAAGTGGAGAAGCCCCAGCTCAAGGACCTCTTGGATAGATTTGAAAAGAAGCTGGACGAAACACTCTTTTACCAGTCAAATTGAAGTGTAGGCCCATTCTAGAGTAATAGGATGGTCCTCTGATAGGAGTGAGGGATAAGAAAGTTATAGTTTTCAGGGAGGAGACAAGGTTCTGAATCTGGGTGTTCAGAGATGAAATTAGATCATTCAAAGAAGGCTTATCATGTCTATATGGTAAACCCACTAAGACAATGTTAGTCTTTTCAGCCACCTTTAACATAGATTTGACACAGTCAAGGAGCCCAACGATATTTGTCTCTACATCATTTGTTCCTGCAAATAATATCAGGAAGTCATTAAAATCCATATCATCAGACACCCTGACTATCTCCTCAATAACATCACACATCCTACCCACTGGGCTTAACATAGCATAACAAATCAACAACATCATACAATCTGTCGTGTAACAAGCCACTCAAAGAGCGACCATGGCTGTCTGAGAGGACCCTGATTTTTCGTCTCACATTAAGATTAGATGTCAACTTGAGGCCAGCTGGTACAGAGAGAAAAGATTTATTAGAGATAGGCCTTTCAGTGGATGACTTAGGTTTAGTTTTAGTAAGAAGAGGCTTTAGCCCCCAGCATCAGTCTGTAAGGAAATAGACTTCACCCTTGGACTGGGTCGAGAGTACCTGTGGCTGTTAACACTTTTGTGGTTACTAGTACCATCCTTAGACATGCTTTTCTGACTTTGGTTTCGAGTGTTTAATCCATTTACCAGAAGGGTTTTTGAAAGCATGTGCAGAGTTTCAGATCAGAGTCCTTAAGCTCAGCCAATACATCAAAATCCATTACTAATGTTTACAGTAGGCTTAGTTACAGAGAGTGCATTACTAGATGTCTTATGGACGTTTCCCTTTACCCTGCACCACAGTCCACAAAACGGCACCATATTATGGTCCACCTCAGTCAGGTCCGTCTGACTTGAAACAGTTCTACATGTTTGAGACTCAGCACTGGATTTTTTGGGTTGCTGGATGGTTTTACAAATAGAGGGTGGGTCACTGATGGGCTTAGGAGATAGCAAGCCAACAAACCAATCTCTGAGTGACAAGCCATCATACAAAACGGGTTTTACAATAGCCCTCGACAATGAGTTTAACGTTTGTTAGGACATCAATACCACATTCAAAGCTATTCAGTTGCTTAAAGCATGGCATATCAATCAAATTGTACCCAATTTTAGCTCTTTGACAAAAAATATTTCTGCACTTCTCAAATTCATACCAGTAACAGAATCAAAATGGAGAGCATATTGGCTGAGCTTATCAAGAAACTAAAAGGCTCCAATGCGATCCGGAGTCCTCCTTGCTAGCATCCAGGCTATCGCTAATACAACAGAAAGCAAATCTAAAACTAGAGAACTTAATAAATTCAAGTTCATGGTCCACATCTTTCTGGACTCCCTGCTTGATGAATTGAGTTATGGCTGGTCCGAGAAAAAGCACCAAGTTCTGGAGAGCAGGATCATTCCCAAAGGAGTTGAGGTACCCATCAATGATCGAATCACCAATCCATAAGTCCTTGGTTGAGGGGGTATGGTTCCTAGAATTAGGGCTGACCTGCTGAATCTCGTTGTCAATGGTCTGGGTTGAGACAGAAGAGCCAACTCTTGAAGAGAGGAAATCAACAAGTTGACTTATCAAAACTTGTTTTTCCTTCAAAAGTTTAGTGACATCCGATTTTAGGCAGGCAACCTGATCGTTCAGGACCCTAAGCTCATCCTCGAGTTCAAGCCGTTGGGAAGTCAGAAGTAGTTCTTGAGAGCTTAAGAACGTCCACCAATTTTAAAAGGGTTTCGTTACCAGCCCTCAACTCGCTCACCAGAAGATTGAGCGAGGCTATCTTCTCAGTGTACTTGTCTTCGACAGATTCCTCCATCAGAGATAGCTGTTTCTAAGAACATGCAGTTCTTGCTTCAAGCTCTCATTTTCTGCAGTGACATTAAGCAGTTCAGGCATTGAGTCATTAGGGCTGACAATCAAAGAGTTCCCCTCAGAGACCACGGCACAAGGAAGACTGTCAGAAGAAGAGCAAACAAAATCTGGTATCTCGGAGGTGTTATATTCGATTGTTCAGGCTCATCTCCAGTTGTTTGGTAGAGACACCATTACAATAGTTTTCAGCCTCCGTTAGAGCGGCATTAAATGGCTTATTTCTAGCTTTCGGAATGCCATAAAGATGCCTAGTTTCCATCGAAAGAAAACATACAGCGTGAGCTGCAGGTTGCAACTTCTCCCGTTCCAAAGGATTCAACCTCATATCGTGAATTCCCTCTGTCTGTCGCAATTACCTGTTAGATCGAAGGTAAACGAAAAGAGCCGAAAGAAGACACTTTATGATCGAAATTGGTTTTCGCTGATACATTTTCTTGATCGAAGCACAAGGCAAACTCCACAATAATACTGGAAATATTTTAGACAGAAAATCAATTTTAACAGATCAGGAAATAACGTGCGAACTGCTAGTAAATATATAAAGATATACGGTATTACTATCGTTATATATTTATATCGTTATTAGGATAGCCTGGTTAGTTAATAGATATTTATTATTGAAAATAATATATACAAATTTTGGTTCATACATGAAATTTCCAACTAATCCTATCAGTATTAGCTAGATAGAGTGTAATAATTAAAAAAAGTATTTTATGAATACCAATATTTGAGTTTTATGAATACATTACAAAGTAAATAAAGTAAATCTTATTGTAAAATTCGCTAGGCATTCATACTATTATGCTGAGAAACAAGGAACTTGTTAACATGTTCATAATTGTTCAATCTAATCTTTATGACAGCTTAAAATGCTATTATGCAAATTTTCTGCTTAAGAGTTAAGCAATATGTATTGGCCTGATTATTAATATTTTAGAATTAATTAAAAGAAATATATCAAATCACTCGCTTCACATTCCAACGAAGAATGGTACAAAAAGAGAAAAAAGCTCTTGATACCTCATATACCTCTTGATGTAATAATATCTGTGATATACAAGTTATTAAATGGCTGTTTTTGTCAACAATCATCTGTTTGAAGTGTACTCAGAATAAAATGTAAAAAATGTGGAATTCGACCACTTCTGTAGCAGACGGAGAAAACGTTGAACTGTCGCAATTTAGTTTCACAGTTCCAACGAGTGACAAAGACAAATGGGGTATCGGTAACGTGACGTCATCAATGGCGATATTCCGTCATTAACGCCTACCTGTCAGTGTTGTAATGATTGCGATGTTGTTCAACTGCATCATTATTCACGTCGTTAATGGAGCTCACATTATACGGCAGCTGTCCTTATAAGACAACAATGTGAGGGTTAATGAGACCGCCATTCAAGTACTTCACATGTTTTGCCAGACAATTACAATAATTAATTGGTGATGGAGGTCGGTGTTTGGGATGCATTTCACTGTTCTCTTAATTGCCATGTGCTAATTGAACTATTCACTGATGTCCCCATTGATTCTGTTTTACACCGTTATCTAATTGCTTTTTACCAATCTCTTCCAGGTGTTTGACTGTATAGAAGAGTACGCCCCGGGGTTCAAAAGCTCCGTCGTTGGAAAAGAGGTCCTGGCCCCGCCCGATCTAGAACACATATTTGGACTTTCAGGCGGGGTTTGTAGTGATAACCTTTAATAGAATCGTAAGCTTCATATAAAGGATGGAAATAAAGTACTTCCATCCGACTGTTTTACTTTTTATAGATAGATTATTTTTGATAAGTTGGTAACGTAATCATTAGGACAATCCACATCACCATTGAAATGATTTTTTGATTATTGACTGATAAAAAAATAGGAGGAGACTGGAAAAAGAGTGGAGCGGAATATCATAACCATGTTAGAAAATGTATGCAAAAGGGAGTTAAGTAATTAAACTTAGTAAATAAGTAAATAAAAAAGCATCGAGATTAGTGAAAAAATATCATCTTCATTGAATAGATATAATTAACAGCTGAAATGCATGCTTCAGTAGAGTAAATTAAGGAAATAAATAATTTAAATGTTTTTTAAACATAAAAACGTGCAATTATTGTATCATATCAGCATTTCAAGTTGCTTCAAGTTTTCAGAAATTTCAAGAATTTTCATCCATTTTGCCAATATAATAAATTCATTTCATACCAAATATGCTATAATTCACAGTTTTACTTAATAAATAAACTTATATAATAACAAAAGGCTATAAAATAAAGAATACGTATATGTAAATAAAAAACATAAGCAGTAATGCACTTGTCAAATATTGAAAAATGCGTACGTACATCTTGCCGTGAAACTCTGTCGGCAGGAGTTCAGACATATAATTAGCCTATGTTTACATTTCGAGCCCTTACTGACATGATGTTACTTACCAACATGTCGTATACATGATTTTTCTGTTGCAGAACATATTCCACGGGGCGATGACCATGGACCAGATCTTCCTGAGCCGGCCATTAGCTTCGGGCTCCGCCAGCCCCATGACTCCCGTAGAGAGACTACTACTGTGCGGGTCGGGGGCACACCCAGGGGGTGGCGTGACGGGGGCACCGGGTAGGCTGGCAGCCCTGGAGGCGATTAATATGCTCAAACTGTAACTTCCGGTCATGTGATAGCCAAGACATCTTAGCCAAGACACCATGGGTGGGATTAAGTACAAGTTTAATATAAGATTATAAGAGAAATAAATAAAATTACAATTAAAAAATTCTTTCTGAAATCCTTACGCAAATACATAAATACAATACTGTATTGAATTATAAGTCTTAGTTCTTATAAGTGTGCGCGCCTGGTATAATATGTAACATCTTAGGTTTTGATGATTTTAAACGTATGGTATATTTTTGCCTTACTGTAGAGAAACACCTGCAGTCAACTATATTAAACCTAAAAAGCCAGTAATACACGTCAGCCTGTACAGGTAGGTTGAAGGGGCGGAGCTTTCTCGTGATTGGCTTAAGCTTAACGACGCTTAACACGTTTCTTTAGCACTGGCTGCCAACTTTTTGACAATTGCTCACTATCCTCTTTGCTTGAATTATAGAGATAGAAGGTGATTACTTATCTTTATTGACGCATTTGATTCGATTTAAATATTCTTATCTCATCTCGCCATTTCAGTTAGATAAGCCTTTTGAGGTTTGGTTTGTGTTATCGTTTTATTGTTTACTATTTTCGACCATGAATTTGATAACATCTCGACCTATGGTATAATTTAAGGTTGTCTTCTTACTACTCATGAGCCATCTCCCTGATTTGATTAAAATTAATTGTTTCTTAATGTACATGATAGCCCTTGTTAGATTTTCTTTGATAGCTTTGCCTCATTAATATAGAAGGTTTAATTTCATTTTAGTTGTTTTTGAATAGTACTGATACGCAAAATGTTATTAGTTTATCTGTAACGTTTAAAGGGTCATATAATTTAATAATAATCTTTTGTTATAAATGTAATCAGAACTGTTATTTCTGGTATATAGAAATAATGTTAAAAAGTACAAATTAAGAGTTTATAAAAAATATTGTATTAATCATTAGCACGGAAATAAATTACACAATATTTTATATAATTACATAATTTAATAATAAAGTAATTTATAAAATAATACACTAAGATTCGATTGTCTTGATCTAGTCCTAAAACACAGTTTTAAGTGCAATCTTGAAATTTTATGTTTTATACTGAGGAAAGAAGTCGGTGGGAATTGAAATCCCGGCTGGAAAGTTTGCACAACTCGAAGAACGCCAACACTTTGCCTTAAAGGGTCTCATTATTGTGCAGCAATGTAATTAAGGTCAGTCTCCCCTTGTAGCTCTTCCTGGCTTCATAACAAAACCCATTTGCACGGGAATCTTGCTAAGTCGCTGCTTCCGACTCATTACTTCCTGTCGGGTAGCTAACACGTCGGTTTAAAGGGTTTATTATTGCGCAGCAACGTAATTAAGGTCAGTCTCCCATGGTAGCTCTTACTAGCGTCATTGCAAATCCCATTTGCACGGAGATCTCACTAAGTTACTGCTTCCGACTCATTATTTCCTGTAGAGTTGCCCCGAAAGGGTCTTATTACTGTGCAGAAATGTAATTAAGGTCAGTCTTCCCTTGTAGCTCTTTCTGACTTGATAACGAATCCGCTCTGATCTCACTAAGTCGCTGCTACCGACTCATTACTTCCTGACGGTTAGCTAAAATTGTAGTTTTAAGGATCTGATTTTTATGCAGTAATGCAATTAAAGTCAGTCTCCCCTTGTTACTCTTACTGGCTTTATAACGGATCATATTCGGTCGGATGTCATTGTCGCTGCTTCTGACTCATTACTTCCAGTCCGGTAGCTAAAATTTTGGTTTAAAAATGTCGTTGCTTCCGACTCATTACTTCCTGTCGGGTAGCTAAAATTGTGGTTTAAAAGGATTTCATTTTTGTGTAGAAATGTAATTAAGGTCAGCCTCCCCTTGTAACTCTTACTGGCTTTCTAATGGATCCTATTCGGTTGGATGTCATTGTCGCTGCTTCCGACTCATTACTTCCTGTCGGGTAGCTAAAATTGTGGTTTAAAGGATCTCATTTTTGTGTAGAAATGTAAATAAGGTCAGCCTACTCTTGTAACTCTTACTGGCTTTATAATGGATCCTATTCGGTTGGATGTCATTGTCGCTGCTTCCGACTCATTACTTCCTGTCGGGTAGCTAAAATTGTGGTTTAAAGGATCTCATTTTTGTGTAGAAATGTAAATAAGGTCAGCCTACCCTTGTAACTCTTTACTGGCTTTCTAATGGATCCTATTCGGTTGGATGTCATTGTCGCTGCTTCCGACTCATTACTTCCTGTCGGGTAGCTAAAATTGTGGTTTAAAGGATCTCATTTTTGTGTAGAAATGTAAATAAGGTCAGCCTACCCTTGTAACTCTTACTGGCTTTCTAATGGATCCTATTCGGTTGGATGTCATTGTCGCTGCTTCCGACTCATTACTTCCTGTCGGGTAGCTAAAATTGTGGTTTAAAGGATCTCATTTTTGTGTAGAAATGTAAATAAGGTTAGCCTACCCTTGTAACTCTTACTGGCTTTATAATGGATCCTATTCGGTTGGATGTCATTGTCGCTGCTTCCGACTCATTACTTCCTGTCGGGTAGCTAAAATTGTGGTTTAAAGGATCTCATTTTTGTGTAGAAATGTAAATAAGGTTAGCCTACCCTTGTAACTCTTACTGGCTTTATAATGGATCCTATTCGGTTGGATGTCATTGTCGCTGCTTCCGACTCATTACTTCCTGTCGGGTAGCTAAAATTGTGGTTTAAAGGATCTCATTTTTGTGCAGAAATGTAATTAAGGTTAGTCTGCCCTTATAATTCTTGCTGGCTTCATAACAAATACCATTTGCACGGGGATCTTGATTATTCACTGCTTCCGACTCATTACTTCCTGTCTGGTAATCAATCAAGGAAATGTAATACAGTTTCACACTAGTTTGTATACTATATTGTCTAGAGTACATTTATATTGCCTACAACATTGTAAATGTTTAATAACCTTTTTGAATTACTCTAGTAAAACGTACCTAAACCAATTACGTGACTTATGAAACCTTTTTTATATAAACGGGTTTTCGTGCGGCACAAAACAACGTAGGTTATTCCAGTTTTCAGACCCTACTAAGCCCTTGGTCTAGATATCTTATTCGATCCATTTTTAAACAGAGCGGGTATCTGAGTGAATTTGCAATTCAAACTAGAGTCGCTCTTAGTATAGATCCTTTCAGGCTTATTCCTACATATGCAGAGCCCATTCTTTTAATGGCGGAAGAAACTTCTACTATTAAATTGCACAAGCTTTGTTCTATTCTTATATTGTTTAATTGTTATTAGTGGTATTGTAAACCTTTTCACATAAAAGATATTCACATAGTTTCTTACATAGCTTAATATTTAAGAGAAGTAAAATATTATCACTTTTGACCGGACCTTGGTGAATTGTTCTATAGCTATTGATAAGTTGGAGTCATTATATATGGGGCAAATTCGGTAGTTTTATAAATTATAAATAAATATGAAATACAAACTAACCAACCAGAGCACAATTGATACATTCGAAAAGTCATGCTCTCTGCAAAAATAAAATTGGAGAGACTTGAATGAGCAGTCTACACTCCTTATTCGGTTGTTCTTATCGAATAGTTCGATGTTTCTACCCGGAGCAATAATTCGGTATTACAATTGATTTCACTTAGCATATGATTTCAACTTATTAGTTGTAGTGGTTTTAATGTAAAGCATAATCAGCAAGAAGTAACTAATATTTTGAGGCTCAAAATGTTGATGAAGTGAATTTGTTTATGTGGCTTCAACATGTGGGTTTGGCTTCTGGTAACCCACGGGGAGAATTCTTCCCTCCATTTCACAAAAGTGGTTACTCATTGATATCAAGCTGGGCAAGTTGTAAATATTGCAAGGCTTCTTTGATATATAAGTATAGGCGATGGTTAGTTTTATTTTTTTTGAGATGTTATTGTAAAATTTATGATTAAAAAAAATTGTAATGTACGAGATTCTTCTTGTTACTGTAATTTATTATAACTTATTTGTACAATTTTTACATATCGAAGTTGGATGATATATCGAATTGTACGATAAAAACAACCGAGCAACGAGTGTAGGCCGCGTATTAAAGTCACTCCTAAAAATTCGTGTCTGATGTCAAAACGATGCGGTGGGTTTTGTTTTGAGCTTCTTCGTCGCCGACTGTTTTTGGATCCTCTCAGACGAACATGACTTCAGATTTCCGGAGTCAAGCCTGCAACTGCATCAGATTTCAGACGCTGCACTAAGAGGAAGGTGAACTAGATCTAAATTCAACGTTCACATTAAATCAACCCTTCTTTCAAACATTTAGAAAGTCCAGAATGTTGAAACCTTAAGAACAGGGGAATCTTTGATGCATGGGAATTCATTTTACTTAGGAAAGTTTCACCAGTTGTAATTGTAGTAAAGGTAAACGATTACTTGTTAACGCATGTTAGTACACATGTTAACCATTCATGTTATTAGTGTTCTCATTACTGCGTTACCGCCAGTAAACACGTTTTCTCACCGCAACAAACAAGTTGTTCAGATATTGGAGAATATTGTGAGCAGAATAAAGAAGTGTTAGTTATTTACTTATAAAGTGTAGGCGACGGTTTTAGACACATTATTGTAAACAGTAGTACTCTTAATAATTCTAGAGCTATGTTTCATAACATAAAAAAATGTAAAAATATATTCATTGTTTTGAAGCTGATTCTTTGCGATGGTAAATAAAATAGTCCACTCGTATAAAATACCATAACTTTTTCTGTGAATTTTGGAGCTATTTTGGAGAAGGGGTACGAAATCATTAATATTCCTATCCCTACCTTCAAGCCCTGAAGTTCCTTCAAAGGTTCTTTAATCCACAATTACATCACAACTAAAATATATTAAATGGAAGAAATTGGTGATACCAAAGTGATAGGGAAAGGCGTAAATAAACAAAAAATTTAAATCAATACCGTTCTTTAACAACGTGTTGTGCCATTGTTTGTTCAGTTTGGTTTTTAATGAGAATAACTGATAAAATTGGTTATTAATGCCTGACCAAACGCGTTATGTGATGAAGATTCGTTCATAATATGTTAATTACTTGAATATTGCAATCAACAACGAGGTGTTTTTCATTGTTAATTAAGCATGGACAAATAAATAATATCACTGTTAAAATACAATTTGAATTGTTCATTCTATTTTGATTATTGGTATATTTCCAATATGCGAGCTCAGAATATTAGTTCTATTGCATTGACACCGTTGTAAAAGTGTGATTAAAGATGGATAACAATTAAATTCTGATAAAATATAACATTAATAAACAAACTTTAAAAAATTTTATATTAATTATTTGTCACGCTGCTTGCAATTTATAGTCATTGATCCGATTTCACTATTAAAATTATAATATAATTACCGGTATATAAAAAATTTTTGTTGTGCGTTTAGTGTAACAGAAATGAAACTAAAAGAAAAGAAAAATGGGATGGTAAATAACTTAAAAAAGGAATTCTACACTAACACGTTGTGATTCTAGATTCTAGTCGAGTCAGATTGAGGTTATTTCCATCTCAAACAAGAAGTTGGTTTTTATGATTTAACAGCTGGACTGGAAGTTTATCTTTAAAATTTAAATATAACGTAGCTATGGTGGAAAGGGTTGATTTATTGTGAATGTTCAATTTAGCTCCAGTTCAGGGTCTGAAGTCTGACGCTGTCATAGATTTGATTACTGGAATTTGGAGTCATGTCAGACTAAAACATGTTAGCGCACTCAACTTGCATTTGGTGAGACAACAAGAACGCCTCTTCATCTAGATTACTGCTAGTTTTGTAGGAGTGAAGTAGGTGGTGATAGTGTCATATTTGTAAACGT
This sequence comes from Homalodisca vitripennis, assembly GCF_021130785.1. Taxonomy (NCBI): domain Eukaryota; kingdom Metazoa; phylum Arthropoda; class Insecta; order Hemiptera; family Cicadellidae; genus Homalodisca; species Homalodisca vitripennis. The sequence continues at coordinate 20,917,344 of NC_060210.1, forward strand.
ATTACAACCAAATTTAAAAGCGATTGCATGCAATACACTATATACTAGCATAGAAAAATATATTTTTAGGTAAACAGAAAGTAAAAGTATTTTTGAAAAGAATTGCTACCACACATCCTTAATACCCTTATAGCGTTTCAGAGATCCGTGTAGACATTCCACCCTACGATAAGAAATTGTGGTGACAAGAAATCAAACAGACTAAGGTTTGTCCTCCAGTGTTATAGTTTTAAAATTGCGATTGTGCATTTTGAAGAGTAAGTATACGAATAGAGTGTTTAAGAGTGAAAAGTTTGTGATTTTCCTTTGGAAACCTATTTCAAAACAAAAAAATTCAATCAATAAATTTAAAAAATCAGTACGTAACATATTATTTTGTGTGGGAATTTCTACAGTAAATTTAAGTGCCAGTTGACACATGTACATTAATACTCATGATCAACTAAAAATTAATAAAAAATGAAATAATGTGTAAAAACACACATGGAATTGTTTTGGCATGATTCTATAATTTTTAGAAAGAACTGAAAACTGGTTACGAGGGAGGAGTGTCAACTAAGAATTAGTATAAAATAACTACAAGTTCAAAATTTGATGAAGTGTTATAGAATAAACTGTGTACAATCTATAGATACATTTATTTCTGGATAGAGATAGGATAGTTTTTGATAAAATTTATCTACTAATATTAACTGAGTAACAAAATTAAACACGATATTTTTTAGATATAATATTTATTTATGTTTAATAGTTCAGTGGATCATAAACTGTGCCAGAGACGGATTTACATAAATACTGAACAATATATGTGGAGTGTCTTAAAATGGCAAAAAACACAAAGAGAACTTTTATAAACTCGCCCAGATGTTGTGCTTTGGCCTTGGTAGAAAGTTATTGATAAAGAAAGTTTTCAAGCCTGTTTGGATTCTTTCCACTGAGAGTTTTCTCCCACAAGGCAGTGACAAAATACTGAAGATGAAACAATTTGGAGAAATTATTAGCTGTCGAGAATCAAATTTAGTGTAGTTTACTGAATAACATAACCATAAGTATACACGGTTGGAGATGGCCACACTACGTGTCGCATAACAGACTTGCCTCATGTTTAATGTGTAAAAACACACATGAAATTGTTTTGGCATGATTCTATAGTTTTTGAGAAAGAACTGAAAACTGGTTACGAGGAGTGTCAACTAAGAATTAGCATAAAATAACTACAAGTTCAAAATTTGATGAAGTGTTATAGAATAAACTGTGTATAATCTATAGATACATTTATTTCTGGATAGAGATAGGATAGTTTTTGATAAGATGATAAATGTAAAATCTATAATTATTTCACTATCGGCAGAAAAGCCGCAGTTAGTCATACAGATAGTTATACAGATAGTCATACAGTTAGTCATACAGATAGTCATACAGTTAGTCATACAGATAGTCATACATATAGTCATACATTTAGTCATACAGATAGCCATACAGATAGTTATACAGATAGTCATACAGTTAGTCATACAGATAGTCATACATTTAGTCATACAGATAGTCATACAGATAGTCATACAGATAGTCATACAGTTAGTCATACAGATAGTCATACAGATAGCCATACAGATAGTTATACAGATAGTCATACATTTAGTCATACATTTAGTCATATCATACAGATAGTCATACATTTAGTCATACAGATAGTCATACAGATAGTTCATAATAAAGCAATTGTGTCATTCCACTGAGTAATACGTTGTCTATGTAGAAATTAAGTTTTATGAACAATTTAAAGTTGATAGCGACAATATTTCATTCATCGAGATATCATGCCACATGCTACATTCACATTTTTGTTCATGAGTTGGGTTTCATGTTAGTGTTATTAATTATGTTATTGAATAATAACAGTCTAAATACCAAATCAGCACCAAATGATGTTGTACGCGTTGGGATATTTAGGCTACGTGCGTTAAAAGGTGAACCCTCTTTGAAGCAAAATAATTTTTTCAATATTCTTTTTTTTACATTTTAATATTATAGGTTATTTTGCAAGATTTTGTTGCAAAAATCATCAAAATCCGATGTCGGGAACTATTTTAATTTAATTTTGAAAAATTTACAACACATCGAACATTTTAGGTAACTAGGGAAACTTAGGTATTTATAGTACTACTATTTTATCTTGCTATGCAATAATTTAGTTTTAAGTTGGTAAACCTGATTTGTTTGCAAGATAACAGAACATTTTACAGCTCTTGATTAGCAGAAATTGAAGCTGAAAGTGGGTAAAGCCAAAAAACGGACGGAAAAACTATCGGTGGTCGGAAGAGACTGACTGGAGTTGGCATATTATCTATTTAAAAATACTATGGCCTAGTAATACGTAGAAATACTAGTAATGTAAGAAAGATGCAGCAAGCAGTATGAGCAGAATACCATCACCTATTGCCAAACAACGCCGATCCCCAACACGGTCTTTGGCAAAAAGCAAGGCGATAGATGTTTTCTTGAAAGGTAATTTTTCAGAATTGGCATTTAGGCTGATCCCCGACTGATACTGTATAAAGAAACGGTTGTGTTATTTATGGTCCAAATTTGAAGCATTATTAAAACGTCTCTTGAAATACTTATGAGAACTTAATTTTTACAAAAGAATATGACCTATTTGTAAATTCTCTAGAAACCTTTTATATAGTACCTTTATTCTCGTAAATTGAATGGACATATAAATTATAATTCAATATTGTTTTATGAATAGAAAAATTTAAATGCGTTTTTGGTTAATACACTATAGACTTGTAATACATACCACAAAAAACTTTTTAACGATTCATTTTTAGTCTGATAAGTTTTATGTCCAACATGAAGAATGATTGTTTATAGTGGAACATTCAAGTTATAGTGCCAAATTATAATTTCTATTGCTAAACATATTTGCCAACTTTAAAGCATTTTGTAAAAGAATATTAATATTTTCAGTCTGAGTATACAACTACATTGTTCATTGTATATGAAGTATATTTTATTTGACTTAAATATGCAGAAACCTTCGTAATAGACCCTTCCAATAATGTAGAGAGAAGTGTTAGTTTTTATATAAATAAAATTACTAACCTAAATATTACTTTGTTTTCTGAAGAGCACAAAGATTTGGGAGAAATGAAATCTCCCGAGAAGTTAGAAATTCTCGGACCCATTTATTACCCGGGCTTGGATTATCCAAACAAATGTGGCAGCGGCCAAACAAAGCTCTTCACATTCAAATGCCTTTGTTGGAAGTCATAATTAAGTGAGCATGCCTCTCAGTTGAAATATTACAGCAGTTTAAATTGGAGCAGTAAATATAAAAATGTATTTCTGGTTGATAATTTACTTGTGAAGAACTATAACCTATTTTAAATTAGTATAATTAACATTTTTAATCAAGAGATACATTTTTATTCATAGTTCCAATAGTTCTGGTTGTATAAGTGAGAATGCATTATACAATTGTAATAGTACTGTACAAAACCATTCTTAACATTGATATAAGAACACGTGTATGAAAATAATTTTTTCACAATAAAAATAATTTAATAAAATATTTCAAAATTATTATCTGTAAAATAGGCAAAAATATATTTAAACTGCAAACTTGAAATACATACTCAAGCTCTTCGACAAACATTTAAAAGTGTGTGACGTAAGGATGTGGAAATTAAAGCAGAACAAGAGCTACTATTGATTAAATTTGTCCCGTTAATCAATGTATAATTCCAAATTAAATACCAAAGAATATTCACTATGAAATAAAAAAGGGCAAGAAAGATGTTTTACATAGGAGAAAAATAGTGTATAAAATACATAACACATACTAACAGTTTATAATGTATGTGACCCATTACACTAAAATTACTCATAAATTCAAAACATTCCTACTGATTAATAATGAAGAATGTTCCTAATTTTAACTAGTTTTAGGTTAGCATAATTAATTAATATATATAGGGAAAACAATTTTTATATGGTTCATCAAACTAAGGAGCCATACAGTACAGAAAAGTACATGTAAGGGTAAGGTGTTGGATGTTGAAAAAGAATCCTTATAGACAGATAAAATGTCATTTAGAACATATATGTGGAATTCTAGAACATAAGATGATGAAAGTTAATGAATCGTACGGACCATAGAATGTCTAAGAATTTGAAAATTGAAGGTAATTTATAATATGTTTTTTTAATATGTAACAGTTTTAAATGTTGTTTAACTTAATGTCATATTATATTAAAGACAGTTTAAAGGTCGTAAAATACAGTTTTTGTTTTATTTGGCATACATACATATAGTAATGCTTTTGCAAATAGCTTGCAGGACCTATGCATTTGCAACAATCAGTAACATAAATAATGAATAAGACTGTTCCATATTTCCTAATGGGCGAGTGACGGTTAAACCAAATGATTGGATTACATATTGGTTTACGTATGCAAACAACGTTATGAAGGTGTACACATACACGCAGGTGCAATGCAGTTTTATTATTCTACGGATACCGGAACAATCTGATCGATAAATACCCCGAGAAAAGGTTTTCAAGGTCGTATTGATGAATGCTCTACTTACCTGTCGAAATCAATGTAATATGATATTAATCATTTTATAATATGATTGATGATTCGTGATAACTTGTTAGTTAGGTTATTTATGAACCATACCAATTAATGGCTGAGCTTTAGCTTAGCCTATCATATGAGAGGATAAACAAATTTCTATAAGTCTGTTTCTCCGCACGATGATGGTGCATGTCAATCCACGGGTTTGGCTGAGCGTTAGCGAATACTTTATGAACCATACCAATTAATGGCTGAGATTTAGCTTAGCCTATCATATGAGAGGATAAACAAATTTCTATAAGTCTGTTTCTCCGCACGATGATGGTGCATGTCAATCCATGGGTTTGGCTGAGCGTTAGCGAATACTTACTATGGTCTCATGGGTGACTATTATAGCAACGAGGGAATGTCAGACTATATAAATTCGAAAACAAACCGAGTACTGAGAAAAATTATATGAGATTAGAAAATGTATTTATTCAATGTGTAAAACTAAAAAATGATGTGGAATGTCGATGTCAAAATTTGGTGACAAGATTTTCTTAACATAATGTCAATGTATATGGTAAGAAATCTTAAGAAACGTTTTACTTATAGAATTCGATAAAAATTAGTTTTTAAATACACAAAAATGAGTTATATGATGGGGCATGTCCAATCATGGCTCGAATTTAGCTGAGCGTCGTTGAAGCCTCAGTAGGTTGTCACAATTTTTCATTTGTCTGTCGGGGTAATCATTTTTTCTGTATGATGTCTGCCTGTACCTTGTACGTTATACCAGAAACGGTGTTCTTCAGACGTTTTTGTCATCTAGCTTCTTCTACGGGAGTCAAATCCCAAAACATAATGTAAAAGCAGAAAAAAAACAACTCAAACACATATGATGAACAACATATTGATGAACGCATCAGAGTTTACAGTCCCAACATTCTGCGTTAAGTCGTGATTTTTCTTATTTTCTTTTCATATATTTTTGATGACACAAAAAAAATATTTAGCCACCATGTAAATACATTTAAAGTTAATTAGGAAACTAATTATAAATATTTCAAAATATAAATAAATCTCATGTAATACAATACACTTTCGACGTACAATATGAATGCGAGATACAGAAAACAGAATTTAGGAGCAAACAGTAGGCCGCAGGTAAAGTAAAGATGCCTTATTTTATCAGGCGAAGTTAGGGCTAAGTAGCCCTCTCTAACACTTAACCTGGGGACCAACGGCTTAAAGGTGACTTCCGAACCACCACCAATGGCCGGGCAGGCGGGCTGCTTGCAAGGACAGGATCGCTCAGCGGTCACCCATCCAAGCAGCAGCCACGCTCGACAATACTTGATATGCTTATCTGAGCAGTCTGCGTTGTGTTCTGATTTTATTTTTAACTTTTTATGCTTCTCCGGACTCAGATACATTTCTAGGGTCTTTTTCGTTTAAGGGCCAGCACCTCACAAACATACTATACCTGACTAACAGTGCATTTAATAGTTTTTTTTGGTGTTATTAGTTCGTAGGGCAGTAGTCCAGGTACTACTTCTAGTATAAACTCGTCTTATCTTATCAGTGATAAACGCGCGCCCCTTATCTTTTGCCTGTAATAAAAGCTGCGTTAGTTCTGTCTGAGTTTTGTGTGTGTAAGCAGTCGTGAGTTGATCTGGGCTTGGGCTTTGCAAGCTCGAGTTAATTTTTTGTCTAAAAGAACAAGCAGCGCAAAGCGCTGCGCAGCGGGCAAGCATCGCGTGATCTGAGTTTTGAATAGGCAAGCTAGGGTCTTTTGTGCTGGCCCTTAAACGAAAAAGACCCCATTTCTATATTGTTAAATACAACGTTACTGTGTATTAAATATTTATGAAGGCTGAATGTCGAAGTTGTATTTATTACATTGTTACAAATTTGGTTGTACTGTAATGTTGAACGCACTTTGACACAAATGAAAAGACTATATGTGTAATTGAAGCGTGATTGTCCAAATGTTTTCGATCTACTCAAGTGACTTGATCAAGGAACCCAATAAAACTAAACAAGAGTAAAAAGTGTTTGCAGCCCATATTTGCTTAAATAACTTGTAATCACGTGTCATAGTTTCATATCACTTCCACCACCATTCTCTATTGATCAAATATCAAATATACAGGGTGTCCAAAAAGTCCCGGGTCAGTTAAATATTTTTAAAAATATTTAAAATAGAGCTACAAAACCTTACACAAAGTTACTGGAATATGTGGTAAAAATCTATTTTATCACATATTCAGTGATCCGGTACTTCCTCAGGGGGGCGGCCCGCCAGGAGTCAGAAGAAAATCTTAAATGTAAGCATAGGTTGATATGCATATCAAATAAAAGGTCTTTATTAGTAGAGTACAGAGCCGCAAACCCGACCTCAACGGATAACCGAGTCAAAAATGACAGCCATTCAAAGATGGCTAGAGTTTGCAACTTAGGTTAATGTAAAAAATACACTGATGAGCTTTTTGATTTTAACTTTACTAACAAAAACTGTTTACAATTAATTATTGTTGTAATTTGCAATGAAACTTATTATTCTACAACATCAATTAATTATAAAAAGTTTTTGTTAGTTAAGTAAAAATCAAAAAGCTCATCAGTGTATTTTTTTTACATTAACCTAAGTTGCAAACTCTAGCCATGTTTGAACGGCTGTAATTTTTGACTCGGTTATCCGTTTGAGGTCGGGTTTGCGGCTCTGTACTCTACTAATAAAGACCTTTTATTTGATGTGAATATCAACCTATGCTTACATTTAATATTTTCTTCTGACTCCTAGCGAGCCGCCCCCCTGAGGTAGTAGCGGATCACTGAATATGTGATAAAATAGATTTTTATGTCCAGTAACTTTGTGTAAGGTTTTGTAGCTCTATTTTAAATATTTTGAAAAATATTTAACCGACCCGGGACTTTTTGGACACCCTGTATAATAACCAATCAAATATAGTAACACAAATAATGACATAATTTATTGTAGTTATATTCGATTGTAGCGATCATGGTCTTTAAAATATTTGAGTGAAATAGAAGTTACATATGGGTCATTCCATGTCAACTAAATACACTTAAGATAGAAGTATACGTAAACATTTTAGATTTTACTAAAGTTTGGTATACTCATAGTGAGTGTCGAGATTAATAAAAATAAAGAATTTTTAATATTTATCTCTATAACTTTTATTATGTATAATATTTATTATACTATATTCTTTTCTTTGTTTAAAGTGTGTTGTTGGCGATGAAAGATTGACAGGTAACAGGATTTAGAAAATTTGACATCGTTATATGTTACAAAAAATGAAGAACAGAAAGAGAAAAAGAAGGGATTCTGTTCTTTATTTTTATACGTACTAATACCGCTTCCACCTACCTGTTGTAACATATAACAATGGAAAATGTCCGAAATCCTGTTATACTATGTTATTATATTGTGATATAAACATTTTTACAGTGTACACGTTTGAGGTAAGCATCTATTTTTAGATGAAAAATATGTTATGTAAATTCTAAGTGAACGGACACTTTATCAATTTTACCTGATTTTGTAAAATTCGTATATAACGTGAACGATTTTGACAATATCTGACATAATGAAAACCAACATTGTAACATCCATTAGTCCATAAAAGTTAAATATTTTTAAACATATTATCTTGGGAGTATTGGTATTTACCAACAAAGAAAGTGAACAAAATGAAATTATTGGTAAAAACAATTCCATTGTAATTAACACCAAAAAACCCTCCAGTAATCTTGCAATGTCACCAAGTACATTTCTTGCTATAGTATAGGAAACGATTTTTTGAGAATTATAATATAATTTTAAATTTGAGTTATACAACATATTCCTAAATAATAGTTTCTAGACAAATAAAAAACTAAAATAATTGAACAAGAAAAGAAACAACAGCTGTGGAACACAACGAGCTGTTTGTTCCGCGTAACGTTGCTACTCGAGAAGCATTACAGTTATATTACTGGCATATGGGAAAAGTTTCATAATTACGGCACTAGTTGTTGGCAGCTGATCAGTCTCCGTCACGGCAAACATTGTTTAGTAACGCGCCAGTAAGTTTTACGGAAGGAGACTAATTTCACTAATTATAAGTGAAATTAGACTGGCATGACTGGAAATTCCTTGTTCTTTAGCACTGAGATTCAATCAGCACCACTTAAATATAGTTGAAAGCAGCGCAAAGATCCTTTTAGGACTAAGTGCAATGAGAGGTTTCTCACACTCTTGTCCTTGGTGAACAAACATATCCCATACATGTTAACTGAGTGAACGTGTATGGGATTCATTTAGGAATTAATTTAATTTCTACGGAATTATATGATGTCTACTCGTCTACAATAAGGAGTTTGTCCAAAATTCATTAAAGTAAAAGTAAAGAAAAGTTGTCTTATTTTATCAGACATAGTTAGGTAAAATAATGAAGAAAGATTTGGTTAGTTATTATTAACGAAGGATGGTTTTAAAAGATACATAATGATCGGATTTTGATATCTACTTTTTGACGTGTTTTTGCAACATATAACGATGCAAATGTCCGGGAACCAGTATCGTTTCAAAGAACTTGTCTTAGACTTGTGGTTACTGTCTGAAATATTATATTTACGAATCTAAATTACGACTATCGTACAAATATGACGCAGTGTAACGTAATGGCGCGCACGTCGGGCACATTGACTCGGTTGAAACGGTGTTACTGAAACTAAATTAATGCATTTATAAAATCAGAGTATTCGATTATATTTGCACTCAAAATGAAACAGGAATAAAAAAGGTCTATGCCAATGTTGAATGTACACGCCTCAAAAGGTATAGGTCACTGTCGATTGTAGATGCCTCATAAGGTCTAGATCACTGTTGACTGTACACGCCTCATAAGGTGTAGATCACTGTTGACTATACACACCTCACGAGGTGAGGTCACTATTGACTGTACACGCCTCACAAGGTTAGGTCACTGTTGACTGTACACGCCTCACAAGGTTAGGTCACTGTTGACTGTACACGCTTCACAAGGTGAGGTCACTGTTGACTGTACACGCCTCACAAGGTTAGGTCACTGTTGACTGTACACGCTTCACAAGGTGAGGTCACTGTTGACTGTACACGCCTCATAAGGTCTAGATCACTGTTGACTGTACACGCCTCATAAGGTATAGGTCACTGTCGACTTTAGACGCCTCACAAGGTCTAGGACACTGTTGGCTTTACACGCCTCACAAGGTTAGCTCAATGTTGAATGTACACGCCTCATAAGATCTCGGTCACTGTTCAATGTACACGCCTCATAAGGTGTAGATCACTGTTGACTATACACACCTCACGAGGTGAGGTCACTATTGACTGTACACGCCTTATAAGGTCTAGATCACTGTTGACTGTACACGCCTCACAAGATTAGGTCACTGTTGACTGTTCACGCCTCACAAGGTGAGGTCACTGTTGACTGTACACGCCTCACAAGGTTAGGTCACTGTTGACTGTACACGCTCCACAAGGTCTAGGTCACTGTTGATTGTACACGCCTCACAAGGTTTAGGTCACTGTTGATTGTACACGCCTCACAAGATTAGGTCACTGTTGACTGTTCACGCTTCACAAGGTGAGGTCACTGTTGACTGTACACGCCTCACGAGGTGAGGTCACTATTGACTGTACACGCCTTATAAGGTCTAGATCACTGTTGACTGTACACGCCTCACAAGATTAGGTCACTGTTGACTGTTCACGCTTCACAAGGTGAGGTCACTGTTGATTGTACACGCCTCACGAGGTGAGGTCACTATTGACTGTACACGTCTTATAAGGTCTAGATCACTGTTTACTGTACACGCCTCACAAGATTAGGTCACTGTTGACTGTACACGCCTCACAAGGTGAGGTCACTGTTGATTGTACACACCTCACAAGGTTTAGGTCACTGTTGATTGTACACGCCTCACAAGATTAGGTCACTGTTGACTGTTCACGCCTTCACAAGGTCTAGATCACTGTTGATTGTACACGCCTCACAAAGTCTAGGTCACTGTTGACTGTACACGCTCCACAAGTTCTAGGTCACTGTTGATTGTACACGCCTCACAAAGGCTAGGTCACTGTTGATTGTACACACCTCACAAGGTTTAGGTCACTGTTGATTGTACACGCCTCACAAGATTAGGTCACTGTTGACTGTACACGCCTCACAAGGTCTAGGTCACTGTTGATCGTATACGCCTCACAAAGTCTAGGTTACTGTTGACTGTTCACGCTTCCCAAGGTCTAGATCACTGTTGATTGTACACGCCTCACAAAGTCTAGGTCACTGTTGACTGTACACGCTCCACAAGTTCTAGGTCACTGTTGATTGTACACGCCTCACAAAGGCTAGGTCACTGTTGACTGTCCACGCCTCACAAGGGTAGGTCACTGTTGACTGTACACGCCTCACAAGGTCTAGGTCACTGTTGATTGTACACGCCTCACAAAGTCTAGGTCACTGTTGACTGTACACGCCTCACTGTAACATGTCATTTTTACAGGGGGTTTAAATAAGGCATTTTTATTTTTTTGAGAGGAGAATATTTTTTAGTTTAATGACATGTTATCATTTTTATTTCTTCCACCTACAATTATACTCCAGTAGCTCAACGCCATCGCGGGAGACGTCAGCTGGCGGGGTCCGGCTCGACCGGGTAAGACGCGGAGTTTCAGGATACATCTGCCGGAGTTCGCTTCAAGGGCTGAAGCGCCTTACAGCGGACGACTCCAGTACTACAGTACGTAAGTACGCTGTGCCTGGCTTCCTCGCTCTCTCAGTCGCTGTCTCTCGGTCGGTGTCTAGCAGTCGGTGTCTAGCAGTCGGAGTCGTCGAGTCGGAGTCGCCGCCCCCACACACGCCACGATAAGGTGCAAGTAAGTAGGTACTTATTTACCTGCCAAAACACGCTTTTACCTGAACTTACCTAGTCACTAACAATAGGATAAGTACATGATATTACGTACTTAAGCTGCTAACAGAATATAATTTTAGATATAAAGTGTAGCAAGAAAATAGATCAGTACGAATAGGATTAGATTCTATTACTAGTAAAGAAGAGTTTGAATTTAGTTTTACTTAATTTATCGTTTCTTTTCGAGGCCGCTGGGTCGCTTGACGTACGTTGGCACCAGCGCTCCTGAGCTTCAGGCTATGCGTAATTTAATTTAGTTTTACTTAATTTGTCGTTTCTTTTCGAGGCCGCTGGGTCGCTTGACGTACGTTGGCACCAGCGCTCCTGAGCTTCAGGCTAAGCGTAATTTAATTTAGTTTTAATTAATTTATCGTTTCTCTTCGAGGCCGCTGGGTCGCTTGACGTACGTTGGCACCAGCGTTCCTGAGCTTCGGGCTAGGCGTAATTTAATTTAGTTTTATTTAATTTATCGTTTCGTTTCAAGGCCGCTGGGTCGCTTGACGTACGTTGGCACCAGCGTTCCTGAGCTTCGGGCTAGGCGTAATTTAATTTAGTTTTACTTAGTTTATCGTTTCGTTTCAAGGCCGCTGGGTCGCTTGACGTACGTTGGCACCAGCGTTCTTTAGTTTCGAGCTCTAGGCGAGCTAGGCGCAATTTCGAGCGAGCTAGTGTTTACATTTAGCTTTTATTTAGTTTATCGTTTCTTTTCGAGGCCGCTGGGTCGCTTGACGTACGTTGGCACCAGTGTTCCTTAGTTTCGAACTCTAGGCGAGCTAGGCGCGATTTCGAGCGAGCTAGTGTTTACATTTAGTTTTTATTTACTTTATCGTTTCTTTTCGAGACCGCTGGGTCGCTTGACGTACGTTGGCACCAGCGTTCCTTAGTTTCGAGCTCGAATCGAGCTAGGCGTGATTTTGAGCGAACTAGTGTTCGCATTTGATTTTTATTTAGTTTATCGTTTCTTTTAGAGGCCGCTGGGTCGCTTGACGTAAGTTGGCTCCAGCCTTCCTCGTTTTCGAGCTTCAGTTGAACTAGCAACTGTCGTATTAGAGAACGTTTAGGTGGAACAGTCATCCTAAAGCAAATGCTGACGCCTTTCCTTTATTCCCTTTCGTTTCCGAGTCTGCGATGATGAAAGCATGTTGATCCGTTTATCATCGGTGCTGTATTTGCTTCGGCTTTTAGTTTTACATTAATTCGGTTCTGAGCTGAACTTGGAAACTACCTGTCTCTTTCGAACCCTGGATTTTACCCCTCTCGACTGTTCTATCCGGTGTCTTAGGGTTAGATATTTTTACAAACTATCCCTGACCCGATTAAACGTTATATCACAAGGTCTAGGTCACTGTTGATTGTACACGCCTCACAAAGTCTAGGTCACTGTTGACTGTACACGCTCCACAAGGTCTAGGTCACTGTTGATTGTACACGCCTCACAAAGTCTAGGTCACTGTTGACTGTACACGCCTCACAAAGTCTAGGTCACTGTTGACTGTACACGCCTCACAAGGTTAGGTCACTGTTGACTGTACGCGCTTCACAAGGTGAGGTCACTGTTGACTGTACACGCCTCACAAGGTTAGGTCACTGTTGACTGTACACGCTTCACAAGGTGAGGTCACTGTTGACTGTACACGCCTCATAAGGTCTAGATCACTGTTGACTGTACACGCCTCATAAGGTATAGGTCACTGTCGACTTTAGACGCCTCACAAGGTCTAGGACACTGTTGGCTTTACACGCCTCACAAGGTTAGCTCAATGTTGAATGTACACGCCTCATAAGATCTCGGTCACTGTTCAATGTACACGCCTCATAAGGTCTAGATCACTGTTGACTGTACACGCCTCATAAGGTATAGGTCACTGTCGACTTTAGACGCCTCACAAGGTCTAGGACACTGTTGGCTTTACACGCCTCACAAGGTTAGCTCAATGTTGAATGTACACGCCTCATAAGATCTCGGTCACTGTTCAATGTACACGCCTCATAAGGTGTAGATCACTGTTGACTGTACACGCTCCACAAGGTCTAGGTCACTGTTGACTATACACGCTCCACAAGGTCTAGGTCACTGTTGATTGTACACGCCTCACAAAGTCTAGGTCACTGTTGACTGTACACGCTCCACAAGGTCTAGGTCACTGTTGATTGCACACGCCTCACAAAGTCTAGGTCACTGTTGACTGTACACGCTCCATAAGGTCTAGGTCACTGTTGATTGTACACGCCTCACAAAGTCTAGGTCACTGTTGACTGTACACGCTCCACAAGGTCTAGGTCACTGTTGATTGTACACGCCTCACAAGGTCTAGGTCACTGTTGACTGTACACGCTCCACAAGGTCTAGGTCACTGTTGAATGTACTCATCCCATAAAAGTAGATTTGTAATTAAGGCCAGACTGCTCGAGCCACTGTTGGCTCTCTGATAACTTACATCTCATTTCACTCGACCGTGCTGTAGTTTCTTTCAGGTCGTTACATCCGATGCAGTGAGCAAGAAAATTGCACATTTCTGTACCTGACTTCATTATCTACTCATCCTGAAAAGTAAATAACCAAGGCATGAGCTCATGCTCCAACAACTCAAAAGTAACAAGGGATTGAGTACTCACCAGGCTGCGACACTTTCCTCCTTTATGAATTGTTAATTTAACCTATAATTAAAAGTTTTTATCCTGCCCATCTATTGTGTGTTTGAAAATTTAATAAATCCAGAAATATACTACAATGTTTGTTGATTTAACATAATTATCCTAAATTCAAACAACACACATTATTTTAAATAAAGAATATGAGTAAAGACTGACATTAAGACAAGAAGAGATATTCGTTTCTTCTTCGATTTGAGTTTTCACGAGTGCAATCCAAATAGGGTGGTGCACTAATATCTTCACAGTATGAATTAGGGGAATTAAAATAAATGTAAATTCTACGCTTATTAAAGTTGTAGAATATGTAGATATATCTGAATATCTAAATAGTATATTCAACCAATCTCGCTAAGCATGAGTTTAGATTTCGTGCTCAATATTTGTCCGTGTGATACCTTATTTGATGTAAAAATGTTATTAAGATAAAATATTCTTATACAAACGTAAAAAACCATAGTACAATGTTTTAGGTATGAGTCATACTTTGATGCTAGATGTTAGGTATAAGTTGTAAATTGGTGTTATATTTCACATATTGACCATACATTGATGCAAGATATTGATTAAAAATCGCGTTAACGGAGCATATAAAAATATTTTCTTATCATTAAATATCTAAATGATATTTAATTCTATACTCGATCATCTACTTTGCATTCTGATTTGAACGACGTATTTGGTGGATCTACTTCAAAATATTGAAGTCATAAAATTTACTTGAGTAATATCTAATGATAATAATTAATAATTAATTCGTTCATCTGCATGTTATGAAAGTAGCCAAAAAATACATAGTTGGGAGCTAAACTTTAAACATTTTTTGTCCAAACAGAACAAATATTTAGGAATTTATTTTCACCGGTCACTAAATGTAAGATTGTTAAAAATATCAGAGTGGCTCAGACTTGAGTTTCAGAAAGTAAAACAGGCAAAAGTCATTTTAAAAACAAAACTTTAGTATGTTTGTAAGGAATCATAATTGAATAATTAATTTTTAATATAATCACGAAAGTACCTTAACAATTTATTCCGTGACTTAACTCAGAGTGTATGTGAATGCCACACCAGACAGCATCTTTCTTACAAAACCAATCACATAAAATATTTTTTTCTGGATATAATAGTTTTACTATGACTTAAAGAAATAAAAAGGCTCTTTATTTCAATTATACAGGATTAGTAATAAACGTTAGGTGTTTTATATGTTCCCTGACAATGTATAATATTTATAATATTATGTAAATATTAAAAAAAGTATCAAATGCATTTTCTAATGAAATGGAACGGAGTAACCGAGTGGAGTAAACATCGAAAGTTTCCCAAAATCTACAGTTCTAATGACAATTGCAATGACAAATGGGGTGTCAATGAAGTGACGTCATCAATGACAATGATCCACCAGCAATGTTGACTGCTACAGTAATCGAGGCATTGCCCGTCTCACAATTCAGTTACGTTCATGTACTGATAATGCCAGATGAATATAACAAATTATGCGATGGTGATTGAACATTAATTAACGTTTTGCGATTGCTCTTCCAACGTGTTGACAAACAATAATTGTCTGGTTTAAACAGTTTCATTATTTATCTAACTACATCGCTTACGGGTCTGTTTTAATTATGGTTAACTCTTCCTAGAATTACTGGAAAGCATTGTTTGGAAGCCTTGCAGTAAACACTTGCTATTGTAGTTACACTGTTTGGTTTGATTCTACCGGCATAACAATCATGGATGTTATAGATTTGAAAATTATAACGTAAAACGTTTAGAACAATGATTCTGCTTTATTTTACAATTGAGGTTAGGTTATATCGACATATGGAGAATTTATTTGCAACGCCTAAAAACAAATGGGATTAGTACACTCCGGCAGAACCTTTAACATTTTCACAGTTATTCCCTCAAGATGAGTAACCTGTTTGTAAATCTGCATAAATTAATGTGTAACTGTTGTTTCATGGTTTATTATTTGGAGTTTTATAGCTTTATTACTGTTGTTCGTGGTTTTACTCAAATACTTAATTTCTATTCGATTTATCGTTATTATTGTGGTTGTAACAAACAATGTTACTATATTAGTGCTTAAGCTTTGTTTTATGATTGTTTTAATTTCGGATTCTTGATATTTGAGTAGTGCTCTAAAAATAAAGAACAGTATTAAAGTACACTTATAAGACAGTTTCGTACACAAATGGATTTTTAAAACAATTTCAACGGCGATAGAGACAGATTTACTTTTAAAAGAGCACGGGGATCTGAGACAATTTACAATTCAAAAGAGGACTCGCTCTGGCCACAATCCTGCAGCTGCCTGATCGGGCTTAGTCTGCCTACGTATGATCCCCTCAGCGGAATACAATAGGACTGTCTGAGTACAGCTAATGTGTGGTCTTGTTTTTTGGGAGTAAACTCAAATAAAAGTGGTTTGCCAATCTGTTATAGAAATGGACGTTTATCTAACAATAATTAGTGACAACACGCATATTAAATGGTAAAATATTCAGGGGGTTGAGTATTTCTGTATCTCACTCAGGTTAAATTAGCCTTTTTTTATGTTATTTATACTTTTATTAAACTTGAAGCCTCGTGTACTGTCAGAGTTTTTTCTGATTCCAACAAAATATTTTTTCTATGTATCAAATATTATTGTTCGAAATATGTAAAATAACTTATTACATTTAAATATTTGTAATACATATATGTTACAGATATTTTTGCAAAAAAAACTTAGTAACTTCACAGTGCCTTGCTAAACAACTCGCAAAATCTCAAAGATCTATCTTGAAAGCGTTTTCAGATACGGAACATAATATATTAAACTAGTGAACTTTCGGAAAACAAGGATTTAGTGAGACAATTATTGTCTTTTTTAGCACAGTCCTGCTCCATAGGAAGGTCCAGCCTTCCTGTCCTTGGCTTCTATGCTTCCTCTATGTAATGGCCTTTTGGTTGGTTTTTAAACAATTGCTGGGCTTCACGGTCACTTTTTTGGATTCTGTATGTCTAATGCATCATTGCCTTTGTGCAAAATTTTCGTAGACGGATCCCCATATTCTTTAGTAGATTGCATCTTACAACATTACCATCATTGTAGGTTGCTACAGCATATAATATTATTCACAGTCTAGTTTATATTTATAAATAATCTGTATAAATCATCAAATATGTCCTATCTGATAAATACCCCCCAAAACCACCTGTTTCTAATCAAAATTTGCAACTGGCAGTGCTGCCCAATTCAACAAACACAAATGTACCAATAAATATATAAACTATCAAAACGACAGTGGAACTACAGAAATGATCAAAATTCATGACTGCAGTGGGTATTTCAAAACAAATTTATGACATGGTCCTTTTACTGAAATATTACATATTATATATCACTTTAACTGAAAAGAAACGTAGATTTATTACCAACAAACAATTGAAATCTATTTTTTCTTATTTTACAACCTCCTTAATCAAAGGCTTTTCCAGAAAGAAGCAGTTGTGATTTTCTAAACGTAAACCAAGTTACTAATAGAAGTCAACTAACAACATTGAGTCTATACATCTGTCTATCTGCCTGCACAATATCTTATACCCAAAGCTAGGATACAAAGTTATATATTATGATTAGTGGAACTTATTACTTGCCAATTAATCAAAATTTAAAAAGTTGACTTGTTGATAACAATGGAGTTTCTTAAAAAACGTTAAACAAACATTTTACAATTCTCAATTTAAGCCTAAATTAATGTGATTAACGCCAATAAAAAGTTTCTTCTCAAAATTAGTTTTAAATAAATAAATAAAAGTAACATCTGCTACACACGTTTCGTATAGCTTCTGTTAAATTCTGCTCTCTTCAACTTAATAGAGCGATACTTCAATATAAGTTTTGGTTACAGTGTATACTCGTAATAATTACCTTACAAAACCGGTCAGATTCCGTTATATGCCCCCATCGCTTAAACTTTTTTTAAATGAACTTAGAACGTTATTAAACGATGTTGTTGAGTAACAGAACTAACATTCCATCAATCAACAAACATTTCCAGGAATTGCGGTCGGTATTGTTGTCGCTATTATCTTATCTTTCTCGAGAATCCCGATTAAGGCAGGCCGCGCGGATTGTAGGACTGTAGGTCCACGCCTAGTTTGACGAGGGTGGCTGACGTCACTTTTCTGCAGGGTAGGACAGTTAGTCCACGCCGACACCTGTGGACTAACTGTCCTACTTTTCAAAACTGACCTGGCCGTGCATTAGTTTTTCTACCTGCACTTATTCTTTATTTTGGTCAGTGATGCTTCCACTATATTCGCACAGCGTACTGCTAAAGCAGCAAATATTAACAGTTTACTCAAGCTATCGCATATGAAGTGGATTACTAATAGGGATTATATCTAGCATAATATATCGAATTCCATATAGCATTATATTACTTTCTGATTAATTTGGCATTGTCTTAATGAATCATAAACATCTACAGTAAGTTTGTATTAGTTATTCCTTATATTGTACCATCGTTTGTATAATACTGTATATACCAGTAGACACTATAATCGTTACAGACATTCTTAAGTTAGAAATGGCGTAACTAACCTGACTTTATTTTATGTATATAATTTCGTTTCGTTCTTTTTGCAGCTGTCTTATGTAGTGTACTGAAAATTATTTAGCAGATATAGAGTTTAGATCTCGAAACATCCATTCAAGTGCTGCAGTGTGAGTACGACGATCCCTTATCAACCCCTCGTCAAAAGAAACCCGTGAGTCGGACAGTGGGTCCACGGTCCCGGCCTGGGACCCACTGTCCACCCCTTAAGAAGTAGGTAAGAAATGCTTCCGGCAGTTTTTATGACGTGGACCTACAGTCCGTTTACCGGCCGCGCGGCATCATATGATTATTTAAGTTTTTTGCACGGTACATAATTGCCTTTCCATTACAATTTATATTTCTGATCAGCCTCTCTAGAATTTGATATTTTACTGATAGGTACTATCTCGAGGGATGTATTTCTTTCGTTGATATCAGCGCGGGACTGCCCGGGAGGCACTAGCATTTTGGGTGGCGGAGTGTGGTCAAGAATAGAAACAAGTTTTGTGTGTTTTTTCAATAAAGAGTTTAGTTTTTGTTTGGTTATGTTTGTTTTTGTTGAATTGTTTATTGAAAAAAGTTTAAGCGTAGGGGGCATATAACGGAATCTGACCACAAAACCTTACTTCTGATTTATTTTGAGTTATTTCAGCACTGGATTATTTACTTAATTTACGTTTTTACTGAATTACATTACCATGTGGTAGGTAAATCATCTGAATATCACACAAATACATACACTACACTGCTAACGAGAAAATACTTAAAACTACCCCTTAAAACTTCAAATCAACACAAATAATGAACATTTTTGAATGATGGAAAGGATGAATAATTCCTGCATAAGTTAGGTAAAATATGAGTATAAGTTTATATTATATTTAAAGTATTTTAATCAGACGAAATATTGACACATAATTTTGTACGAATCGAAATATTGAGCGAGTAGTTAATGACCATCAGTCTTGGACAAGACTGAGCGAGAAGTATGTCTAAATAAGATTATTGTATAAAAATTAAAGAAATACTAAACAAAATCGAGGAAATAATAAACATCATTATTATGTTTTCCTCTATGAAATAGTAAAACATCTTCAGAAAAAAAGGAAGACATATATTTTATATAATTTTAAACTCCAAAAACATATACAACATTGTTTAAATTACTGATTAGGTATACCTTTATGAGAAGTGTTAATAACAAAATCAAATTGTTGTTTAAAGCTGTTAACACGTTTGTTGAAGCCGTTAGCAAAGTTTCACCAGCAACAAAAATGAATTACCAAACTCAAAGAAGACCAGTACTAAACAATGCAAACCATTAACGAAACATGGAGAAAGTTTCTCAATTACGCTGTTAGATGGAAGCCGATTCGTCTCTGTCTGGAGGATATTGCCAGGAGCTGCACTGGAATATTTGCCGCGAAGATGCCAACATTTATCTACGTAAACATTTAACGCGTTTTCATTATATTAACGACATTTTTAGTTTGAAAATGAAAATGAGAAACTTTAAAGAACAAATATAAAACGTTCTAATTAAAGATACTGAATTATTATTTCTGTAGTGTTGATGATTAAAGTTCACACATATAACTGATTTTTTCTTTGCAGTACACTTTTAATGTTAAATAATAAATATGTAAACTGGGATTGGAGTATTATTACCTTAAAGTATACTACTATTTACTTACTTTAACTACTAAGGGCCAGCTTCTTCTTCCATAAAATGTATTTTCTAATTCCTTCAGGTTTAAAAGTTTTCTTGAAATGCAGATTTTTATATGTTCGATATTCTATATTCACTAATACTAAAAATCCTTACTATAAGGAAGAAACTAAAAAGCTCAAATGTAATTTCGTTATTTAGTTATTTGTTGAATCAATACGTCTTTAGACACTAAGTTCGTTAAAATTACAGGTAAATACTATTTAGCATATTTTATAAAACGATAATTTCAAAATAAAAGTAATACCTTGTAATTTAGTCAGGCGAAAGGTAGGTTTTATATGTGGCTGTCACCTTGAACAGAACAAGTCGAGACGTTTCATTTACACCAAAGTGATACACAAAAATGTTGGCATATTGATACAATAATAACACTTATATATTTAGAAAACTCACAAGACGTAACTCGAAAGCATATACATGTGCTTGCACAACATTAACTTCCGAACTTAGTAATCCGCATTGGTATTTGTAATCACATGTTCTTTCAATTGTTCAATGTTACCGTGTACTACTAAAACGACCACCATCTTTAAACCTAAAGAGTTTAAATTTCCTGAACATTTTATAAGGAATATCAAATTTGATTTAATGTTAACCCTTGAAATAAAGGAACAAAACTGTCCATACTGATTTAAGCAGGAAAGATTAAACACTATAAAACACAAACTTTCAGAGATAGTATAATAATTCCGATTATTGTAGCAAAGCTGTGTTGTACGAGCAATTACTTATATAACTCATCCCTTACTCTCATATGCTGTTAGCGAGTTTTGGGTTGTATGCGTCTGCAGGCCTGTAGTCCACACGTGTATGACGGTCGATGGAAATTCCCACACGGGTAGTTTTAAGTATGAATGTACCATGGACGCCTCTGTATAGATCCTTAAGAGAATAACTGTTTCGCAAACTTAAATAAACACATATTCGTATTTTTCATGACATTCTGCACCAAACTGAAGTAAAAGCAAAAATCAGAGCTTGGAATATTTAGAATTTAGTGTTTTATTAAATTCGTTAAGGTTTTTTTTTACTAAGGACCTAAAAATAAGTACATTTCAAATTTATTTTCAGCTTCCGATCCAAAAAACAAAACTGTTATAAATTCAGTAATAAATGGATATAGGAATATCTTGTGGGATTTTGCAATTTTTCATGTGTAACGTTGAAATCAGACAAATCTTAAAGATATTGATTACATAAACATATATAAGAAACATTGTATACAATCGTCAATATACATGTAAGGTACAATTAAACTTTATCAATTGAAACACGCGTGATTTCACTTATCAAGCAGTTTTCAGCTATGCTGTTCGCAAGTTAGAACAAAGCTCAAGGATGAGCCAATTAATTTCAATTATTACCTTAGCGGCAAATCATAAACTCCTCAACGGAGTAGAACACCCTCGACACTAATAGGTTTCTCATTCGAGCTTTGAATTTTGTTGGTCATTTAAATTTTTTATCGCATCAGGGAGATTATTTATCAACTTAACGCCAACCTCGGATGGTAAACATTCAAACGTGGCAGTTCTGAGCTGTTGAATACGGAAGTTGTCCCGGCCCCGAGTCCCGTATTGGTGAACGTTCCTGCCTTGGACCAACTCACACTTGAATCGGCAGTACAGAGCAACCTCAAGGATATAGAGACAGGACACAGTCAGCAATTCAAATCCCCGAAGAAATGGTTACATGAATCTCTGAATTTCAATTTTGAAATTATTCAGACCGCTTTCTTTTGAATTCTAAATACTCTTTCAAATTTGTATTTAAAACAGCTGCCCCACAGTCTCAGCCCGTATGTTATGTGAGGATATACAAGACAAAAATAGGCCGTTTTCGGTACATTCAAGTGCGGGAGAGAATTCTTATTTTCGGAAGCTGAAAATGAGCCCTTCTTATAACTAAATTACGTAAATACTGTAGAAGTAAAAGTATTTGGTAAAGCTAATGAAAACATAATTCAACTAGGCTCACACCAAGTTATTTGATATTTTAATTTATTCGATAGTTGTATTCAGAAGCATTAAACGAGTTTATCCATAGTAATTCATCCACTCTTCCTTGAGATTTCCTAATATGTCTCCATTTTTCACATGTTTCCATTTTAAAGGCTGAGTACACCCTGCCCTGTTTTGAGAAAAGCAGAACAATTAAAAATACTGAACGTCAACCAGTCGCATAAATATTAATAAAGTGTATACAATACTTCCATACTTTAAATAGTTAGGAATGGGGAGACCATGCGTGTTCAATGAAGACCGATTGTTCCTCTTTATGTCGCCTTTAACTTGGTGATATATTACTGCAACGCAATAATATTACGGAAACTTTACACAATAAATCTAGCTTATAATAGAATCTTGTTATGTGTATGTTTAGCCGTTTATTACAGAACTGGTTTCAGTTAGGAGAAACTTAACAACATTCTACTCTCTATGTGTCCATATTAAAACTGTTTCTAAATAATAAATCAAATCAGCGTAAAGTTAACAATCGATATAACGAACGATAGTTGTGAGAAAGGGTCGATCTCGATACTCTTGGGAGTTTTACAGTATTGTTATTGGTTCCAATCTTCTTGGCAATGTCGTAAAACCGCTTCATACTCCCATTTATTGTGACTGAGAGCTAATCTTGCCGATGTGAAGCACGTCCTTAAGTCGAACAGAAGTTACAACGCAAACTTCATCCGAATTAATTTATAAGCGTGGAAATAGATTACGTTAAGGAGGCGTTAGAGAACAGTCTTCGTCCATCAGTGGAGAGCAACGGATGTTGTTGGAGGTATTTGTATTTACATAATAAATTTTCGTCCTAATACTAAACATGCATGTGTAAGCCAAACCTCAGAATATATTCGAACCAGGAAGGAAGTAAATGGTTTTAATTTAACATACTAGTTGAGGCATTATATTAACTTTGATTAAGTAATTATATAATTTATGTTATTTATTACCCACAAGACCCATGATGTTTCCAATTGTTCAGGTAGCACACTTTGCACATATATGCGTGATGATTATCACTAATAATTTACTGGAATATTACAAAAACACTGATTCGTCGACAATACATTGATTATTAGGGCAATAAAATAACTTGCTTTGACTGTAAAAGTTACACGTAACCTAGGTATAGTAGGAAGTGTTGATTCAATTGAATTTTGGTTTTAGCTCCAGTTCACCGTCCTTTTATCGCAGCGTCTAGTATCTGACGCTATCTCAGACTTAACTCCTGGAATCTGCATTCATGTTCGTTTGAAGAGATCCAAGAATTCCTGGAGTCAAGTCAGAAATAGCGTCAGGTACCAGACGCTGCACTAAAAGGAAGGTGAACTGAAGCTAAACTCAAAATTCAATCGGTAGAAGTTAACCATATGTAAGAAATCTCCAGCCGAAATATACACCGTGTACCATCGCTCCATGGACAGTCCCTTCCTTTTGCGAGTTCTCTACTGATGAATTTGTACAATTCAAAGAGGCATCATACTACTAACACAACACACTTATTCTCATTGTTAATATGAATTGTAGTATCACTTGTTCTTTATATTTTATTCTACCAAAAACAACGTGAACCGAATGGAAGAAACGCGGAGTGGCATATCTCTGAGACCGTTATAATAAATACTGCACATTAGAAAATTTACTTACAAGTTAATTATGGAAAATAAAACGTACAAGCACCACTTCTAGATGTTTGGATAGAAATATGACTTGTCAGGTATATCTTGGAGTGGACCTGTTGGTTCCAATGTTCTTTGGAAATTTCCCTACGATCTTAATCACTTAACAAATCTTTAACATGACTTCCCTTCACGTTGATGTAGACTCACAACCCTGGGTGCAGCTTCTTGGGTCGACTTTGCTGTAGTAACAAAAAGGAAGATTAAATCAAAATAGTTCTCAAAGAAGACTCATACTAGCACTCTAAAACAAAATCGCGACGGCATTAGCCATTTATCGTGACAACTTATAATCACGACGACGTGGATGCGTCAGAAGGACATCAGCACAACAAAATCTAGAGTACGTATAAGACGTAATCGCAGGTAAGTAACTGTAATATTGACCAGTGTTATTTATGATAAATTCTAAATAGATGTCTCGCAGGAAGTGATAAATTGATTGCACTCTCTCTCTCTCCTCTCTTTCACTATCTCTCTCACTCTCTCTCAAATATTGTAATTAATTATTTAGACCTGATAAAGATCTATACATTTACTTGTGTTGAAGAAAACAGCACGTTTATGTTTGCATTAGTGTAGAAGTATATGGAAAACATGTAAAAGCAAACGGTTTAGCAGAGTTTTCTGTGCGTTTATCACTCACGGCAAGCTCACACAGGCATGAATTTGCATACTAGGCTCCCGTGACAAACAGGCCCGGCCTAACAAGATTTCTACTACACCACTACCCTTGAGTTCACACTCGATTTCCCTTTGCGTGGATTTCGAGTGGCACATGAGCGCGTCATATCACTCGGCAAACGCATACGTTTATCCTGTACAAGATCTATTCTTGGGATTACAACAAGTAGTTTAGGACTTGTCAACTTTACTGCTTAAATTCGATTGCCTGTTATTAAACTATGCGTCATACAACGGCATTTCTCTGACTAATCTATTTCTTGTTGGACGATACTGAAGTCAAAGAAACCGATCCCCTAATATCGTCAATTTCGGTTTTTATAGGTGAATTGTTTGGACTTAAAAATTTTACAAAACATGAGAAAACAAATAATACTGTACCGAATCACGATAACATATGGGGGTGGTGACTTCTGAGGTCGTAGTAATAAATACTCGAATTGCAAAGTTTACTTATAAGTTCAGTTTAATTATGAAAACTAACAAGCACCACTTTTAGATGGTAAAGGAAAAGTATGTAATGCCACGTTGCTGCCATTTAGAATATAAGAACTAAAAGTGTATATCTTCTAGGTGGGCCTAAAATATCCAATATTCTCTGAAATTATGCCTATGATGTTTTACTTTATAAGACATTAAGGTTTTACTTCCCTTCGCAATGTGTAGACTCACAACCCGGGTGTCGGCGTCTTGGCACGAGACAATGGCGCTGTAGTCTAAGAAGGGTTATTTCTAGTCGGTGGTTACTAGAATATGAGTAGAAGTTATGAAACTGGTAGCCATCTACTCAAATAATATGTGCCCTGTGAGCCGTGAGACACGTGAAACACGTAAACTCGCGGACAAAGCGCGCGAGGTCTGCTCGGTCACATAGTTGGGCTGCTACCAAGGGTTAGAAGAAAATATTCATACGCGTGCCAATTAGGTAGTTACTCCGCCCAATAATTTAGTTCCGGAACATTGGATAAAAATAGTATTAAATTATACTGGCTGACTAGGTTGTGAAATTTACATTATATGAAATATAATTAACTAATTAACGGTACAATACAGAGGATTGAAAATCAAATACAAGTAAGGGAGGGGGGTTAATATTTAATAGGCGTTTTGAGCAGGAATCATGAAGAACTAACGAAAATTAGTTAAGTCAGTTAATTGTAGGTCAATGCATAATTGACAGCTGTTTTTAATTACTTTGTAAAGATTTATAATTCTTTAGCATCTTACAAATTCCGTCGAATCTCGGCTTGTTACAAGGATTGGGCACGTTAAATTTCATGTTATTACTTCTAGTTTAAATTCAGTCTAGAGAGAATGGTCTGTAAATTTTGAATTTTTTCATAAATTACTCTAGGGCGCTTAGAAATTAATTTATAGATCCAGAGAAAGATCATAAAAAATGGAAAAAAGACATCTTCAGCATTTTGCTGATCTTATGAAGGCCAGGAAAATATTGAGTACTACATTTAGGGATCTTTAGAATTCATAGCAATAGAATTGGTTGTAGATACTCTGATTTATTTATGAAGAAGATGTATTGGATACCCCCTTCAAAAAGTACATTTGTCTTATTGTATAATTATGAAAATCATATCGGTTGCTACACAGATTATTGGCCTTTATTAGAGTTTCATTTTTTAATATGAATTGGATGACAGCCGGTAAAATGCAAATGTTGCATTTTTTGCTGCAATTGATTTGAATTGTAGTTTTCAAATTATGATTTTCAATATGCATTATCTAAGAATGCTACTGAATCTGGTGAAATAGATCATGTAAATTTTTAAATAAAAAATGTTTTATATTGAAAATGAAGTCGTTAAGATTTTTGATACCGCACTGACATGTTATAAAAATATTATCAGTGTAACTAAACAAAATTAGGGATACATAATTTTGACTAGTTAAAAAATTCTATTGCAATACGCTCATAACACGATTAGCATGAGAATTTGCCATCTGTGTGCCCACAGCAGTTCTTTTAGTCTGAAGATTATTTTGGTCTTGAAATTTAAAATTATTTTGGGTTACATGTTTAAGAATAACATTAGTACTAGGTTTAGTATTGTTTGGGCATGAACCAAGGTTTCTGATCAGTATAACATTATTTAGAAAAGAAACCCCAATTTTGTAACATATCCTTAACAAATCATTAGAAACAACGAAGAAAATTAAATGAGTGTCTTTGTTGTTGTTGAAGACTGTTGTCGTTTATCTGATGTTTCAATTCCGCGTCCCTACCATATAACAATTCTACATTAACCACTACAAGTTCGGAGCGATAAGCAGTTGTCCCACTAGTTATTGATTTCCCTGGAACAGCTGATGAGTTCAAGGTCCAGGTTCCGTCGACGGACGTCTGCCGGGAGTGCTCCGACAGTGTTTCTGTGTCGCGCTGTATATTGTACCGCGTCTCTCCTTCTCGTGTCGTGATCGCGTTGTGAAGTGGTTGTTTGGTGAAGTGTGTTCATCATACATCTCTTATGTTGTTCAGGAAACAGTTATCCCAAGACGATTTGTAGCGTAGAATTCTTTTAATATATTGCCTGGCCAGGGCTAAACGATTTTGAAATAATTGTTTCACATAAAACTAATTTTAAATTTGTTCGACATTTCGTCATAAAGTCAAAACATTTCAAACAATCCATTATACCTTTTTAAATTTATCGTTTCCAATCGGTCACTAAATTTAATTTCTCTACTACTTTGTTATTTATATGAAACAGGACAACATGGGTATTTCTTTCATTGACTGTCATTCGACAAAAATAAATACATGGGACATATGAGAAAAGAGCGGTTTAGTTGTCTCATATTATAAATAAACAATAACTTGCATTCAATTAGTATTCACCACATGACCAAGAATTTAAGAAATATATACTATAATCTACAACACAGTAGGGTTTTTATTTCTAAACAAATATTTTTCTTATTGGACACAAGATTATTATGCAAATATTAAACTATTTTCTTTAGCCCCATATTTCTCTTTATTCATGACATCCGTCTCATTTATATATTTCAAATTCTTTCCTGTAATAAATACACAATAACACCACACACTCGGGGGCTTGGTTTTACAACTTGATATTTGTAGATTAATTTATAATTTCATTTAAAAATTGTATTTCATCCTGGAAAATATTTGCTGAAAGAGAAAGTAATTTTCCATCTTTCTATGAATAAACTGTAAACATTCCATTATTTTAAACTCCTTTCAAGTCCTAGACTAGGCAACGTTTTATTTTGACGTGACAACGTCTTAAATTAGATTGCGGCTCGGAGTCACTCATGAAAAAGTGTAACGCCCGGTAACGTTACGATGCCCGTGAGGTGGGTCCGCCGCACGGGATCCGCACGGGATAAAGCAGATAACTGTGGGTCCGCCGCACGGGATAAAGCAGATAACTATGTTTATTCGTGAAAATGTGGAGTGCTTAGATTCGTCATTTACAACAACTACAACAATAAAGGTAAATAATTGTACACTGATATTTCATTATCGTAAACTATGATTGATTGATTAATTGTTAGATTGACACAAAAGTTGAGAAACTGAGTTTATAGGTTATGTCATACTATTGACAAATGTTGATAGTGTTAAGTAAATTATTAGTTTAAATCACTCTGCAATCAATCGTAATTCAGTCGATTGAGAAGAAACAGCGCGTATTGCTAGTCAAACATTTAAAATAACAAATTATAACCTCTAACCTGTCATAACAGTGCGACCAAACAAACGAACTAAACCGACCAATCACCACGCGCGGAGTTAGAATTTAACTGTGTTTAGCAAGAATTTCAAATTCCAATTTTAGTAAATGTTTTATTCAACTTTACCATTTACAATAACAAATTTTAATTAATTTCAAATTATGTACAATGTTTTAGTAAACAAAATATATTTCTATAGTTAAAATTTGTGCAATTCTTATTTTCATTCAATTCCTTGTTCCTATTGTGCAATTTAATAATATTCATATCAATAAATATTCTACCGAGAAAAAGACGTTGTCACGTAAAATCTTCGCCCGTAAAACCGACTTTACAGGCAACCATAATTTTTGTTTAAATCGTTTGTAAGCTACACTATAAAATTACAATCAGATATCACCACCACAATTTTAAATGGTCCTTCATATTTATTCTGCAATTTTAGTTCGAATCCTGGAATTTTACAATATAAAAGACACTCCCACTTTAAACACTTTATGATTCCGATTTTATCCTTTTAATCTTGAATTCCGATTTTGATACTAACTAAAATGTAACAACATATCAACCAATTGTTTACACTCATTAATATAAAATACAATTTTACATGAATTAATTTTTTGGAGTGCAATCAACCAGTGGATTTCAAGAAGTTGTCCACTGCCATCACGATGTCGTCGTCGTGAAACGAAATCTTGTTCACCTGTTCAACAACATCGATTCATTTCTTCCTGCACCGTTCGTAAACCGAAGTTGGTATGTAATTTTTCTTTATTTCTCAAATATATAAAATAAGTTTTTTAAGTTTGTTGAATAAATGATTTAATTTAGGATCGAGAAAAAGACTTTATCACGTTATCCTTGTTTATGTTTATGTATATATGTCAAAATTTATAAATAGTTTAAAACAAATCCCGTGATATTAACATTTTTATAACACTATCTTTATATAAATACTTTTAACTTTGTTTATTATACTGTCATTTACTTAAAAATGTGAAAAGCTTCAATGATTTGTTTACATTTACACTAATACTGCATTGTGTATTGTAATTGAGTAATACTTCTCACGGTAAGGGTTGAATAAATGATCATAGTGTCCTCGACATGAGAAGAAAGTGTTCTTACAAACGGCAGCAAGATGTCGTCGTCAAAGCAGACAAAGCAAAAAGTGCAAAACACGGGAGTTCTTATAGGTGTTAGTGTTCAATGGCTTTTTGAAGCAATCCCTCTCAAGGCCCGTTGTCCATAAGGTAATTTACGATTTTTTTATTATTTTGAGGAGAAGGATCTTCATCTAAGTTTTCACATGTCGATGTATCATATTATAGATAGAACGTATTTGCAAGTACTACTATTACTACACTATATGGCTGCTTGGTTTATGGTTGTTTTATTACACAGAACATCATTGAGGCGCTTCACACAGGGGAAAAATCTACGTGGCAAATATTTAACAAATACAAAAAAGGCAATACTTTTCATTAAATTAAAGGATTTAATTAAAATTATAACAGATATATTTTAATTAATACTAGGAATATAACTAATAATTGAATGTTAAAGGAAATTTATCTAACTTTTATCTCCCCTTCATAAGCTAAAATTACGATTCAATTATTAAAATTGGACAGTTTTAATCTGACAGTACGCGTATAATTACCCCGCAGTCAGTAAACATGTTTGTCTCAAAGGCAGCATTGGGGTGGAAAATTGGCTGCCATATCCATTTGTTTTTATGCTTTGGTAATTTCTTCGCCGTCTTATATTTCACAAATCAAAATTCCTTCTATTCTGGGTGGCTACTTTCTTTGTAACGGAAATAAACTTCACAAAGTAATTAAGGGTAAACATAGTAACATTGTTATCCCATACTTTTGTGTAATACTCACATAAATTAACGAAACCAACACATTACTTTTTAACATCTTTTATGACATGAGCAGTTATTGAGGTTGACCTTTTCAAATTTCAGCTTCATTCAATATTCATTGCCTTCATCGAACCATCCATTTTAGGAACTTGAAGACTCAGTAACGGTTAACGAATGTGACGAGAATATCATGAAATATGATATTAATTATATTTCTAAAATTATAGTGGTGTAATTAACGAAAATACTGCATATAGTAATAGTCTATGGCGATGATATCTTGTATGCATTAAACATAGTATTGGTCTAACTATTTTTCATCACCTACACTGAGCCATGATCGGTATGTTATCAAGAAAATGAAGTACTTTATAGTAAAAAGACTTTTTTTGTATTATTTTTCTTCGTTACGTACGAATTCTGTAAGAATTAAAGTGGGTTTATTAAAATATAAAAACGTTATCGTTTCTCATGCAGTCTCATAATATTTCAACACATAATTTAAAATAGATGCTTTTGAAATACTAGAAATGACGCAAGAAATAAGATACATGTTTATGCAGTTAATAAACTTTGATACATAATTTAAAAAATGAATTGAGAAATGAATCTGTTAACTAATTTAATTTTTTGTCAGTATCTATCACATTAAAATTAATAGTAGAGCAGTTGGCAATAACGATCTGTCTATTCAAATGGTAAAAGTTTTGGTGAGTCCGTATGCTGAATTCATTAATCTGATGAATTAATGTCGATAAATATTACTGAACTAATAATCACAATCAAGTAGTAGTTCCTGAAAAAAGACGGAAAACTAACATTGTTCGTCCACTACCAAAGGCCACTGCTCCTAAAAGTGTCAGTCAGTTACGACCCATATCAATATTGCAAGCCATATAAAAGATTTTGAAAAACTCGCCTTGCGCCAATAAGTAGCTTACATGACGCATGAAAACATATTACCAAAGACGATCTAAGATTATAAAAATACCTCAGCACATAGACTGCCTGTTGAATCTGTTTAGTGATTTAATTTATGAAAAAGGTGAGGGAAAATATAGCTCTTTGGTGTTACTGGATTATTCGCAGGATTTCGACTCTATTGGCCATAATGTTCTGACTGCTAAAGTGCATACCCATGGGTTTTGAAAGTTCAATTGACTGGATCACGTCCTATTTAGATTACACACAACAGATTTCAAGGTAGAGTTCCTCAATGAAGCTGCCTTGGTCCTATTTTGTTTAATATGTACACCTCTGACCTCCCCAGTTGTGTGTGGAACTTCATTATCCATTAATATACAGATCACTGGCAACTTCACTTATATCATATGGAACTCATTGAATAGACCATTGATCAGATCAATGCTGATCTTCAACGTGTCTCCACCTAGGCAGTCAATAATGGCCTTGAGATAAATATCGATAAGAGTAATGTGCTTCATCTGGCGCCCCAAAATGTTATTTAGAATCTCAGTGACAGTGGTGTGAGATCGCGTTACTCACGCACTTCAGCGAGATTTTGTTAGTCTGTTAAGTATATTTAGATTTAGTAACATGTTGCCAGAATCCATCAAGTTACAGCTCATGTAGTCACTGGTTCTATCAGTTATATTATCCTGCTATGGTAACAGCATGTCGAAGAGGATAACAATAGAATCTAAAGAATGCGAAACGCAGCTTTGGGCTGTGTTCAGTTTGAAACTTTTGAATACGAGTACGTGTCCTCATACAAGCTTGACGCTAATATGCTCCAAAAACTGTGCGGGGTATTGTGCCGCAGTTCTTGTGCGAGAGGCCGCGATTCAGGAATGCAGTCTCACAGCGCAGCACCCTCCATGGTAAACAACTTCACTTCAAGAATGTGAGACTGGAGGTGGACAGAGAAGCTTCTATTATATCGGTCCGACCATGACGTATAATGCCCTCCCAAAATGTTTTAGGAATATTTCCAGATTAAAATTTAAGAGCCATGTACAAATTTTGTATCTGTCTAACTGATAAGGATTATCTATTTCACTTGGTCATGTTATTAGTCATAAGTGTGATGTTTGACATTGTAGTGTTCTGTTAGTTAACCTTGTCTGAGAAACGCTTGGAAAAAAGGCATTTTTATTTATTTACTTATTATAAATTTAAGAAGAGAAGACTTTAAAAATGGTTAAAATTGAAGTCGGATATACTAGCAAAAATAAATAAATTGCATTTTTATATATTTGTTATTTAATTATGTAAAAATTAAAATGTTATAGACTACTTAGAGTATTGACAAATTCCGAGGATAGAGTTGTTTAAAATAGAAACGTGTGTTTATGTAAAATTTTGCATTAACCAAAAATATTTCGGGGTCCTGACTACAATTAATTTACAGTAATATTGGATTACTCAGGAAAATTAACTGCGATATTTCAAAGTAACAGTTCCTGTTTTTCAAGAGATTAAGTGGTTGTGCCATAATTGTATAGCTATACTTGAATAATTTTGATTATGAAATACAAAGACAGTTCGATTCAATGTCCAATATTTAGTTAAATAAAATAAAAAATATTACTTTTCATTTATACCAGCAAATATAGACCCTTTCTAACACATATAATCATTTAATAGAAGACAAATACAAAGAATAGATTGCGTTACAAATTAAATATTACATATGAACAGTTAGTGTAACAAATTTGTAATTTGAGTTGTAAAATGAATAATGTACGAAATAATGAATGATGATTTAATGTTCTTGTGAATGTGATGAGAGAATAATGTATTGAATTTGTGTATCTTATTTGTGTAAGTTAATAAAAATAATGAATTTAGTGTGAAATTTTGAATAATTCACACTAGTCATGAGGAGGCAATTGCCGACCTTCTGACCCGTGAAACCCAACTGACTTATGCTGCTCAGCTAAAATCTAATATAAATGCTGCTAAAAATCATAATAAACAATCTTTTATAAAACTAAGTAATAAATTCAGTGTGCTTGATCAGTCAGATGAATTGGACACAGATGCTCAATTGACATCAGCAGTGCAACATGGCGGTTAACGTCTTCAACCAGCAAGACAAGTAAAAAAAGTTGCTCAACAAACAGATGTTTCCCTCATACCGGTGGCTCGTCACGGTGGAACGGTGGTTCTGGGTCAGAAGCAGACGAAGCAGTTAAACTCTGATGATCTTATGGAACAACAACAAAGTCATGGAGGAAAACACATAACCTCAAATATGGAACGTAGTGAACGTGAGTTTCAAGAACCAAGGTACAATAGAAATATGGCCAAGAAGGTTGGTGGAATTAAGAAGTCTAAAGTTTCAAGGCATATTCCAATTATTGGGACAAATGTTTCCCGAAAAATAAAAGCAGTTGACAAGATGAAGTGGCTATTCATCTCTAGACTTTCGCCTGAAGTGGAAAAAGAAGATTTAGTAGTTTTCTTGAGAGATTGTTTTGGTCAAGATATAGTCTGTACCGAATGGAAAACCAATTATGACACTTACAAATCCTTCAAGATTGGACTGCCTGAGTGTGAAGTGGAAAATGCTTTAAAGCCTGATGTGTGGCCCCGAGGAGCCTTGGTGAAAATGTTCAAATTAAATCGAAAGCCTAAAAAAACACCGGAAAAAATCCAATGTCACAAAACCAAGACTAGGCCTAGTTCAACATGAGGTGAACGACTCAGATATCCTTGAAATATACTCTGAGCCTAGGCCTAGGCCTACAGTCCAAAACGTCAGGCTATTTTCGGCTAACACCCAGTCCCTACTGGACAAACTACCCGAATTGGAGCTTATTTTGTCTATAAACAATTATCTTGCTCTCTGTTTTTGTGAACACTGGTGTAATCTCCAAAATCAAGATTTAGCTGTCCTGGAAGGGTATAATTGTATTACAATGTTTTGTAGGACAAAGCAAATCAGAGGTGGTGTTGCAATCTACCTGAAAAATGAAATAGTATTTCAAGTGTTAGATGTCTCTAATCTCTGTTGTGAGTGCCACTTTGAAGTAGTTGCTGCTATTATAAACATCCACCAAAAATGTATTTTAATCTCTGTTTACCGCACACCTGATGGAGATCACAGTATTTTCCTAGATAACTTTGACAAACTTCTATTTTCACTGCTAAAATACAATCTTCCTATTATTGTTTGTGGGGATTATAATATTGATGTCAATGACACTGATATTTTTACCTTACAGTTTTTGAATGTTTTACGATCAGCTGACTGTCATTATTTAAATAACGAACCAACTCGAGGATTGGCATGCTTAGATAATGCAATAACAAATATAAGTAGGGGCTACATTTCCACCAAAGTATTAAGACCTCCATTATCTGACCACTGTGCCTTGGACATTACTTTTAGGCTAAATTCTCCCTCTATTTCAGAAGGTACAAAAACCGACGTACTGTTTAAACGCTGTTTTGCTGAAAGAAACATTATTGAATTTAATCAGTTTCTTGCTGATATTGACTGGAATACTGTGTTTGCCAACTCCTCTGATGATTGCCTGTTTGATACTTTTATTTCATATTTCCTGGAAGGTATGGATAAATGCTTTCCTTTTAGGACTTATATAGAGAAGAGGGCTCAACAAACATCAAGACGTAAGCATGTTACATGGTTTTCACAGCTTCATCAAAAACTTAAAGAAGATGTACTCAATTTACATGTGAATTACTTGTGGTCTTGTAGGTATGGTCTATTCAGGGATGAAACAAAGAGACTATATACCGAAGCAAAAAATATATATAAAAGGGAGATTAAAAAGGCAAAGCTGGAGGCCAATGCTAGCTATATAAATGCTTCTTCCAATAAATGCAAAGCTGCTTGGAAGGTTGTGAATGCAGCAAGGGGCACTTCATCACCATCTGCTCAGCATGATATATCACCAGATGAGTTCAACAACTATTTCATCGATGCTGTAGCTGCAATACAAGATGAGATTGAGTCCTCAGTTGATGCGTCCTTGGATCTTCTCTCAAACCACCCTCTGCCTGATGTCATCTATAAATGGAAGCTTGTGTCAAGTGAAAATGTCTTATCTCTCATTAATAGCATAAAAAGAGCAGTGTAAAGATATCTATGATATCAGTGGTGGCCTGTTAAAGAAAGTGTTACCGTGTGTTG
The DNA here is from genome assembly GCF_021130785.1 of Homalodisca vitripennis. Classification (NCBI taxonomy): domain Eukaryota; kingdom Metazoa; phylum Arthropoda; class Insecta; order Hemiptera; family Cicadellidae; genus Homalodisca; species Homalodisca vitripennis. The sequence continues at coordinate 20,952,942 of NC_060210.1, forward strand.
TGGAGCCCCTAACAACTTGTGTCAACGATTGTCTGGTTAAAGGTGTTTTTCCTCAAGCTCTAAAAGTTTCTAAGGTGGTCCCTATATTTAAGAAGGGTGAAAGGTCATCTCCTAGTAGCTACAGACAGATTTCTGTTGTGCCAATTTTTTCAAAAATGTTAGAAACAGTGATGAAGCACCAGGTGAGTGATTTTTTTGAGTTGCACTCTCTTTTTTCAAATTCTCAATTTGGTTCTCGAGAAGGTAGGTCAACTGTGGATGCAGTGGAGGGTCTTGTGGTATCTGTATTGGAGGGTTTTGAAACTCACTGTAGCACTTTAGCAACCTTGTGCGATCTCACAAAGGCGTTTGACTGTGTTCCACACGAGACTCTTCTCAAAAAATTACATTATTACGGCATAAGTGGTGTGGAGCTAAATCTTTTTCAGTCTTTTTTAAGCAGTCGCACTCAGAGAGTTTGTATTGGCAGCAAACTGTCTGAAATAGTAGATATAAATTGCGGAGTACCACAGGGATCGGTCTTGGGCCCTTTTTTGTTTCTTGTACATATAAATGATTTGCCTGTAAATGTTAATTGTAATTCTGTTGTATTTGCCGATGACTCAACTTTTTTCTGTAGAAACAAGCTAGAGATGCTATCTGGTATAATGGATAATTATATTACTGAAAGTTCCATTTGGTTTCAGTCTAACGGTCTTATGCTAAACCAGTCTAAGGCTCAATCTATAATTTTTAGTTTATGTAATCGTGAAACTGACTTAGGCTTTAAGATTAATGATAGTGTCAAATTATTAGGTATAACCTTAGATTCTAAATTAGCTTGGAATGCCCATGTAAATAATGTTTCTGTCAAGCTCTCCAGAGTAATTTATTTACTTAGACAAATTAGAAAGCTTGTCCCAAAACAATATGTAATTAATGCATACTATGCTTTTTTTAATAGTATAATTTCTTATGGTATTATTCTTTGGGGAAACTGCAGTGATGTACAGAGAATCTTAATTCTACAAAAGAAAGCTTTAAGAATTTTAACAAACTCTCCTTATAGGGCACATTGCAAACCTCTTTTTGTTCAAGAAGGTATTCTTACTGTGATAAATCTGTATATATTTGTTTGTTTATGTAATGTTAAGAATAACTTGCAGGACTATTACACGAGGAATGAATTTCATCATTACCATACTAGATTTAATGCACTGTTAGATTTACCATATGTTAGGTTAGCAAAAACTCAAGCATCACATAAAGTTATAAGCATCAAATTTTTTAATAGATTACCTTCTAGTGCCCGATCTGTGCCTATAAGTAGATTTAAAAGAGTGTTATATGCCTGGTTAAAAGAAAACCCATTTTATCATGTACAAGAATTTTTTAATATGCCTGACATTGATGATATTTTTTAAGTCTATATGTTATGTGTCTCTTAAAGTTTTATTGCTACATGTTGTGTTTTTAAAGTAGTCTAGTCATTGTATTTTATACGAAAAGGTATTAATCATAACTTAGGCTGTGACGATGTCTATTACACTGTTTCTTGTGTTAAATGACAAATAAATTTTCTGATTTCTGAATAAATAATGTTATAAATAGTCAAAATACTGAATGAAAGGCCATAAAACAGTTGAACGTTCACATTTACGTTTACAGCGAAGCTTCCATTGTAAACATGCTAAAGAAATAGTATTAGTGTCTTTTGTCTACTTGCCAAATACTACATAGCAATTTAATCAAGAAGTAACCATATCATTTATAAAAACTCTGAATAGTCTGAAAATAATAATTTTAAAGACATATATTAAAGTTACACATGCAAAATGTATAACGATTGACGGCTCATAGAACAACGTCTATGAGTTCTGTTCAGTTCTAACTAGCTTGGAACACATAATAATAACTTAAATTAAAATAAAATAAGCAATTTTGTATATAAACGATTGTGTAATGAAAATTAAAAACATGATAGTTTTATAACCTCAACATAACACATATATAACATATAAACTCAAATATAACATGTAATTTAAATCACATAAAAATTTGAATTTTATTTCTTACACAACAGATGTTACATGTATGGTAAAGCTGTTGTAATAGTTTAAGAGTATTATCGGACGTTAAACCCTTTAAAGTACAAATTGTGTTACTGCAAATTAATATTTTTTAAATTTTCTCGTATTTAATATTTTGTTGTTTATATCGTGTAAAACAACTTTATAAATAAAACATAAGGAATTATCTCCTGTAGTAAATTCAGCTCTATTAAAATTAACCCGTTATGTTTTCCGCCCAATTACAGGCTTTTGGTAGTCCATGCAAAAGCACTTAATAATTAGCAGTCTATTATGGCTGGAGGATCAAGGCTGGCGGTTGTCATAAAAGGCCTTTGAAGTTAAAGTGGAGTTCAGGTGTGAATGCACGCGTGGTTTCGAGGGTCCGGGAGTTAAAATACCTTCAGAAACTGAAAATGCCTTTTTTGTTTTTGTACCTGTGAAGCGTTTTCACTTTTTTGAAGCAAGATAACTTAAAATATTGCATTATTAATATTATTGGTGGTAAAGATTCAAACTATACAGTTATTTATATTACGAGAGCAGCCTTACAATTGAATAATTATTATTTTTATTCCTCTGAACTTTTTCGTTTTTTTTATATATATACATAATTAAAATGCAAGAAAATAGTATTACTTTTGCGATGAACTGCGACATTAAAACAGTGTGATGGTGGTAGCAAACATGAGTACTGTTCAAGCATTCCTTCCGACATAGTTGGCGCCATGTGTCGTTGAAATTAAACAAACATTGTTACTTTTGATGGTTGATTAATTCAAAGTTGTTTCTATGACGGATATTTAATGGCTGATATAAATTCTCTGATGGGCAACCCTGCAATAATATTGCAGAATAGTGGCCCAAAGCAATAATATTACAGATCAGACATTTTGCATATGAGTTAATTGCATATATTTAAAAAAAGCCGATCGAATTCACAATCTTTGCAGAATGTCACACAGCGCAATAACAAAACCTTTAAAGGTATTGGACAAAATTAAGGTGATGTAATCGGTTTAGAGCGTGGAAAATAGTTTGTATGTGAAATTCATAGTCCTTATAAGACAGCTTCCATGAATAAAAAAAATATTAAGTATTTTTTTATCGTTATAAGTGGATATACAAGCATTTTTAGGAGCAACTTTGACAATTTTTTAATTAGTGCTAAATAAAAATAGCTGAAAATGAAAATTTGAAAATTCACAGCGTTTCCGTTAATTATAGCTTCAGGCAGTGATCGTTTTTATTCATAAAAATTCATTTTGTTCAGAAACAAAATATGTAACTTATTAAATCATAAATTAATATTGTACATTTAACTTTCGCGCATTAAACAGAGGCTTATACCGCCCATTTTAAATGGTTGTAACTTCACGTGTAGTAAAAAGTCTTAATAATTATAATGTACTTAGGTTATTTATATTCATTAGGAAAGAGCTATGAATGCATTCGAAAATAATTTCAACGCCCAAAATTGATTGCAACTCTTATAGAATGTAAGTCGCTCAGATAACAATTGGTTTAAAAATATTGAATTTTTGAAAGTATAATGGGATTTTGAAAATTTTACATCGTAATATGTTAAAAAATGAATAGCACCTTATGTACCGGAATTATAGGAGAAAATCAGAAGAAAGTATAATATTAGAACCACTATTAGAACAAAAAACCCTCTTAAACAATGTCTCATAAAAACCAAACAAGACATTGCCTCACAGGACTTAAAAAACTATGTTTACAGTATAAAATGGTTTTGTAATAGGGAATACATATGTAAGATAAAAAGATTACTAATTATAAGAACTAAAGAACATAAAGAAAATACGAAAAAATGACTAATGGAAGAGTCTAAAATTGCTCAACATAGCTGGTCTGAAAATCATCGCATAAAATGGGATAAAGCCTACACCGAGAGGAGAATTTCTTTAAACACAAACTTATTTACGCTTCACAATTAAAATTAGCAGACCAACCGCTAAGTCAACCTTCGGTTAAGGTTAGGCCACTTTGTATACCAATATAAAAAAAACTCACTAGAAAACCTAAAAAGGTTTTAGCGATTAAACAAACCTCAAGCAACAAAATTCATAGCTCACCATGACAGTACGGTCTAAGACCAAAACATAGGGCCGGAAGCGGCTTGCCTTTACTCCTTCCTCCTCCTGACCATCTCCTTCATAACCCTACGCGGTGCCGAAGAAAGCGGTGATATCGACTTTCTTGTTAGTATCCCACTTTCGCCAGTGATTTGTCTTATAAATTTTATAACCTATAACGATGGCAAATGTGCGAAATTCTATTATCTTTTTAAACCTTCAATCATCAATAACAAACATTGGTGCATGAAAAACACAAAATTTGGGATAAATTGGGATGATGACCATTTGACAACCATAGTAAGCAGGTAAATATTGATTATTCTAGAGTGAGTTTAATTGGCTTTAACCAGTTTAATCTTGTAATTCAAACACTGTAATGGATTCTATACGAACAGATTATGAGTTAAGGTACTTATCGTGTTAATCTTACTAGTACTATTGCCACGATATTAACGTCTATTCATCCTTCTTCTTACTTAATATGGCGACCATCTTGATACTTAATCACTTATATGGTCAAAAATTATTGCTAATAATTCAAGAACACTTAATCTTTACTTTAACAGACTAAGGCGACCACCATATTAAAATATTAATAGGTGTAAAAACATATAGAATTTTATTAACATTTTGTTCCTAAAATACTCCGTACTTTATAAAATATACTGTCGGTGTGTATTGCAAAAGTAGAAATATGAATATAAGAACTATTGTATACTGGTAAAAAAAATTTATTTAAACTAAATAGACTGTATGAATCTATTCATATGAGTTGCATTTATAAATATATACATTGCATTAATTTAAATTTTTAGCCTATTAAGAATTTGCTATCCCGTCCATTTGTATTGCTGATAAGTCGACGTATACTTGTATATTTGGAGCCTTTTATTACCGCCATACTGAAACCTTAGAGACAACTCACAACATCGAAAATTGTGAATTACTCAAAGTAATGAAACCTGGCGTAAGAGGTCAATTGTAACAATACACTGTATGGACAGAAAATATGTAGCATAGCACTTTGAGCGTAGGCTTACTACAATCTTTTTAATTTTTAGGTTATATGACATAATGACCGAGATTAAAATGTTGCTTAAATGCAAACGGCAGCTATCTTGAGACCTTCAAATGAATGGGCTGACTAACGAACTGAGTTGAAGTCTTGTGTAATTACAACGGCCGTACCAAGTTCGGTCACAGCCAGTAAGGAATTACGTTGGTTAATGCGTCCCGAGCCCACTTTATGTCGTAGGACACTTGTTTGGATCTAGATCTGGAACTTGTTTGGACACCCCTAAACTCCAATCTTCAAATCTTCAATTAAAAGAGAGATGTTCTGTTAGCTAATGCTATACGACTCTTTTGTGAAGACTGTGAGTGATGAACTAAATGATAATAGTCTTGGGATTACCTTTTTATAAAATGTGAAACTGCTAAATAACAGCCAGTGCGTAAATTTTGAAAAAAGAACGCAATAGTTACTAATATTTGCAATCAAAACCATATTTTTTTAGAATTTTAGAAAATCATAAAAATATATAAATAATTGCTCTTATTCATTATGTAATAAAAATGTCTTTAAATGACCGCTGAAAACTGAAAGTTTCTTTAATAATTTCTGTTACATCTCATTGTACTGGTCAAGGTAATAAATTCCCGATGTGGGTGTCACACTGACATCACGCATTATCTTCATTTTCGAGTTATATCAATAGTGAATTTCACTTAAGGTGTTAGTTATTATATTAATTTTCGGTCGGAATAAGTATTAGACGTATTGTAAGAACAGCTGTAATAGTGAGGACTCAACAAATAGCACTTTGGAGTTTCGAAGGCGACTTTACTTTATAAATGCCCTTTCCGTTAGTGAATTCCTTGTGAAATTTATAAAATTGTGAAAATATTTATACAGAAAGGGCTTAAATTTTAATAATGGTGGTATGGAAAAATTATTCAAACCATTCATCCATTCCAGCTCTTCCATCTGAAGTAGTAGTGTGCAATTCGAAAATTAGTAGCAGCGTCTTTTTAACACATTTTAAACTAAATATAAAAGGGATCGGTCTCTCCTTAAAAATTAAATTGAGGAAGGATGTCTTTAACTGGACCAACGTTTACTTCTCATGAAACAATATTTATATAATGTTCTCTCATAACGTAATAACATAAAGCAACATAAGTATTAGTTTTAACGCATATTAAATAAAATGTAATTAAACGTAAAATGTATTAACTAACATAATAGTGTGGTAACTTAACTAAGAGTACATTGTAGTTGTATAAGTAAATGTAAAGTGCAGATGCTTAACTAAGAATAAAGTGTAGATACATAAATAACATTAAGTATACATGCTTAACTATGAGTGCATTTTAGTTGCATAACTAAACGTACAGTGTAGATGCTTAACTAAGAATAACGTGTAAATGCATAACTAACATTACGGTGTAGATGCTTAACTAAGAGTAGAGTGTAGGTGCACAACCAAAAGAACTGTGCAGATTCTTAACTAAGAGTAAACCTTAGATGCTCAACTAATATTTTAGTGTAGATGCTTAATAAGAGTACAGTGTAGAATTATAACTAAACGTAAAGTGTATATCCCTAACTAAGATTAAAACGTAGATGCATAATTGCACTAAAGTGTAGATGATTAACTAAGAGAATAGTGTGGATGCATAATGAAAAGTACTGTTAAGATGTCTAATAAGAGTAAAGTATAGTTGCATAATTACTAAGTGTGGATGTTTAACTAAGAGTATGGTATGGATGCATAATAAACGTACTGTCTTCATGTGTAACAAAAATGTGCAGTTTTGATGTGTAACTTAATGTGCAATGTAAGTGATTAAATAAACGTGTAGTTCAAATGCTTAACTAGTCGTGGAATGCTGGTGAGTAACTAAACATGTAGTGCGAATTAGAATCAAAACGTGTAGTATAGATGCTTATAAATATTCGTGTAATAAATTTGGTGTAACACACTTGTGGAGTGTGGGTTTCGTAACTAAAATATAGAACGTAATTGCATAACGAAACATGCAATTAGACGCTTAACCAAGACCACAGTAAACAGTAATAAAGAATAATTTATTTTAAAGGATAAAACAAGGAATTATTTTTAAAAACTAAGTATTACTTAATAAATACGTTTTATCAGTGGTAGATTATATGATGTTAAATACTTTTACCTTACCGATTCACGAAATAAGTTACATTGCAATTTCTCTCTCAATAAACTCATCAAAACATCACACACGTTTCAGATTTACACATTTCGTAATCCGTATATCAGCAAAAGTTTTTACAGTTTTGGTTCGTCAGGTACATTTACTGAGAAGGGTTTCATAGCCCATCTCCCCAAGGGCTTATATAGTTATTTTACGTAGTCTCCATCTAGTCCATCTCTAGCAAAATAAAAATTACAAAAATATTTAATGGCTATGCCTTCCTACGTGATAAACCGACATTTACATATTTCTAGAAATAAATTTTCACATGATGAGATAATGAGAATTCCAATTCACTCGGAATGAACTGTGTTTCATATTTTGTAATCTAGGTGTCACTGATGTCGAAATGGTGTAAATGGTGCTCGTTTTGAACTTCTCATCGACGATTCTTTTCAAACTCCTCAGACAAACATAACTCCAGATTCCAGGAGTCAAGTCTGTTAAAGCATCAGATTCCAGACGCTGCACTAAAGGGAAGGTGAACTGGAGCTAAACTTGAAATTCATTTTGAGTCAACCAATCCCGCCATACAATATTCAGCGAGTCTTCATGAAACTATTGTATAATTCTTTAGCAGATAGCTTTTCTGCACCATCAGTAAACTTTAAAATAGAATCTTAAAAACTGTAATTGGTATAGAATTTTGTATGATATACTCTTTTTCTTGCCTAATTTCTTATATATATATATATATATAATGGCAATTACCTTATTCAATTTCAATATATATATATATATATATATATATATATATATATATATATATTGAAATTGAATAAGGCAATTGCCATTTATACAATTTAATGTAAATAAGTCGTTTGACAGGTATTTGGTCTTCCGAACATATGTTAGTTTGCTTATTTAAACGCATATGTGACAGATACGGCCAAATACAAAATAATTGAATCGGAAAAAGTAAGCGCTCTGTGGTGTAATGGTAGCACATTTACCCGGCAAGTGAGTGATCCGGGTTCGACTCCCGGCGGAGCAAGTACTTTTTGCGATTCAATGTTTATTGAAATTAAATAAGGCAATTGCCATTTATACAATTTAATATATATATAGTTTTTGATGTTATCTGAGAGTAAAAATGTGGTCAGGATGTTTAGATGTCCCACACTGAATCAAGAGAAAAATGTGTGATAATAACTATTCAGTATATTAGAAAATTTCATCATATAGAAAGAATTTTACATCTATTTACTCTTCAGAAGTGTGTCGAGAGCAATGTTTTTAGTATTATCGTTCTTATGTGAGATTATGTCTCAAAATGAGATTATGTTAAACGTACACACCCACGCAAATTCACAAGCGCTCGCGCTCATACTTACACACAGACATAAAGTTATATATATATATATATATATATATATATATATATACAGGGTGATTCAAAACTAAACGGCAATCTCTCGAGAGCTTATTCTATAGCTAAAAACAAGTAAAAAAGTTCATATAACCATATGCCCGGAAACGCTTCGTTAGCGAGTTACGCCTAGCGAAAGATTTCGCCCGGATTTCAGAACCCTTGGTGAAGTCAGGCCGTATAAAAATGGTAAAGGTAGTTACAAAGATACAAATACGATTGTTTTTTATGTTTTTATATCTGAAAAATTTATTAAAATTCGTCCCAGAGCTGTAAATGCAATACTTTCAGAGATATCTTACGTAAAACACAAGAATTGGTGCAAAGAAATAACACATTTTTGTGTTTAACGTAAGATTACTTCCATAAATGTTAAATAAAGGTCATTTTTTTCTTAAACAGATTTGTAGAACATTTAATTCTGAAAAGATTCATGTGAATTACTTAGGAAAAAAATTAATAATAGATATTGAAATTTAGCTTTATTTAAAAATAAAACAGACGCACAAAAATGCATATTCTTATCTGCATAAAATATTAACTAATTTACATAGATGTCAGAAATTCGGATATTTCCTAATCTCCAAAACTCACCTAATTAATTCTACTACTCTTCGAAAGGTACCTTAGAATGAGTTTGGTTTAGCGATTTACTGTTTTTTTTGGTTTTGATGAACTTAAAGATTCATTTAGTGAGGTATGTAAATGTCAATCTGCATATTATCAAGCTGTGCAATATCTCGTAAAAGAAATAACATTACGGTTAAGCTTTATTTCTATACAGGCAAAACTGAGTTTGATGAAGTGGTGTATTGAATTTGGATTAGCGTAAACAACTAATTTTAATTTGGTTCTATGAGTAACCATAGGGAAACTATAAAATCACTAAAAAACGAAAATTGTAAATAGAGTACAATCTAATAAAAATGTTTATATTTTACGTTCATTTCATAGAGTAAAACGAAAAAGAATAAATTAGAAAGTCAATGATGAAAGTAAGTAACAAGATTATATTTATATAGTAAGAACCAAGGGAGTAATGCTGGAGAGTAGTAGAAGAATGACCACCATTTGGTACAGCAGACAGCCAGGGCAACACAATAACCGGCAGTGCCCACGTTATATCTAAAGCAGAAAAATAATAGGTAGTTTGGGACAGTAGTAAACAACAACCCGGAGAGTAGTACTGGAGAGTAGTGGAAGAATGACCACCATTTGGTACAGCAGACAGCCAGGGCAACACAATAACCGGCAGTGACCACGTTATATCTACAGCAGAAAAATAATAGGTAGTTTCGGGACAGTAGTAAACAACAACCCGGAGAGTAGTGCTGGAGAGTAGTAGAAGAATGACCACCATTTGGTACAGCAGACAGCCAGGGCAACACAATAACCGGCAGTGACCACGTTATATCTACAGCAGAAAAAATAATAGGTAGTTTGGGACAGTAGTAAACAACAACCCGGAGAGTAGTGCTGGAGAGTAGTGGAAGAATGACCACCATTTGGTACAGCAGGCAGCCAGGGCAACACAATAACCGGCAGTGACCACGTCTACAGTGACCACGTTATATCTACAGCAGAAAAATAATAGGTAGTTCGGGACAGTATTAAACAACAACCCGGAGAGTAGTGCTGGAGAGTAGTGGAAGAATGACCACCATTTGGTACAGCAGACAGCCAGGGCAACACAATAACCGGCAGTGCCCACGTTATATCTACAGCAGAAACATAATAGGTAGTTCGGGACAGTATTAAACAACAACCCGGAGAGTAGTACTGGAGAGTAGTGGAAGAATGACCACCATTTGGTACAGCAGGCAGCCAGGGCAACACAATAACCGGCAGTGACCACGTTATATCTACAGCAGAAAAATAATAGGTAGTTTGGGACAGTAGTAAACAACAACCCGGAGAGTAGTGCTGGAGAGTAGTAGAAGAATGACCACCATTTGGTACAGCAGACAGCCAGGGCAACACAATAACCGGCAGTGACCACGTTATATCTACAGCAGAAAAATAATAGGTAGTTTGGGACAGTAGTAAACAACAACCCGGAGAGTAGTGCTGGAGAGTAGTAGAAGAATGACCACCATTTGGTACAGCAGGACAGCCAGGGCAACACAATAACCGGCAGTGACCACGTTATATCTAAAGCAGAAAAATAATAGGTAGTTTGGGACAGTAGTAAACAACAACCCGGAGAGTAGTGCTGGAGAGTAGTAGAAGAATGACCACCATTTGGTACAGCAGACAGCCAGGGCAACACAATAACCGGCAGTGACCACGTTATATCTAAAGCAGAAAAATAATAGGTAGTTTGGGACAGTAGTAAACAACAACCCGGAGAGTAGTGCTGGAGAGTAGTAGAAGAATGACCACCATTTGGTACAGCAGACAGCCAGGGCAACACAATAACCGGCAGTGACCACGTTATATCTAAAGCAGAAAAATAATAGGTAGTTTGGGACAGTAGTAAACAACAACCCGAGTAGTGCCAGGAGTAGTGTGAGAGTAGTGCTGGAGAGTAGTAGAAGAATGACCACCATTTGGTACAGCAGACAGCCAGGGCAACACAATAACCGGCAGTGACCACGTTACATCTAAAGCAGAAAAATAATAGGTAGTTTGGGACAGTATTAAACAACAACCCGGAGAGTAGTGCTGGAGAGTAGTAGAAGAATGACCACCATTTGGTACAGCAGACAGCCAGGGCAACACAATAACCGGCAGTGACCACGTATTTCTACAACAGAAAAATAGTAGGTAGTTTGGTACAGTATTAAACAAAAACCCGGAGAGTAGTGGAAGAATGACCACTTTTTGGTACAACAGGCAGCCAGGGCAACACAATAACCGGCAGTGACCACGTTATTTCTACAACAGAACAATAGTGGGTAGTTTGGGACAGTAGTAAACAACAACCCGGAGAGTAGTGCTGGAGAGTAATGGAAGAATGACCACCATTTGGTACAACAGGCAGCCAGGGCAACACAATAACCGGCAGTGACCACGTTATTTCTACAACAGAACAATAGTGGGTAGTTTGGGACAGTAGTAAACAACAACCCGGAGAGTAGTGCTGGAGAGTAGTGGAAGAATGACCACCATTTGGTACAACAGGCAGCCAGGGCAACACAATAACCAGCAGTGACTACGTTATTTCTACAACAGAAAAATAGTAGGTAGTTTGGTACAGTATTAAACAAAAACCTGGAGAGTAGTGGAAGAATTACCACTTTTTGGTACAACAGGCAGCCAGGGCAACACAATAACCGGCAGTGACCACGTTATTTCTACAACAGAACAATAGTGGGTAGTTTGGGACAGTAGTAAACAACAACCCGGAGAGTAGTGCTGGAGAGTAGTAGAAGAATTACCACTTTTTGGTACAACAGGCAGCCAGGGCAACACAATAACCGGCAGTGACCACGTTATTTCTACAACAGAACAATAGTGGGTAGTTTGGGACAGTAGTAAACAACAACCCGGAGAGTAGTGCTGGAGAGTAGTAGAAGAATGACCACCATTTGGTACAGCAGACAGCCAGGGCAACACAATAACTGGCAGTGACCACGTGGGCGATTAAATGGCTTCCTGGCAGACAAAATAGCGCTTTATTATATAGCAGAATTACAATTTAATTCGTTCTTAAAAACATCCAATATTATTTTAAGCTATTTCATTTAATTATGTTCTGTTGTCAATGAATACGTATTTCTTATGAAATTATTCTCTAAATAGTGTTGGAAAGAAGAATTCCTTATAAGCCAAAATTATTGTGTAAGGGTATACTTCTTTCAAGGATTTATTAAAATAATAAGAGTGATATAATTTAGTTAATACAATGTTTTGTGTACTAGCTGTATTTTATCTGTTTTATATTGAGTGTAGTTATAATGCACAGTAGAGTTACGTCTCCCTTATAGAATGTACTCATAATAAGTTTCGTAACATTAAGAGTAATTGCAAATTTTATTGTAATGAATTTTATTGCTTGAAACAATTTCTACAATACCAGTTTATACTTAAATGTCTGACTATAAAATATGTATACGAATAAAATATTGTTTTATTTTAATATAAAATGGGTTAATAACTTCAAAGTATGTTACGCCATTTCACTCCTTTTTGTTTAGTTGTTTAACTATTCGATGTATACTTTAAGTTACACCCTATCATGTTGTAAAGCTGTTGTAATAATTCTTAGTGATTCATCGAACATTTTCAACACAGAAAATTCAACGTTTGGACAAAGTGTATACTTATTTAAGTAAATATATTTGTTATATCTCGTCTAAGACCATTTAAAAATATAATAGTTTGAAGTAATCTATAAAAGCCTTTATTAACCACTATGTTTAGGAAGAAAATAATAATATTTCATCCTCTACGAGAGTTGAAATTCAATAGCCTGTTTCACTCTTTATGAGCTTACATCACTCGAAAAATTGCGGCATTCCACATCGATAGTTTGTCAGGCCAACCGTGCAAGCAGACGGGCTGATAGACAGATATTTTCTATCCACTGAACGTTATATTATTTCTGGAGCTTTACTGTGGGTAAACACAATGCAGGCAACCGGCTACGTCCATGTTTTCGCAATATTGTAGTATTACAATATATTTATCAAACAATAATTTATTTGGTTTACAGAACTCTGTGTTTGGATAATCAAGTGTTTATAAAAAGTGGCATATAAAACTTAATTTACCAATATTTTCGGAAACTATTTTTTATTTTATGATAATTAATAAAAACTTTTTAGATTTGGTCGAAATACTATTTAGTTTTTAAGAAACACCAAATTTTTCATCGTAGGTCATTATCAATTTTAAATAAAAAAACCAAAGAATAGAACTCTTTTTTAATTTTTTTTTTTAAATTAGAGTTAAACGGTGTGCACTACTCTAGAATTAACATAAAACTTATGAGATATAAATTGGTTTAGTTTAACATTCTATTTTACTATGACATGTAGAAACGCCGCCGATACTAAAATTAGTTAAAACAAAAACACAAATCTGCTCTATGTTTTCCGCAAAAAATATAAGACCTATTTTATCTAAGACTGTAAAACCATATATATCTGGCACAAAAGAATGAACGTTTAAGAAATTGATGATTCAAAATTGAACGCTGCTACATTACTAATGTATTGAATCAATAATATTATTTTTGAAATAGTAGAGTTTTCATTCTAAATAATGAAAATATTTATTAACACTAGAAGAAAAATAAATTCAATTATAAACACTGTTCACGTGTAATAAAATAAACAGAAACATATTCTACTCGGATACCGAATTTAGGTAATTATTTTGAATGCTATAAAAATGCATTAAGTTAAAAATTCATTTTGAACTGTATTAAATAATTGAAAATATGAAATGATTCGATAGTACATTGCTATTGCAGCACTAAATGCAGTTTGACATATAATTTAAACATTAACATTTATGGTTTTTATGAGTTAGTAGGCCTAAGTAATACGCCCAGAGAGGGAGACAGCATGTCACTCTGATCATGATCAGGTGACACAAACTTCACGAGTTGTATCACAAAGCTAACAGGGGTGTCACCTAAATGTTAAAACCAATGTGGAATCCAGTTCATGGTTAACGTAAATGCAACGTGTTTGTAATGATACGGGAAGAAATAAATCTTTTACTACACTATAATGTAAGCAAACACGAGAGGTATGGACAATGTATGTGTAGGCTATAAAACAGAAAACAAATTTAAATCTCTGCCTTCCCGGAAGCACAGCAGTTTCCGGTGATGAGATCAGACCGGCCAATGCCCTAGAGAAGTCTTGTAAACATCTTCCGCCTTATATCTTGATTGTCTTTTCCTGAAGGTTATTACTTGTTTTTCCGCGATCAACCAGATACTTTATAGTTGTTCACAAGATGAACTACGAAATAAAACAGTTTTATCAGGAATAAATGAACAAAAAATAATGTAATAAATTAATAAACTAATGTAATAAATTAAATGTTAACTATGGGTTGGAATATGTTTTTAGGAAACGTTTAATTACTAAAGAGATTTCTTAAAATTATCTGTTTGAATGTCCGTATAGTTTCATAGAAGAGACCTATAGACTTGAAACTTGGTATTCAAGTTTCTCTAGGTTCAAGGTAAAAACTATATTATAATCTGTCCGTATGTGTGATAACCCTTTCGTTACGTTCTGTGTGTAGGATCCGCCGACACTCCGCTGTATCAGCTTATCAACAACGCCATTGTGCCATAAATTCTGACCTTACATATTAAACCGGTTACATCCCTCAGTCCTAGTTGTGAATGTATTACAGGTCATGTGTAATAACAGAAGCTCTTGATGAACTTTTAAAACACTTAATATTTTTAAAATGTGTAAAATATTATGGCTTAGTGAATTGCCTTTCATGTTTTCATTAATGGGAAATATGTAGTCAAAGGTAATTGTGTTTAATAAAGATTTTCGTGTTGTAGAATGTTTTCGTGCCAAGGGACATCGATGATTATAAATAGACGCAAGAAGGATGACAGCATATTGACGCATCTGCAGTTTAATTTTACTTTTCGGACATGGGGGAAATATTTAATCGAATTCCTGAAGCAACTTTTTGTAGCTGAAATAATTATTAAGAGAAATAAATTTCATATTATGAGAAGGTAAAAAATTTAAGGAATTCTTACACTAGACGTATTGCTATTGATACTGATATTTAAAAAGTAACTGTTATTGTGGTTGCTGCTCATATTAAGAGTCCAGAAAAGTCTGTTAAAATAACGTAAAATCTTTTTTATTCTGAAATAAGCTCTAATCAAGTGGCATAATCAAGATATAAAATGTATTTTTTGAATTATTGAGTGGATAAACTGTGGAAAAGACTGTGTATTTATGCTTAGTTTTTGAAGCAGTATATTAGGCAATTACAATTTTGACGACTAAATGTTCATAAAACTGTTTATATAGATCAGAAACATGTTGAATCTGAAGTCCTGTAAAACAAAATCAACCAAATGAACCTCATGAAAGACCTAAAGTATACTTTTCAATAACTCTCTGGCATAGTGAAAACGGCGAAGTAACGACGTTTAATAAGCGAGAATGTGCTCATATTAAATACTTGCAGGCAGAAAATAAACCATAACATATTCAAACTTAGAGTCCGACAGTGCACTGCAAAAGTCATCAAGACCATTTTATTTAATTAAAAATATGATATGCGAATAAAAAGGGCGGTTACCGTAAAGGAGACATAATAGGAAGCTGTTGTTTTGCTTTATGAAATTGTTTTCATAAACACAGCCAGGTGTACGGGGACATTGCAGAATGTAATTTCAAGGTTAAAGCCACAGTTTAAGTAGTGAGAGAAGTTGAAATGCCAGCTAATTGTACAAGACGTGCTTATGGGAGGAAACTTCAGCCACACCAAAGCCACAGCTAAGTCAACTTTATAAATCTGAGAATAAAATACGATCGATATAACCTAAATTGGTCGTTCATTGTAAATCGGAAGTACGGAGCGAATCACCCAGCAGGGATCACTTCTGGCTGGTTTATACTTTCCAGTTGAACCTACCACTGGGCACAGCAAAAAATAGGATATGTCAGTTAAATCTGGGCAACCTTATGGACGTCCAGGAGCGGCACATAACTAATGTTGAGGTTCTGGGGTGCAAGGGTAATTCGTATGGTCTAGTCTAGTGCTGGAGATGACTGTTGAAGTGTGGTGGGGTTCGTTCCCTAGCTGTCAGAGGTTCTTGCTAGCCTCAACAACAAAGATGTGCCACCCCCTGCCTGCTTTGACTGGAGACGCTGGTTCAGAGTTCACCTCCCCTTCTTTCGGGGAACATGATTTTGAGATTAGTGCCCTAATTCTTCCTCATGAATCTCGATAGGAGGCTGCGTCTATCCCATAACCTTACCCATCCTGAATATCCTATCACTCAGGAAGCAGCGCTAAAGTTCCTACAGGACTAAGTGCAATTTATAAGCTTCTTGTCCTAAGAAAACACAACGGAGCGAATTTCTTTTGTATAAGCACGCAATTAAGTTTTACGTGAAAGTGATTCATTAATTATTCCAAAAAGATATGGTTAGGCCATTCTAAGTTTAGTGTAGATTCGGAGGGTATCAATAGAATAAAAAATACCGAATGACACTGTTTTTACTGTTTATATTAAGTATTTTTAGTAAATAAACAGCAAACTGTCATGGTGGCACTTAAGTAAGATTCTCATATTATTTGACAGAACAACTCCCACAGCCCAAAACCGAACCACGTTCCACAGTTTGTTTTATACTACTATGTTATATAACGAGTTCGTTGGCGAGCTTGGTAGGTCATTTCATTCCAAACAGCGACCGTTTGAACTTTAAAAATTCACATCTGTGTTATTTTAGCAGAAGATAACATAAAGAGTTCTGGAACACATTACATTTCGTAAACTTTTTGTAATACAATTTTTTAAATCTTAAACGGTTTTAGAGATAATGATTATATGTAAATTTTATAAGAAATAAATTATTAATATTTCTGCTATCACAAAATCTATCTACCCCTTCCGCTGTCCTTAAGTCTCCTTAAGTCGTTGGCTGATGCTTTTTCACACTAAGCTCTAAATGTAAAAAGCTAAAAATATCACCTTTGGAATAGTAAGTTGTGTAATCATACGATTTAGTGTATAACCCTAAAAATATTATAAATGCGAATGTGCCTTGGTTTTTTTATTTCTAAACTATTCAACAGATTTAACTGAAAGTTTATAGACATGATTACGGTCACTGGTAAGAACAAGGGCCTTGTGAAGGAAACAGGATTTTTTCCGGATATTTGCCATCGTTCAGTGAAACAAGACATCAGTAACACTACGTTTCGAGATCTGCAATCTGATCTCTTCTTCAGGTAAAGAACTAACCTAATACATAATTACAACAGTCGTAGGTGGTTAGAAAAATGAAGACGTATTGTGACCTGTACTCCGTATTTAAGTTTTAACGATTAGTGTTTTGTATAGTTTTTTATTAAGTGCATGTTTATAGAGTTAGTGAAGTTGACAAACAACATGCAGGTTGTGATTCCTGACTTAGGCGTGCCACAACGCTTTGGTAAGATTTGTTTATTTTAACCTAGTTTGTAATTATGTATTAGGTTAGTTCTTTACCTGAAGAAGAGATCAGATTGCAGATCTCGAAACTTAGTGTTACTGATTTCTTGTTTCACTGAACGATGGCAAATGTCCGGGAAAAATCCTGTTTCATTCACAATCCTTCCATCGTCAAAAATAACCTTCAAACAAAGAACAAGGGCCGATTCTTATTTTCCAAAATAAATACCTCGGGGCTTTGCCCCTCTGGCCTTTAAAGTAGTGAAAATCCTATCTTGGTCTCTAAAATTTCAAAATATAATTTAAAAGAGCATGTCTAATGTAATCAACTGTTCAATTTAAATATTGTTCACTATTTTTACATGTACAGGGAATACATTTACAAAGGAATAACCTATCATGCGCCATTTTGGATTTCATCGATTTGATAATTATTCTCCTAACTTAAAATATGTCCTAAAACACAAGATGGTCAAGTTTTTAAAGAAACAAACGCCTAGTGTCACTCTTAATTGTGTCCTTTTAACTGTACATTTTGATCAAGTATTAAGTATTATATCTGAATAACAATGTTACTATGTAACTTTTACTTTAAGCTTTTTACAGAAGCATCTCTGATTTGTGATATATATTTTCTTGATCGGGAAACAAGTCAAAAGTAAGTATGGAAAAAACATCGTAAGTACAGAGTAAATATAAGTAAGGCCATAAATATAATTGTTATGTACTTGATCGCGTTAACAAAGCAAACTCAACATTGGAGTCGGAAACATGATCCGAACATGTCAGTCACACACGCCCAAAACTACTAAACTACATGTAAGCAGCGGGTAACTACTAGCAGTGCAGATATAAGAGACAATGTAGTCTAAATTTTACTTTAAATTCAAAAAATGTTATAAAACCAGAATTGGTTGTCTTTTAACAAAATAAGGCTTCTTAGAACGATGTACAGTATAAATATTTTATTGATCGAGAAAGAGACAAAGTCAGGTATAGAAAATAGAATACTAAGACCGGATTAAATTAAAATGACCATAAACATACACCCTTTAACATATTTATTGATCATGGGAAGAAGATAAACTTAACATTGGCATCGGAAATCTAACTCACTCGACCCAGGAATGCTCAAACAGTTGCAAAACCTACGAATTTGCGCGCAATGACGCGGGTAACTGATAGTAGATTTATACAATGCAAATTGGCTCTCGGCGCATGGACACATTCAACACTACACTCTGGACACCACACTATACTCTGGATACCACACTATACTCTGGATACCACACTATGCTCTGGACACCACACTATACTCTGGATACCACACTATACTCTGGACACCACACTATACTCTGGATACCACACTATACTCTGGATACCACACTATGCTCTGGACACCACACTATACTCTGGATACCACACTATACTCTGGACACCACACTATACTCTGGATACCACACTATACTCTGGATACCACACTATGCTCTGGACACCACACTATACTCTAGATACCACACTACACTCTGGACACCACACTATACTCTGGATACCACACTATACTCTGGATACCACACTATACTCTGGACACCACACTATACTCTGGATACCACACTATACTCTGGATACCACACTATACTCTGGATACCACACTATACTCTGGATACCACACTATACTCTGGATACCACACTATGCTCTGGACACCACACTATGCTCTGGACACCACACTATACTCTGGATACCACACTGAGCTCTGGACACCACACTATACTCTGGATACCAAACTATACTCTGGATACCACACTATGCTCTGGACACCACACTATACTCTGGATACCACACTATACTCTGGACACCACACTATACTCTGGATACCACACTATACTCTGGATACCACACTATGCTCTGGACACCATAGGGACATACACCCTTTAACATATTTATTGATCATGGGAAGAAGATAAACTTAACATTGGCATCGGAAATCTAACTCACTCGACCCAGGAATGCTCAAACAGTTGCAAAACCTACGAATTTGCGCGCAATGACGCGGGTAACTGATAGTAGATTTATACAATGCAAATTGGCTCTCGGCGCATGGACACATTCAACACTACACTCTGGACACCACACTATACTCTGGATACCACACTATGCTCTGGACACCACACTATACTCTGGATACCACACTATACTCTGGACACCACACTATACTCTGGATACCACACTATACTCTGGATACCACACTATGCTCTGGACACCACACTATACTCTGGATACCACACTATACTCTGGACACCACACTATACTCTGGATACCACACTATACTCTGGATACCACACTATGCTCTGGACACCACACTATACTCTGGATACCACACTATACTCTGGATACCACACTATGCTCTGGACACCACACTATACTCTGGATACCACACTACACTCTGGACACCACACTATACTCTGGATACCACACTATACTCTGGATACCACACTATGCTCTGGACACCACACTATACTCTGGATACCACACTATACTCTGGACACCACACTATACTCTGGACACCACACTATACTCTGGACACCACACTATATTCTGGACACCACACTATACTCTGGATACCACACTATACTCTGGATACCACACTATACTCTGGATACCACACTATACTCTGGATACCACACTATACTCTGGATACCACACTATACTCTGGATACCACACTATACTCTGGATACCACACTATACTCTGGATACCACACTATGCTCTGGACACCACACTATGCTCTGGACACCACACTATACTCTGGATACCACACTGAGCCGGGGCTCAGTTTGAACGTTTTTGTGTCTTTTATTTTTTCCCACCTCGGCCACTCTTGTCAGTCGGTGGGGGAATCACTCCGTCAAGTATTGATTTTCTGCCTGGTTGGACTGATTGGTTGAGGTCAACTGGTTGACCTTGACTAGTTTACCGACCAGCTGTTCACCGGCACCGGCTACTGTTCGGAGCGGTCAGACACGTTCGGAGAAGCTACTGCGTTGCTGTCTGTTCACTGCTCGTCCCGTTCCACATGGCTGGCTAATTCTACTACTTTCGGCAGGGTCCCCGTGAGTGCCGTCAGCGGGACTGGTGCGGCGAGTCTGCCCGAACAACTGAAAAATTGAATGCCCTCGGCCTGCCAGCGCTTCTGTACCGGCATCCAACCGGAGTGTATGTGCTCCTATTCATTTCATCTGGAACAAGGTTGGATCAAAAATGTGTTTGTTTTTCTTATACCACTTGAGAGGATTGGCTTGTATGGAGCGCTGCCACATGTTAGATCTGGAGGAGGGCCAGTATATTAGCCAGTATTATTTAGTTTAGTTACATGAACTGAAGGGGAGGATTTTCATCTTTAATTTTCGGATTCGTGGAGGCAACTAAGCCCCCGCCTCCTTCGAAAATTGGCTTTTAAATATTTTTTTTTAATTTTCGGCTACAAACTTGAAAACCAAATTACTTTTTAAAATTAGTGGGCTTAGAAATTCTACAACCTTTTCCCTCCCCTCAGTTCATAAAAAAGAATTACCTGTTGAAATTTATATATTTTCTACTGCCGTACCTGAAATTGTTATTTATATATAAAATTTCTATATTATATTATATTATCTATTTTATTATGTTATTGTTTCTATTTATTATGTTATTGTCATTACTGGGTTTCTATTTAGTGTTGTTATTTAGTTTTTAAGTTACGCGGTGCACCGTGGTGCGGCAGTCCATTGTACTTTTGTGTAAAGATGTTTGCCACCTAATAATTATATCTTGTTCTGGAAATTTTTGTCTCGCTTTGTGTCTCCTTCCCACTAGTGGCATGTGATTGTTTTTTTTTTTTTTGCTTTGCTCCGAGTTTGGGAGGGGCGCGCTTCCGAGACCTTCTGTCTTTTTCGCTAACTCGGAACAAAATGGTAGCAGAGCGTGGTTTCGTGTTCTTACCCTCTGCGGGCCCGGGGTTTTGTTTTGCCACTGGTGGCGAGAGGAATGAGTTGGAGTGGGTAGATTGTGACTTCCTGCGCCTGTGCCGTCTCGCTGAGCTATTTTATCGCCGATCTACAGGAAGTGTGTAAACTTGTTTATTATTTTCGGATTATTTGTTACTTGTGTGTTTTTTTGTTATAACTTTGTCATCGTTGTTTTTTTTCTGGTTTTGTTCTGGTACGGCGTTAGTGTTTTGTTGTGGTATTTTGGATTCGCTGCCGTGTTTCGTGGACGGCAGGAATTCTGGGGACCTGCTGAGAGTGTTGTTTCACTGCGTTCACTTGTCGCCCTTAGTTGTTTGCTTTGTTAGTCGTTGACTTCGAGTCAGTGTGTGGTTACTTGTTAGTCTGTGTCATTTATTTATTTATCATGCCTGTCTCTCTGGTGCCTGAATACTTGTTGAAGGAGGATCTCCATTTTGAGTTGTTGGCTCGTGGGCTTACTCCGGGTTCCGACTGCGAGTCCATGCGGAAGCAACTGCGGGATAATATGGACCTGGACACGACTTGGCCTAGGGATTTGACGTTCCAGAAACAAAGGCCCATTTTGGAGGCTAAGTTGGAGACTTTTGAAAATAGTCAGGAGGACTGGTTGGAGTCGCCGCCTACTGGCCGAGAGAGGGCTAGGTATTTGTCCCGGCTTACCCATCTACATATGAGGCTGTCGCTACTTAGAGTCAAGCTCACTAGTTCTGGTGATAAGGAGTGGTTGGAGGAACGCATCACCTTGGTTGACGGCCTGCTGACTGTACTCGAGAGGGACGAGGGGGCAAAGGCTCCTGAATAAACTTTTTCTGCGGTTGACTCTGCTGCGGCTGTTAAGGGTGAAGGCCAGATCCCTGGGTCAGTCGTTGCGGAGGTGTCTGGTGTGGACGGGGCCAGGGGGGCCTGTGACCCAAATGCCTGCTGGATCTGGAGGACTGGGGACTGTGATGACTGGATCCTTTGTGCAGTATCACAAGCTTCCAAACCCACTTACCCCGTTGCTGCAGCGACTACCAACGGTGGATGGTCTAGATACTGAAGCTTTGCTGCGGTTTCAATCTGAGATCCTGCGACTGCATGACTTGCCTGGTCCTTCAGGGAGCGAGCTTCCTGCATGTCATCTCTCCGTTTTGTAGGCCACCTTTGGGTGACTGTCTGGTTCGAGTTCTCCAGAGGGGTGGTACCTGGATGATTTTCATAGGGAGGGCATTGGATTTCTTTGTTCCTGGTCCGTTGAGGGAACGTCTCCGTGTGGAGAAATTCTTTAGGCCTCAGGGCAACGGAGAGAGTTTGGCTAAGTTTGTGGCCGAGGTGAGGGACACTGATAGGGTGTTAAGGCTCAATATCCCCGAAAGTACTGTGGTCACCACCATTCTTGAGGGTCTCAATCCTGAAGAGAGGTCCCGTCTGGTTTTTGCTGGTCGCCCTTCCACCTTTTCTGAACTGGACCGTCTGTGCATTGCTTCGCGCAGCGTGCAGTTTGCTGACCGGCAGAGGGCGGAGAGGAACAATCATCGTTCCATCCAGCCCTCCAGGGCTGTCACGGCCGTACAGAATCTCGTGGATGGGCCACACCACTCAGGTGGGCTTCGTTCTACCACATCTGCTATGCCTGTGGTGAAACGAGGTCATACTCGTCGGGAGTGTCCTAGGAGATATCGCACTGGTCCCAAAAAACTGGATCGAAGGGGGGTTTTATCTGAAGTTCCCCCGAGGTCTAAGAAAAAGTTTCAAAAAAATAGTACCTGTGCGAAAAATTTGATTAATAGTTTGGACACTACGAGCCTAGCAGAAAAGGGAAACCTACGGCTTAGGACAGCATCTTCGGTGTGCCCTTATATCAATATCTTAGTGGGAACTCAGTGCATAAGGCCCCTAGTTGATTCCGGGTCAGCCTGTAGCCTCATCTCTTCCCGTTTTTTTGAAGCCCATTTCAAGGTTGGGTTTGGTGAAGCACACCGAGGAGGTCTTCTTTAACTTGCTGGACTGCTTCTAATTCCCCTCTTCCAATTTCGAGGAAGGCTTCAATCAAGTTTAAGGTTGAATGTTTTTCATGGGTGTGGAGGAGCTTCCTTGTGGCCCAGGACCTGAGTATGGATTGTATTTTGGGGGCGGATTTTAATTCAAAAGACTGGTTTGGTGCTGGATCTTCAGGCGGGTCAGTCTTATTTCAAATTCAATCGGCGAGTGTCAGTCCCCTTTTCCGATAATTTCAAATCGACACCGCAGGTTGGTGAGGTGGAGTGTGAGGAAGGTTCTGCCCCTGAGGACCCGTTCGGTCACTTGGATGAGGAGCAAGCTGGGGTTCTCCGTGAGCTTTGCTCAAGATTTCCGGATGTCCCTCACACCCAAGCTCGGTTCTACCCATCTTATTGAATATGAAATTCGTCTGACTGACACTCAGCCAGTACGCTCCCACCCATACAAAGTTGGCTCCTCCAAAGATGGAGGTTATGCGTGGTATCATCAAGGATCTCTTGGATCAAGGAGTTATTGAGCCCTCAAACTCATCGTATGCCAGTCCAGCGTTCTTGGTTCCAAAGCCGAATGGAAAAAATCCGTATGGTGGTCGACCTAAGAAAAACTTAATGCCAAGATTGAAATAGACTCAGTGCCTCTCCCCGATCTCCATTCTGCTTTTGATTGGTTCGGTAAAGGCCAAATTTTTTCACTATATTTGATTTGAACCAAGCCTATCATCAGATTCCGTTGAAGAAGGAATCACGTCCTCTCACGGCCTTCTGTGTTCCGTGGAATTTGTATCAGTACCGATCTGTGCCTATGGGGCTAGCTGTGGGGGGCCCCAAACGTTAACTAGGTTGCTTGACTCCATCTTCCACGATGTGAAGTTTCAGATATGTCTTTAATTATCTTGATGACCTTCTGGTCTACAGTGAGTCTTTCACGGAACACGTTAAACATCTTGAGGAGGTCTTGGTTAGGTTGGTGGGTAGGGCTGGCCTTACAGTCAATCCGGAGAAGGTGTCTTACGCCAAGTCTGAAATATCGTTTCTTGGTCACCTCGTGTCGTCTAGGGGGGTATCTATAGACCCTGCCAGGACCCAAGGCATTCGGGATTTTCCTCCTCCGAAGGATGCCAAGGGTGTTGCCAGATTCATCGGCATGGTTAATTTCTACCGTAGGTTTATTCCTGACTTTGCCGAGGTGGCCGCCCCTCTGAACGCTTTAAGAAGGAAAGAGGCAAAGTTCGTTTTGGGGTGAAGATCAGGAACGAGCTTTTCAACTGCTTAGGGAGGCAATTATCCAACCTCCTGTGTTGCGAATACCGGAATTTTAGTAGGCCCTTCATCTTGCAGACTGACTCCTCATCCTGTGCTGTAGGAGCTGTGCTTTCTCAAGAATTCGACGGCGCTCGGCAACCTATAGCTTTTGCATCTCAGACTTTGACCCTTCAGGAAAAGAAATCTTCTATTTATGAGCTGGAGTGTCTGGCGGTCGTTTTCGGCATGGATAAGTTTCGGAGGTTCCTAGAGCATTCTCCGAATTTCTGCTGGAAACTGACAATCAGGCTCTTTCCTGGCTATTGGCCCATCCTCGACAACTCGGGAAGATTGGTCGCTGGGTTGTCAAAATTGCGGCCTTTTAAATTCAGGGTGCAGCACATTCGCGGCACCCAAAACGTTCGTCGCCGATGCTCTTTCTAGAATGTATCATCTACCCAGCGATCCTGTTGATTCTCAAGCACCGTTGTGTGGGACTGTGATGTTGGATTTCCTGCTGCCTTTGGGAGTTTTGGCTCTCACCAACTTCAAGACCCCGACTTGTCAAAAATCATTGGTGAGCTCCAGGAGGGAGAAGCCCACTCTCCTTACTCTTCTTGTCCAAGGGTGTCCTCTGCTGTCGTGCCCGACGCGGAGGTGGTCCCAAGATTGTTCTGCCGAGTGCCTCATACGATGGTCTTTTCCTATTTTCATGTTTTCTCGTGGGCGGTCATTTAGGGATTCACAAGACCATCGCTAAAATCAGAGATAAGTTTATCTGGAAGAGTATGGACAGAGACATTGCTGGTAGGAGTACGAGCTTGTCATCTTTGCTCGGTCAGTAAACCAGCACAAAATACCAAATTAGGACTTCTTTCCTCCGAGGTGGCGGAGCGGCCTCTTGAAAAGGTGTTCATTGACTATGTGGGGACCCTTTCCCCGTAGCAAGTCAGGGAACACCTCCCTGCTTCTCGCTGTGGATGCTTTCTCTAAGTTTTGCTGGTTGATTCCTCTTAGGAGTGCCACGGCGTCGCTCACCGTCAAGGCACTCAAGTCCCGCCTTCTACAGAAATTTTGGAGTGCCCGCCACCTTCGTCTCAGACAACGGCACACAATTCGTGTCGAGGGAGTTTCATCGCTTCTGTTTTGGGCATGGAATCAAACATGTTACGACATCTCCTTACTACCCCCAGCCTTCTCATGCTGAGCGGTTTCAACCGCAATCTCAGAGCCGCCCTCATCGCTTATCACGCTGAGAAACAAACTACCTGGGATGAAAAACCTGAGCTGGCTTCAGTTAGCCTTCAATTCTGCTCTTCACGAGAGTCATGATTCCACGCCTTTTCAGGTCATGTTTAGTCGTCCTCCTTCTGATCCCTTGTCTAATCTTTGGAGTCTGGATAGTCTTCTACCAGTGCCTGGTACTCCCAATGTGAGTGACACTTGGGAGGCAGTCAGGGTTAAGCTCCTACAGTCTAGGGAAAGGGTGAGGAGAAAAATTCAATAAGGGACGTATTGCTAACCCTTCCAGGTGGGGGATCTTGTCTTTTGTAAGGCCCATCCGGTCAGTTCGGCCGTTGATAAACGGGCAGCCAAACTTTGCTATCGGTGGACAGGTCCACACCGGATTCTTCGTTTTCTCTCCCCAGTTACTGCTGAGTTGGTTTGATCCCGTATCGGGGAGGTTGTGGCGGAAGGCCCACGTTTCTCATCTGAAGGCCTTCCGTGGGTGATTTACCTCTGGTCATGCTCTGGATACTGGTGCGGCTGCGGGGGTGTCCGGGGAATGAACACCCCTGGTTTTCTCTGTAGTGTCGTTTCACTCTCTTTCTCTTTTCTTCTTTCTCCAAGAGAGGCGCCTCTCAAAATTTCAGGGGGGATCGTGTTTTGTCTGCCTCCTGCTCAGGACTTCGTTTTCCTGTTAGGGTTCTCGACTTCCCGTATCCTGTGCCAGAGCTTGTTGGTTCTTCTTTCAGTGGGGGAGAGGTTTTGTTTGGGGTTGCACCCTTTTTAGTGGGGGAGGTTGAGCCGCGGCCTCAGTTTGAACGTTTTTGTGTCTTTTATTTTTTTTCCCACCTCGGCCACTCTTGTCAGTCGGTGGGGGAGTCCCACTCCGTCAAGTATTGATTTTCTGCCCTGGTTGGACTGATTGGTTGAGGTCAACTGGTTGACCTTGACTAGTTTACCGACCAGCTGTTCACCGGCACGGCTACTGTTCGGAGCGGTCAGAACACGTTCGGAGAAGCTACTGCGTTGCTGTCTGTTCACTGCTCGTCCCGTTCCACATGGCTGGCTAATTCTACTACTTTCGGCAGTGGTCCCCGTGAGTGCCGTCAGCGGGACTGGTGCGGCGAGTCTGCCCCGAACAACTGAAAAATTGAATTGCCCTCGGCCTGCCAGCGCTTCTGTACCGGCATCCAACCGGAGTGTATGTGCTCCTATTCATTTCATCTGGAAACAAGGTTGGATCAAAAAATGTGTTTGTTTTTCTTTATACCACTTGAGAGGATTGGCTTGTATGGAAGCGCTGCCAGATGTTAGATCTGGAGGAGGGCCAGTATATTAGCCAGTATTATTTTAGTTTAGTTACATGAACTGAAGGGGAGGATTTCATCTTTAATTCGGATTCGTGGAGGCAACTAAGCCCCCGCCTCCTTCGAAAAATTGGCTTTAAATATTTTTTTTTTAATTTTCGGCTACAAACTTGAAACCAAATTACTTTTTAAAAATTAGTGGGCTTAGAAATTCTACAACCTTTTCCCTCCCCTCAGTTCATAAAAAAGAATTACCTGTTGAAATTTATATATTTTCTACTGCCGTACCTGAAATTGTTATTTATATATAAAATTTCTATATTATATTATATTATCTATTTATTATGTTATTGTTTCTATTTATTATGTTATTGTCATTACTGGGTTTCTATTTAGTGTTGTTATTTAGTTTTTAAGTTACGCGGTGCACCGTGGTGCGGCAGTCCATTGTACTTTTGTGTAAAGATGTTTGCCACCTAATAATTATATCTTGTTCTGGAAATTTTGTCTCGCTTTGTGTCTCTTCCCACTAGTGGCATGTGATTGTTTTTTTTTTTTTTGCTTTGCTCCGAGTTTGGGAGGGGCGCGCTTCCGAGACCTCCTGTCTTTTTCGCTAACTCGGAACAACACTATACTCTGAACACATTCAACACTACACTCTTGACACCACACTATACTCTGGATACCACACTATACTCTGAACACATTCAACACTACACTCTTGACACCACACTATACTCTGGATACCACACTATACTCTGGACACCACACTATACTCTGGATACCACACTATACTCTGGATACCACACTATGCTCTGGACACCACACTATACTCTGGATACCACACTATACTCTGAACACATTCAACACTACACTCTGGACACCACACTATACTCTGGACACCACAATATATACTGGCACCACACTATATTCTGGACACTACACTATACTCTGGAGAACATACTATACTCTGCACAAGACACTATACTCTGCACAACACGCTATACTCTGGATATCACACTTTACTCTAGACACCACACTATACTCTGGCACCACACTATATTCTGGACACCACACTATACTCTGGACACCACACTATACCTGGACACCACACTATACTCTGGACACCACAATATATTCTGGCACCACACTATATTCTGGACACTACACTATACTCTGGAGAACACACTATACTCTGCACAACACGCTATACTCTGGATATCACACTTTACTCTAGACACCACACTATACTCTGGCACCACACTATATTCTGGACACCACAATATACTCTGGCACCACACTATACTCTGGACACCACACTATACTCTGGACACCACACTATACTCTGGATGCCACACTATACTCTGGACACCACATTATACTCTGGATAACACACTATACTCTGCACAACACACTATGCTCTGAATAGCACACTTTACTCTGGACACCACATTATACTCTGGAGAACACACTTTACTCTGGATACCACACTATACTCTGGACACCACATTATACTCTGGATAACACACTATACTCTGCACAACACACTATACCCTTGACAACACATTATACTCTGGATACCACACTTTACTCTGGACACCACAATATACTCTGGCACCACACTGTATTCTGGACTCATACTCCAGTAATAGCGAGAGACACCGGATACTAACGCCGTATATTTTTCGCTTGGAAAAGTCTGGAATAATGCAACAGCGTATAAAAACAGCTGTGTTCATTGGAATTGTACAGGCAAAACAAACGCACCGTAACATCAACTTGAATGCGAACTTGTTTATATGACACCACGTTATACACGTCGAGTATTCAGGGCTCTTGGCGCACTTTTAGGAGGTGTTCCCTCGGGTGTAAACAAACATAAAATACCATGTATGCATTATGTATAAAACGCACAGTGGCCATCTTTATGTTTTCTAATGTGTGTTCCCTAATAATTCGTAGTTAACACATCTTATATGAGACCTTACACAACAAAACACACTAATCGAGTTATTGTAATTTTACTCCTGAATAATAATTAGCTGACTGTGCATTTGACAGAGATTATTAATAGGCCATCAATGTCGTTTTGTTTTACTCGTATACAATTTTATTATGGGTGCAATACATGCTGTTTTTCCGAATTTTAATTGAGTTTTATTTGTTCACTTATTGTTACAAATTACCACTTTTTAATTATAAAATTAATTTGTTTACCTAAAAATTTTTGTATTATCAGTATAAGTTGTTTTACTAAATTGTTAATTTATTTGTGTACACCAATTATTTGATATTACCTTTGTTACTTTATACAATTTTAAAACGTATTTTTAATTTTAAATTAAATAATTTGGTACTTTGGGATTATACCGACCACACCCAGACATGAATCGTTATTTCACATTTCGTTTCTACTGATTACTAGATTAGCGTAGAACAATATTTCGTCAATATAAAACAGGAATTGTCTTATCGCAAACACCTCCCCATCCTCAGACAGAGGTCAAAGTCGAGCGTCTAGTAGATAACATGATTGCAGAGTCTCGCCGCCCGTTCAGCTGGTGCATCGCTTTGTTGTACTTCCGTGTTTTACCTCTACATTTCTCCAAACACAAAAATTCAACAAAAACAAACATTTACCAAACTAAACTTTTTATTAAAAAAACACTCAAAACTTGTTTTTATTCTTGATCACATTCCGCCACCCAAAATGCGAGTGCCTCCGGCCATCAGCGCGGGCTTCGACAGCACCTTCGGTGCTGCCCCGCGCTGATGTCGACGAAAGAAAAACATCCCTCGAGATAGTACCTATCAGTAAAATATCAAATTCTAGAGGGGCTAATCAGAAATATAAATTGAATTGTAATGGAAAGGCAATGATGTACCGTGCAAATCACGTGATGCCGCGCGGCCTGCCGTAATCAGGATTCTCGAGAAAGATAAGATAACAGCGACAACAATACCGATCACAATACCTGGAAATGCTTGTAAGTTTGTAATTTTGTAATTGAAGAGTTGTTTTTTCGTTCTATCATGTTTGTTTCTATAAATTTCTATTTTTGTGTTCTTCATACTGGTGTGGTCGGTATAATCCCAAAGTACCAATAATTTACTGAATACAATCACCAACAATTATCTAGTAATTTTAGCTTTTTATTTTTATATAAAAAAAAATTAAAAATGTTGTATGCCCAATGTTGTGAATGATACTTACTTAATTTATTTTCTTTAGTGAATTCAGCATATAAATTCATTTAAATAAAAATATAATTCATATTTCTTCAAACCAATTAATTTTATAATTAAACAAGCCTTCCCTCTCAGTTGAAAGAAAGTCGACATGAGGGTCATTTCGAAATGTCAAACTGAAGATGCATTAAGGGTTTAGGTGTTTTATTCGCAGACACTGATGGGACAGTAACTCTCAATTTTAGCATGTTAACATAATCATCAAACTTTCAAATAATTAGAAAGTCCATACGCTTAAACCTTACAAGACAAAAGCTCTTATAACCATATAAATTTCACTTTAAAGACGTGAACTTAATTTAGTTACAATTTGTCCGAAATTATGTTTGTTGAGAATATTGACTTATAACGGTTCAATTGTACTCAATTGTACTTCTATAATTTTAAACGGCTGTACCGTAAATTAGTTAATTAAATTTCATATAATGTAAATTTCGCAATCTAGTCAGCCAGTATAATATAATATTATTTTACATCCAATGTTCCGGAACTAAATTATTGGGCGGAGTAACTACCTAATTGGCACGCGTATGAATATTTTCTTCTAACCCTTTGTAGCAGCCCAACTACGTGACCGATCAGACCTCGCGCGCTTTGTCCGTAAGTAAAATTTATCTTTTCGTATTATTAAATTAGCCCTTTGATGCCAAACGTATAAAAATGAATGTAACGTAAAGTAAAGTTGTAAATAGTAAAGTAACGTACCCTTGAAGATCTTTTATTTGCTTGATTGAGATAGATAAAAGTTGTGGCGTCATCCTTATGGCGAACACGTTTTCATAATAAGTAATTTGTATCATTAAATGGCTAATACCGTCGCGAATTTGTTTTAGGCGAGTTCACGTAGCTCACGTAGCTGATGTATCTCACGTGTTGTTTGAGTAGATGGCTACCACTTTCCCAACTTCTACTCCTCTTCTAGGAATAACCATTCTTAGACTACAGCTTCAAAGCCTCGTGCCAAGACGCCGACGCCCGGGTTGTGAGTCTACATATTGCGAAGGGAAGTGGAATCTTATTGTTTTATAAAGTAAAACATCGTAGGCATAATTCCACAGAACATTGGATATTTTAGGCCCACCTAGCAGATATACATTTTTAGTTCTTATATTCTAATTGGCAGCAACGTGGCATTACATACTTTTCCTTTACCATCTAAAAGTGGTGTTTGTAAGTATTCATAATTAAACTGAACTTATAAGTAAACTTTGCAATTCGAGTATTTAATACTACGACCTCAGAAGTCACCACCCCCATGTGTGATCGTCCAACGGTACACGGCCACCATCTTGAAAGCTTAAAAGTTATTGACAAATAAGTACAAATAAATGTGTCTTGAAATTACTTGAAAAATTTATGAAAAGATTCAATTTTAATTTATTTTATGAAATACTCGATATAACAATTTTCCCAATTGAGAGCGGCCGCCACACTGAAACATTTCATTAGTTAAGACTCGCTAACGAACTCACCTAAACTATACACAAATACTACCACTGTACGAAGTTTAGTCTGTATCTATTAAGAACTATGATAGTTATCGTTTTTACAGTTTATCCTGCAATGTTATATACTAGTTGAAGCTTTGCACGCTCGTTATCTGGAAACCATACGTATATATAAAAAGCGTAAGGACGTACATTATTGCAAATTACCTCAGCATTCTAAACAAATTTTGTGTGAAATGAAAGTAAATATATAAGCGTTCCTTTTAGAAAATTTTTATGTAAGCCATTTTGAAACTCTAAAAGATATAGAAAAAAGTAAAAAGGTGACGTTTATTTATAATTTTGTAATATATGTAATATTTGTATTGGTATGTATATATGTTGGGAATTAATTAAGTAACACATTCTAATGTGAATGGCCACCATTTTAAATTGTGTTGATTAATAACTCATCCAAGCAATGTGCCTTATATCTGTCTATATATCAAGTTTGAACTGCGGTAGCTATCGTGTTCACAACTAATTATTCCTACAATGTATGTAAACTTTGCACGCTCGCTATTTCGAAACCATACGTAATATAAAAAATCAAGTTGGGACAATTGTTATTGCAAATGACTTCTAACACTTTACAATAACATTTCCTTGATAACAAAGATATAAAGATAAACATTTTGTCCCTCAGTTTAGTAATGATTCAAGAGAATGGCACAACTTTCGCCATTACTCAGTTCTCGCCGTATCAGTTATCTCAGGCGTATCGTACCGGTGTTGCACTGTTGTTACAGTTTGTTGCTATTTACTGCTCGACCTTGTGCTCATCAGTTTAATAATTCACGGTAACTTTTATTTATTATAGCCTCTTTATGATCAGTAATAACAGCAATAACAAAATGGTGGACGCACAAAACGTGCTAGGGCGCATTATGGATTAAAAAAAGATTTTGTGATCCTGTAAATCTGTGTCAGAGTAAACGGGGATACTTTAATAAGCGGCATACACTCCTTATTCGGTTGTTTTTATTGGAAAATTCGATATATTATCCAAATTCAATATGTTCAAATCGTACACAAGAAGCGTTAATAAAATACAGGAACAAGAAGAATCTCGTACATTACAATTTAAAAAACATAAATTTAACAATAACATTACAAAACAACAAAACGAACCATAGCCTAGACTTAGATGTCAAAGAAACCTTACAATATTAATAACTTGCCCAGGTAGATATCAATGAGTAACCGCTTTTGTGAAAAGGAGGAAATAATTCTCCCCATGGGTTACCAGGAGTCAAACCCACATGTTGAAGCTATTAAAACAAATCTCGTCACTTGTGAGATATCTCACATATTTTCCTCATTCATCGCCATTTACAGTCTCAAAATATTAGTACTTCTTGCTGTTTATTGCTTAGATTAAAATTACTACAAATAATAAGTTGAAATCATATGCTAAGTTAAATAAATCGTAATATCGAATTATTCCTTCTGATAAACACATCGAACCATTCGATAAAAACAACCGAATAACGAGTGTAGGCAGCTTTATAATTAGTATAACCGAGTACATTTCCATTTTAGATCTAGAACTCTCCAAACTCTAAAGAATTAAGAAATAATTTTAAATCATTAAGAATATCGAAGCTTTTTGTTTATTTGTTCTAGTATTTGATTTTGTTTCCACGAAAAAGTTTGTTTTTATGATTGGCTATCCTGCTTAT
This sequence comes from Homalodisca vitripennis, assembly GCF_021130785.1. NCBI lineage: Eukaryota > Metazoa > Arthropoda > Insecta > Hemiptera > Cicadellidae > Homalodisca > Homalodisca vitripennis. The sequence goes on from NC_060210.1 coordinate 20,986,975, forward strand.
TTGAGTATTTGATAAGGCACTACTAAAAGCCAAGGGATCTAGCTGAGCATTAGTGAAAAGTTTTAAATTAGGCTTACAGGTAATGATGATGACAATACGACAGTCACAGAATAAATAAATGTGTAAACAGACTGAATCCAATCACATGGCAGTTGAACATGTGACATACCAACACATATACGAGTAGCTATAGACTTGAAATGTAACATAGACAGTTAGGCGATACGTGGTGTGGCCTACTCACATAGCAGTTGAACATGTGACATACCAACACATATACGAGTAGCTATAGACTTGAAATGTAACATAGACAGTTAGGCGATACGTGGTGTGGCCTACTCACATGGCAGTTGAACATGTGACATACCAACACATATACGAGTAGCTATAGACTTGAAATGTAACATAGACAGTTAGGCGATACGTGGTGTGGCCTACTCACATAGCAGTTGAACATGTGACATACCAACACATATACGAGTAGCTATAGACTTGAAATGTAACATAGACAGTTAGGCGATACGTGGTGTGGCCTACTCACATAGCAGTTGAACATGTGACATACCAACACATATACGAGTAGCTATAGACTTGAAATGTAACATAGACAGTTAGGCGATACGTGGTGTGGCCTACTCACATAGCAGTTGAACATGTGACATACCAACACATATACGAGTAGCTATAGACTTGAAATGTAACATAGACAGTTAGGCGATACGTGGTGTGGCCTACTCACATGGCAGTTGAACATGTGACATACCAACACATATACGAGTAGCTATAGACTTGAAATGTAACATAGACAGTTAGGCGATACGTGGTGTGGCCTACTCACATGGCAGTTGAACATGTGACATACCAACACATATACGAGTAGCTATAGACTTGAAATGTAACATAGACAGTTAGGCGATACGTGGTGTGGCCTACTCACATAGCAGTTGAACATGTGACATACCAACACATATACGAGTAGCTATAGACTTGAAATGTAACATAGACAGTTAGGCGATACGTGGTGTGGCCTACTCACATAGCAGTTGAACATGTGACATACCAACACATATACGAGTAGCTATAGACTTGAAATGTAACATAGACAGTTAGGCGATACGTGGTGTGGCCTACTCACATGGCAGTTGAACATGTGACATACCAACACATATACGAGTAGCTATAGACTTGAAATGTAACATAGACAGTTAGGCGATACGTGGTGTGGCCTACTCACATAGCAGTTGAACATGTGACATACCAACACATATACGAGTAGCTATAGACTTGAAATGTAACATAGACAGTTAGGCGATACGTGGTGTGGCCTACTCACATAGCAGTTGAACATGTGACATACCAACACATATACGAGTAGCTATAGACTTGAAATGTAACATAGACAGTTAGGCGATACGTGGTGTGGCCTACTCACATGGCAGTTGAACATGTGACATACCAACACATATACGAGTAGCTATAGACTTGAAATGTAACATAGACAGTTAGGCGATACGTGGTGTGGCCTACTCACATGGCAGTTGAACATGTGACATACCAACACATATACGAGTAGCTATAGACTTGAAATGTAACATAGACAGTTAGGCGATACGTGGTGTGGCCTACTCACATAGCAGTTGAACATGTGACATACCAACACATATACGAGTAGCTATAGACTTGAAATGTAACATAGACAGTTAGGCGATACGTGGTGTGGCCTACTCACATGGCAGTTGAACATGTGACATACCAACACATATACGAGTAGCTATAGACTTGAAATGTAACATAGACAGTTAGGCGATACGTGGTGTGGCCTACTCACATGGCAGTTGAACATGTGACATACCAACACATATACGAGTAGCTATAGACTTGAAATGTAACATAGACAGTTAGGCGATACGTGGTGTGGCCTACTCACATGGCAGTTGAACATGTGACATACCAACACATATACGAGTAGCTATAGACTTGAAATGTAACATAAACAGTTAGGCGATACGTGGTGTGGCCTACTCACATGGCAGTTGAACATGTGACATACCAACACATATACGAGTAGCTATAGACTTGAAATGTAACATAGACAGTTAGGCGATACGTGGTGTGGCCTACTCACATGGCAGTTGAACATGTGACATACCAACACATATACGAGTAGCTATAGACTTGAAATGTAACATAGACAGTTAGGCGATACGTGGTGTGGCCTACTCACATGGCAGTTGAACATGTGACATACCAACACATATACGAGTAGCTATAGACTTGAAATGTAACATAGACAGTTAGGCGATACGTGGTGTGGCCTACTCACATGGCAGTTGAACATGTGACATACCAACACATATACGAGTAGCTATAGACTTGAAATGTAACATAGACAGTTAGGCGATACGTGGTGTGGCCTACTCACATGGCAGTTGAACATGTGACATACAACACATACATAGACATAGCTATAGACTTGAAATGTAACATAGACAGTTAGGCGATACGTGTGGCCTCACATAGCAGTTGAACATGTGATATAGTAGCTATAGACTTGAAATGTAACATAGACAGTTAGGCGATACGTGGTGTGGCCTACTCACATAGCAGTTGAACATGTGACATACCAACACATATACGAGTAGCTATAGACTTGAAATGTAACATAGACAGTTAGGCGATACGTGGTGTGGCCTACTCACATGGCAGTTGAACATGTGACATACCAACACATATACGAGTAGCTATAGACTTGAAATGTAACATAGACAGTTAGGCGATACGTGGTGTGGCCTACTCACATGGCAGTTGAACATGTGACATACCAACACATATACGAGTAGCTATAGACTTGAAATGTAACATAGACAGTTAGGCGATACGTGGTGTGGCCTACTCACATAGCAGTTGAACATGTGACATACCAACACATATACGAGTAGCTATAGACTTGAAATGTAACATAGACAGTTAGGCGATACGTGGTGTGGCCTACTCACATAGCAGTTGAACATGTGACATACCAACACATATACGAGTAGCTATAGACTTGAAATGTAACATAGACAGTTAGGCGATACGTGGTGTGGCCTACTCACATAGCAGTTGAACATGTGACATACCAACACATATACGAGTAGCTATAGACTTGAAATGTAACATAGACAGTTAGGCGATACGTGGTGTGGCCTACTCACATAGCAGTTGAACATGTGACATACCAACACATATACGAGTAGCTATAGACTTGAAATGTAACATAAACAGTTAGGCGATACGTGGTGTGGCCTACTCACATGGCAGTTGAACATGTGACATACCAACACATATACGAGTAGCTATAGACTTGAAATGTAACATAGACAGTTAGGCGATACGTGGTGTGGCCTACTCACATAGCAGTTGAACATGTGACATACCAACACATATACGAGTAGCTATAGACTTGAAATGTAACATAGACAGTTAGGCGATACGTGGTGTGGCCTACTCACATAGCAGTTGAACATGTGACATACCAACACATATACGAGTAGCTATAGACTTGAAATGTAACATAGACAGTTAGGCGATACGTGGTGTGGCCTACTCACATAGCAGTTGAACATGTGACATACCAACACATATACGAGTAGCTATAGACTTGAAATGTAACATAGACAGTTAGGCGATACGTGGTGTGGCCTACTCACATAGCAGTTGAACATGTGACATACCAACACATATACGAGTAGCTATAGACTTGAAATGTAACATAGACAGTTAGGCGATACGTGGTGTGGCCTACTCACATGGCAGTTGAACATGTGACATACCAACACATATACGAGTAGCTATAGACTTGAAATGTAACATAGACAGTTAGGCGATACGTGGTGTGGCCTACTCACATGGCAGTTGAACATGTGACATACCAACACATATACGAGTAGCTATAGACTTGAAATGTAACATAGACAGTTAGGCGATACGTGGTGTGGCCTACTCACATGGCAGTTGAACATGTGACATACCAACACATATACGAGTAGCTATAGACTTGAAATGTAACATAGACAGTTAGGCGATACGTGGTGTGGCCTACTCACATGGCAGTTGAACATGTGACATACCAACACATATACGAGTAGCTATAGACTTGAAATGTAACATAGACAGTTAGGCGATACGTGGTGTGGCCTACTCACATGGCAGTTGAACATGTGACATACCAACACATATACGAGTAGCTATAGACTTGAAATGTAACATAGACAGTTAGGCGATACGTGGTGTGGCCTACTCACATGGCAGTTGAACATGTGACATACCAACACATATACGAGTAGCTATAGACTTGAAATGTAACATAGACAGTTAGGCGATACGTGGTGTGGCCTACTCACATGGCAGTTGAACATGTGACATACCAACACATATACGAGTAGCTATAGACTTGAAATGTAACATAGACAGTTAGGCGATACGTGGTGTGGCCTACTCACATGGCAGTTGAACATGTGACATACCAACACATATACGAGTAGCTATAGACTTGAAATGTAACATAGACAGTTAGGCGATACGTGGTGTGGCCTACTCACATAGCAGTTGAACATGTGACATACCAACACATATACGAGTAGCTATAGACTTGAAATGTAACATAGACAGTTAGGCGATACGTGGTGTGGCCTACTCACATGGCAGTTGAACATGTGACATACCAACACATATACGAGTAGCTATAGACTTGAAATGTAACATAGACAGTTAGGCGATACGTGGTGTGGCCTACTCACATAGCAGTTGAACATGTGACATACCAACACATATACGAGTAGCTATAGACTTGAAATGTAACATAGACAGTTAGGCGATACGTGGTGTGGCCTACTCACATGGCAGTTGAACATGTGACATACCAACACATATACGAGTAGCTATAGACTTGAAATGTAACATAGACAGTTAGGCGATACGTGGTGTGGCCTACTCACATAGCAGTTGAACATGTGACATACCAACACATATACGAGTAGCTATAGACTTGAAATGTAACATAAACAGTTAGGCGATACGTGGTGTGGCCTACTCACATGGCAGTTGAACATGTGACATACCAACACATATACGAGTAGCTATAGACTTGAAATGTAACATAGACAGTTAGGCGATACGTGGTGTGGCCTACTCACATAGCAGTTGAACATGTGACATACCAACACATATACGAGTAGCTATAGACTTGAAATGTAACATAAACAGTTAGGCGATACGTGGTGTGGCCTACTCACATAGCAGTTGAACATGTGACATACCAACACATATACGAGTAGCTATAGACTTGAAATGTAACATAGACAGTTAGGCGATACGTGGTGTGGCCTACTCACATAGCAGTTGAACATGTGACATACCAACACATATACGAGTAGCTATAGACTTGAAATGTAACATAGACAGTTAGGCGATACGTGGTGTGGCCTACTCACATGGCAGTTGAACATGTGACATACCAACACATATACGAGTAGCTATAGACTTGAAATGTAACATAGACAGTTAGGCGATACGTGGTGTGGCCTACTCACATAGCAGTTGAACATGTGACATACCAACACATATACGAGTAGCTATAGACTTGAAATGTAACATAGACAGTTAGGCGATACGTGGTGTGGCCTACTCACATAGCAGTTGAACATGTGACATACCAACACATATACGAGTAGCTATAGACTTGAAATGTAACATAGACAGTTAGGCGATACGTGGTGTGGCCTACTCACATAGCAGTTGAACATGTGACATACCAACACATATACGAGTAGCTATAGACTTGAAATGTAACATAGACAGTTAGGCGATACGTGGTGTGGCCTACTCACATAGCAGTTGAACATGTGACATACCAACACATATACGAGTAGCTATAGACTTGAAATGTAACATAGACAGTTAGGCGATACGTGGTGTGGCCTACTCACATAGCAGTTGAACATGTGACATACCAACACATATACGAGTAGCTATAGACTTGAAATGTAACATAAACAGTTAGGCGATACGTGGTGTGGCCTACTCACATGGCAGTTGAACATGTGACATACCAACACATATACGAGTAGCTATAGACTTGAAATGTAACATAGACAGTTAGGCGATACGTGGTGTGGCCTACTCACATAGCAGTTGAACATGTGACATACCAACACATATACGAGTAGCTATAGACTTGAAATGTAACATAGACAGTTAGGCGATACGTGGTGTGGCCTACTCACATGGCAGTTGAACATGTGACATACCAACACATATACGAGTAGCTATAGACTTGAAATGTAACATAGACAGTTAGGCGATACGTGGTGTGGCCTACTCACATAGCAGTTGAACATGTGACATACCAACACATATACGAGTAGCTATAGACTTGAAATGTAACATAGACAGTTAGGCGATACGTGGTGTGGCCTACTCACATGGCAGTTGAACATGTGACATACCAACACCTATACGAGTAGCTATAGACTTGACAATGTAACATAACATACGAGTAGCTATAGACTTGAAATGTAACATAGACAGTTAGGCGATACGTGGTGTGGCCTACTCATACCTTGTATTAATACTAACATCCACCTGACTGGTCACGGGACTGTCGAGGATCACTGTTTAGCTAAAGAAATAATCGTGGCTCTATTGCTTTTTTAATTCAACTTATTGGATTTCAAGTTTTACTATTAAGAACGACGACAAAGCTATTTTAAGCATTCTAACGTATGTACTGCACTGCTGCCATTGTGTATGGTATGAACTGTTTAAGGTCGCATTAGCTTTCATTATGCCAGCAGAGATTTTTAATATGGTGTATTACACGACCTTTGCTTTCATTTAAGATTTACTCTGACTCCCTACAAACCGTACCCTACAATATGATGATAAGCAAAGTATTTGCATCAAAAAGAGATATTTATGTATGTTATTGATATGAAAAGTGAAAACAGGATTGATCAGCAAAGGTTCGAAAAACATGGTTCCGTTACTTTATGAGCTGAATTGGTTATCGGATATGGTGGTAATTATTGTTGTAGGCTAATATTCAAGTTTTAGGCTTAAGTGTACAACTTATTGATTTACATTATGGTTTTAATAATAGTTCTGGACGCAATACTAATAGCCCAGTTAAAAACAATGCCATTCGCTGTTTTACGTTTAAAATTACAGTACTCACACGACATTTCTCAAATATGTCAAAATTTCACATTTTAGAAAACTTAAGTATGCTGTAGATCCTAAAAAGGTAACTTAATGAAAGTTGCTAAAGATATAAACGTTTGGTCTACATCCAAGAAGATATGGTCTGTTCTTTTAGAAGTTTAAAAGTTGGCTGTCATTTCCAAATACAAAAGTTGAAATTTTGCATTTATATTTTTAACCATCATTAAAAAGTAGGCGAAGTGCTCAATTTAGCTTTCATTTAATTTAGCCTTTTTGAGATACAAATTGTGGTACAGTTAAAATGGACACCCTGTATAGAAGGTGGTTGAATTTAATGGTAAAATATTCTGGGTACCACCCTCGCTCGTAATCTATTATTTTGCTATCAGTTTATATTTTGGTGTATACACCAAAGTTATCATAGTGATTTGAAGTAAGACGGATAACTCAATTTTATCCAAGGGCATTTTTAAAAACCCTCACGCTGTTATTACCAAACAGTCTCAATAACTTTTCACACAATTTATACTATATAGTATAATAACTTCTCTGTTTTTGATATTGGTTGCACTTACAAATAAAGTTTGTAGAATATTATTTTTTGCATCCATTATTTATTATGTATTGGGAAAGATTAAGAAGTACAATCCAATATAAAAACATATGGGATGTTACTAAGTTTGGTTCAATATAGTTTAGTGTACTCTCAAGAATAGAAAAGAAGGGACATAAAATATAAAACTACTGAGTCAGTTGGGATCAGTCTCCGCTGATCAGATTCGGTAGTAAACTTCCTCTGATTGAAAGGCTGCATGGTAAGCTATTA